>NW_024962275.1:2299499-2488977 GCF_019238085.1 Lagopus leucura
CCCCATCCCCATCCCCATCCCCATCCCCATTCCTCATCCCCATCTCCATCCCCATTCCTCATCCCCATCCCCATTCCTCATCCCCATCCCCAGCCCCATCCCCAGCCCCATTCCCTCCCCAGCCCCAAGGCTGCCTGCCGGCTCCAGTGCCAAGATTGGGCTCAGGAACTGGACTCAGCATCAGCACGGTCACCCTGCCAGCGTAGTGAGATGGCTGAGCTGTGCTTTGCTGGGGGATCTGCTGGCCCAGTGCTCCTGCACGGCGCGGGTGTGAAAATAGGAACATAAGGGAATGCATTAATGAATATGGAAACCTTCTTTTCTGGTATTGCACACTCATAAATGAATCCACTTTATAGAGCCATAGCGGAGAGGAAATGACTATTCGGAGCCTGATTTATCTGCTCAAATGCTTTGTAGTACTTCAGATTAATAAAAATATTTAATAAAGAATCAAGATGGTTTATCTGTAATGCAAAGAGAATCACATCCCCTGTATTTTTATTACTGAAAAATTGGAAGTGGGAAGAAATAATGATATAAGCTACTGTATAAATGACAAAAATACCCATTCTCGTTATACGCATTGCTGTACAATCTTTTTCTATCCTATAAACATAATATATTCTTATGCCTATTTCAGTGGATTCAGTACTCATATGCTGCATTGTGTGGTTTAATGCCATCCCATCCTCAACTGCTCCGGCAAGTGATTAAATAAGAAATAAATTTTGCTGTCATTGCATTTAAAATCAAATCAAGGATCATTTGTTACCCCAAACGAACCAGTTATCCTGCTCTGCTCGTAAGCAGGCTGCTGTTTGCCGAAGCATTTAGAAATGTATATATAGTAAACTCTTTGCATAATGGCTTGTACTGTAATATGATCTTTATGAGCCCGCCGCTCCGGAGGCACTGGCAAGAACCAATAAACAGCACATTGCTTTTTTAATTTAAAGTTCTAGGGAGGAGGCATTTCCTATCGGCTCCATCTGAGCCCCGCTGGCTGCGTGCACAGCTGGGGGCAGAGCTGTGCTGCTCCTCACACAGCGCCGGACCCCAAAACCCTTTGGGGCAGCAGCAAACTGCGCTGCGCCTCGTGGCGCTGCCTCATCCGTGGCCTCTTGTGTTGTAACGGGCATCAAAACCTTTGTCTTTAATTGCAGGACCTCTGAACGGCCCTTCAGCTGCCGGCAGAGTGGAGCCTTGCCAATAGCAGTCATTTTAAGGTCCAGTTCTTGGTTGGAGGTGGCATTTTCCCCCTCCCCATCGCAGGCGCTGGGCTCGCCACGTGCCGTTGTTGGGTTCTACTGATGGGCAGCCAGGATGGAGTCGTAGAATCACGCAATCACGGAACCTTTCAGGCTGGAAAAGCCCTCTGAAATCCCCAGGCCCACCCACAGCCACGCCACCAACACATCCTGCAGTGCAGCACTGGAACACACCTGGGGGTGGGCAGCCCCTGCCAGTGCACCATTGCTCTTACAGGGCAGAAACTGTTCCAATTTCGGTTCCATCCCTCATTACCAGGTGGTCGTGCACAACCTGTCCTGCTATTGGAGCCCTTATTTCTTAGAAAGCTTCAGGAAAGGCTCTGGTAGAAGCCCTGAGCCCTGCCAGGCCCAGCGGGTGAATTGTTTGCTGCAAATTATTTGCTCAGCTTTAATTATCGAGTTTTGGCACCCATTAGTTAAACCGGTTAATTTTATTACAGAGAAAACAACAAATCACAAGGCTGACAATAATGAGGATGAACAGGCATTTAATTATCCCCGTTCTAGACAGAACAATTATTAATTTTAAATTGCAAAAACTCATTTGAAAAGTTTGGAGTCTGGAGAACTGTCAGGAGTGCAGAACACTGCTGCAGGAGGTGATGGCCGGATGGGGTCCCAAGTCCCAGCAAATCAGGCAGAGCAATTCCTGCACCAGCCCCTTCCTCCCCATTGTAGAACACAAAGAGAAAACCAATAAACCCCATGGGAGAAGCACAGAGTGACGTTCCTGTGTGCAGTGTTGCACAGGGGTGTGCAAGGAGTGCTGTCCCATGTGCAGCATCCCATAGGGATGTACAGGGAGCAGTGTGTCCCCACGTGTCCCTTGCTGTATGCAGGGTCCCTCTGGGCTGCCCGACCCCTTCCCCTCTGCCCCAACCCCACACACTGCAGGCTCTCAGCTCCTCCCTGCCTGCCCAAGCTGAAGCCAGAGGGAAGAAACAGCAACAAAAGGAAGAAGTTGGGAAGGAGCAGCTCGAGCTCGAAGAAACAAATGAAATCTCATCATTTATCCCCAGTGGTCAGTGGCACAGATAACATTTTTCAAAGTGTAATTGCAGTCAATTGTACTTTCCCCCCAGTGCCCGTCAGCTCATCTTAGCTGGCGTGATAAATGTTGGCTTTTAAGCAAGAATGGATTGATTATTAATAGCTTAGATACCAGTTACAGGAACTGCAATAAAACTAGATTTTAATTTCCCTCTCTATTAAGGAATCTCATGTTTCATTCAACATAGAGAGAAAATAGGGTGGTTTTTCTGCAAAGGTATTAGATATGCTGCTGGGATGAAGGCCCATTGAGGCACCCAAGCGTGGTCTCTATCAGACTGGGTTTGGGCAGCACTGGGTTGCTGGGATGTGTGGCCCCGTGCCCCCAAAGCACTGCAACCCCAAAGCTGCCCGAAATCCCTGCACAGCACCATTCATGGGGCAGGGAGGTTGGGCTGTGATCTGTGTCTAAACCAGGGGAAAAAGCATAAAAGCCGCCTTGACTGAAGAACAGAGCTGTGCATTTTAATCTCTTATAACTTACTTTTATGATGTAATTCTGAATTATGTTATTGCATTTGTATTTAGAGAGCACGCCAGATGGCGCATGCAGTAACACTTTAAATTAGGGTTTCCCAAATACACATTAAATTTAGATTTAATAAGACAGTTATCGCACGGGAATTAAATACCAATTGATTATTTGTAAGATAACCCAGCGTGGCGACGTGCAGCTCGGCCATGCTGGTGCTCAGCAGCTGCCATGAGGATGGGGAACCTTTGCCCCCTGGCTGGGCTCAGTCCCATCCTGCCACGTCCCCACCTGTGCACCTCTGGGGACAGAAGGATGTGACACAGCCCACAGCTGGAGCTGCCCGCACGTCGTGCAAACCCAGTGTCACAGATTGCACCTCCAGCTCCGTGCTGCCGCAGATCCGTGTTGCTGTTACTCTCCAGCACCACAACACGCTGCTCGTATCGTTGGGGTAATTTACCTTTCTAATCAAATCGATTTCCATTCAAATGAATTCTCTTGTCCATCTCCCTTCCAGTAATGTTATTTTAAGTGTGAGCTGTGTCTTGGTACGAACGCATAATCAGGTGGTGGGATGCAGAGGGCACCATGGTGCTTTATGGCGAATCAAATAGAAGGGAAATTATAGAAGCTCTTAAGCACCGTAATTTATGTCCTGTAACTTCAGCCGGGGCCAATGTGTGAGATTACAGCCCCTCTGGGTTTCTCTCCCCTCCTACTCCGTGTCTCAGCGCTCCTTCCCTATTGGCAACTTCTGCCATTATGGGGACAGCTCAGCCCACAGCCCCACTGCAGCCCAAAGTGAGATGGGGGGCAGCGGCCACTCATTAATTGCCCGACAGTGGCCAGCAACTTCATTACCTGACCCTCCTACTGCCCATCACTGCCCCAATCCTGATGCAGCCCAGCACTGCCCATCCATGGGCACCCGCAAAGCCCAGGCATCACCGTGGTGGCATCACTGTGTGCTCCAGAGCCACCCAGCAGGGTCAGCACAGAGGCAGTGCAGCCGAGGGCCTGGCAGGCGAGGGGAGGCAGCGCTGTGAGCAGCTGAATGATGCAGCTCCCACCCTTCACCCTTTATTTGTATTTTCTGTCCTGCACGATATATATCAGCCGCCGTTGGTGCTGGAGTGCTGCTCCACAGTCTATTATAAAATGGCTCGGTGCAAAAGATGCATATAAATAAGAGAAGCTGTGAAGTGTTCCTCAGCCACCGGTGCAGGGAGCGCTCATGGCCGTGATTTATGGCTGCTGCTCGCTGCTCCTCTCCGACATAAATCTCACCCTTCATTCACACTCGGGGCTGCAGAGAGGCAGTGGGGCACCCCCAGCCCCAGCACTGCACACCCCCAGTGCCCCGGGCAGCAGCTCAGGGACGGGGTCACATCCAGCATTTCCCAGTGGTTTCACAGCTGGGCAGGGCGGGAGGGAAACCTCTGCATCCCCAAAAGCAGGCAGGTGTTCCCAGGGCCGGCTCAGCCCGCTGTGCTTCTGCTCAGGGCAGGTGCTGCTGTCAGGTTTGGGTGGAACTTACATTGTGCTGCAATGCTGATAAATCAGGACTTCTCCTCTGCCAGGTTTATTGCTGCGGGGCTGCGCTCTGCTGGGTGCAGCTCTGCCTCGCTCCTTCTGCAGTGCCAAGGGCAGCAATGGTAACAGCCAACCGTGTTTGCAGTGACCGATGCCATTGGCAACAGTCAATGCCATTTGCAATGACCCAGCGCCGTTTGCAACGACCAGTGCAGTTTGCAATGACCAGTGCTGCTTGCAGTGACCAATCACACTCGTGATGACCAACACTGCTTGCAATAGCCAACGCCACTTGCAATGATCAGTGCCATTTGCACCATCCAGTAACGTTAGCAATGAGCAGTGCTGTTGGCAATGGTCAGTGCTGCTTGCGGTGACCAATGCAGCCGATGCGGCGCTGCAGAAGACGAGCACTTATCTGCAAAGGGCCCCAAGGCAGCCAAAGCCTGCAGTCCAGCGGGGACCTCGGCCGTGGAGCGGCTCCCTGTGGGTTTGCTCCGTGCAGGCAGAAGTCAGGGCAGGGGCAGGGAAGCGGCTGCAGCCCCGCCTGCAGGCTGTGGGGCTCCGTGTGCCGAAAGGAGCGCGGCAGCACCGGGCACGGCGAGCTGCTCCCCTTCCCAGCACGTTTCTCTCTGCACATTCCTGCAGCAGCGCCGTTTGCTTGGTTAAATAACTCGTTTATCTTTCCGTGCTCTGCGCACATCATAATACAGCCGCTCTGACAATGCTGCACACCAAAGGCCTAATTTTAGCAGTGGTGTTTATAAGTAATCAGTTTGAAATATTGGAGCGGTCGGATGATGGTTGGCTGTTGGGGCTTTTTTCTGAAATACTGACGTTTGCAAGAAAAGCCGCTCGTAAGGAAAATTCTGATGATAACAACTCATTTAGAATAAATCAGTTGGGAATGGTTCATGTAATGCTGTGCTGCGTGCTGTGCTGCCCTCCCCGTGGGTTCTGTGCAGATGTGTGGTCAGTGGGGTTGGGGAAAATAAGGGGGAAATGGGGAGAAGAAAAGGGGGAAAAAAGGGGGGGGAAGGGAAAAAGGGGGAAAAAAGGGTGAAAGGGGAAAAAAGAGGGGAAATAAAGGGGATAAATGGGGAAAAAAGGGAAAAAAAAGGAGAAAAGGGGGAAAAGGGGGGAAGAAGGGAAAAGGTTGAAAAAGGGTGAAAATTGAAAAAAGGGAAATAAAGAGGAAAAATGGGAAAAGGGGAAAAAAGGGGGGGGAGAGGGGATAAAGAGGAAAAGAAGGAAAAAAGGGAAAAGAAGGGAAAAATAGAAAGGAGAACAGGAAAAAAAGGAAAAAAGGGGGGGAAATGGAAATATGGAGAATAACGGGGAAAAGGATGAAAAGGGGGAAAAGAGAAAAAGGGAGATAAAGAGGAAAAAGGAGAAAAAGGAGGAACAAATGGGGGAAAGGGGAAAAGGGGAAAGAAGGGGAGAAAGAGGGAAAAAAAGGGGAAGGGGGGATAAAAGGGAAAGAAAAAAGAGAGAAGGGGAATAAAGGGAAAAGGTGAAAAAAAAAAGGGGGGAAAAGGGCAAAAGGGGAAAAAAGGTGAAAAAAAGGGGGAAAAGTGAAAAAAAAAGAGGAAAATATGGGGGAAAAAAGGAAAAAGGAGGAAAAAGCCAAAAAAGGGAGGAGAGGAGAGGAGAGGAGAGGAGCCCCGCCGCGGCCTCGAGGTCGGTTCTGCTCCCCCCAGCAGCAGCGCTCAGCCCCGGCTGTGGCACAGACGCACGCAGGGCTGCAATCATCATCTCCTTTATTATTCTGTAAATGTGAACTTTACAAAGCCTGGTACAATGAATGGTCGCACCGTCCGCGTCTTCCTTTCTCAGAAATGGATTTTCCGTCATCTGAAAACAGCTGTGAGCACAGTTCCAACGGGGGAAGGGGGAGGGAGGGGGGTGTCCTTAACCTTTTATTTCTCATTTTAGTTACTTCTATATGGCGTCAGCCGTGGCTACAAAATAACAGTCATAACTACACAAAGAGCACATAAATACCAGTGAATAATGCGCGATCAAAGGAGAAATTAAAAAAAAAAAAAACAACAACAAAAAACCAACCAAAACAAAAGGAAGCGAGCATCGTCCGTGGCTGAGAGACAGAGCTCAGCGGTGCTGCGGGGCGCTCCGACAGCACCGCGATAACAGTCGTGGAGTCACAGTACTGCGCGCAGCGCCGGGCCGCTGCCGAACGAACGGCGGCGCCGCTCAGCCCTTCGCTTTGCCTTTCCCCAAAGCGCCCGAAGGTCAACGCCGCAGCGCCCCGACCCCAAGGGCGGCTCAGAACTTCGCCCTGCGGCGTCGTTTCGCCATCCGCTCCGTTGGTTTCTTTCGTTTCGTCTTTGTTCGTTTATTTATTCTCCTGTCTGCTAAAAATAGTATTGCGAGTTTTGGCTTTTTTTTTTTTTTTTTTTTTTTTTTTCCCCTCTTCTTTTAATATATATATATATATTTTATCTTTATTATTTTTTTATTATTATTACTTTTTTTTCTTTTTTTTTTTTAAACTTCGACATAAAAACCCAACCGTCGTTGTGCAAAACGCTTCTATAACAGTGGAAGAAACTCATGGCGGCGCCCAGCGGGTGCACAGAGCTCCGACAGCCCCGGCTTTGGGGCAGCCCTGAGGCCTGGGCCGACAACGTGACACATCTGTACAGCAGGGACACTTGGAAACAGCAGTTGGAGCCCCAGACGGCCGTGAGCTCCCTGCCTTCAGGATTTACAGCCGGCGGAGGCTCTCGGTTTTCGGTTGGTTAATGGGCCGTACGCCCTGCTCCGCTCACAGCGAGTTATTTCTGTAAATACAAGCAATCCCAACAAAAGCTTAGCAGGAAAACGACAAGGAAAGGCATCGATCCCTGCTCCGGTGGCTGCGTGCGGCCACCAGCCCCACGTGAAACCTCACAGCAGGGTGGGAATGGCACCGCACCGCTGCTGGGACACGGAGGGGAGGAGGAGGGTCCTGCAGCCCTGTGAGAGCTGAGAAACGGGGCTGTGGGGATGTGGAGACAGGGTGACGTGGTGCCACAGGGATGTGAGGGCACAGGGATGTGTGGATATGGGGTATGGGGGCTGCACGGAGCACGCGCTCTGATTTCTTTAAAGGTGCTTGGTATAACTTCAGATATATAATATACATGTCATATTGCTAATAGTCAAGCATAGGAATAAAGGTGCAGACATACCATAAATACTGATGCTCTGATTTTACACTATCAGACCTAGATGAATGCAGTTTCCTATTCACATTATAAAGCAGCCCCAAATTCTATAATTTAAAATAGTGTCGTAAACAAAGAGGAGGAAGGAGTTGGTTATGATCTGATTCTCTCCATCTGTTTTCCTTGGGAAAAAAAAAAAAGAAAACAAAGAAAAAAAAAAACAAAAGAAAAGAAGAAACAAAAAGGATCAAAAAATTCTAAGGCACTCAGGAAAGCCGCATACAATCGATGGACTGCTCTGTTCTCGCGTTACATTCAGTGTTTCAAAGGGGTAACTTGGTTGTGTTTGTCGGAAGAATACAATCATCATCCACATAACATTGTCAAACATATCATTAATCCTCCACACACAGGAAACATTAGTGCAAAATGCTTGCCCTCATCTACCAGATAAGGAGAAACCCAACGCCCTTCACATTTTAGAAGTTTGCCTTCCTAGTAATAAGAAGTAAGAAAACGAACCCAAATCAAAGAAGAAGAAAAAACAACAACAAAAAGGAAAAAGAAAAAGGAAAAAGCAATAAAAGGAAAGAAAGAACCCCAAAAATATACAGGAAGTTGTGCTAGGTATAAAAATATATATTTTCACTGTGCAACTCGACTCTCTCCAGATTCTCTGCCCTAAGCCATTCAAGTACTGCTGCTGCTGTCCCTGGGCTGTCTGGGAGCGCTTTGCTCGGGGCCCCTCGAGCCAGCAGGGAGCCACACAGCCCCATCCAAAGGGGTGAGGAGGAGGAGGCCCCACAGTGCTCCCCACAGGCGCAGAGCAGGGATGCTCAGCCCCTCACAGGGCAGCCAGCATTGCAGGGGGCACCTTGGAGGGCAGCGGGGGAACGCTGGGCTGTGGGACCCTCAGCTCCATGGGGAGGGTGGGAGGGGAAGCCCGAATCACAGCTGTGCTGGGGCAGCACCACGCGTCGGGAGGAGCGGGTGATGGTGGATGTGGGTAAAGTGCAAATGGGGCCGGGGCAGTGGCAGTCCTGTGCCCTGTGTCACAGCCACTGCTGCTGGGGCTGGAGCTGGAGCAGGGGCTGCCCCATGTGCTGTCCAGGGTCAGGGGGCAGGGAGGAGCCCGGCATTTCTTGGTCTCAGGGCAAAGAACAGCAGAACGGGCCAAGCGCCGGACAGCTTCGTATCACGGTGCCAAAAAACAGCTTCAAGTATAGAAGAAAACAGAAGGGTCAGCCTCTCGCCCCTCCACTTCCCAAATTTCAACACAGAGACGGAAGGAAACCCTGAGCAAAGCGCTGCCTGGATCCAGGAACTAAAGTAGGAAAGAAAGAAAGAGCTCCAGGAGCCCAAAGCGACCGCTTGTGGTGCACTCATCCAGAGCCCCGGACCCGTTGCAGAACACACCCTAAGTACCCTAATGCAGGCCCTTCTGTCACAGTAAAAATCAAGAATAAAAGCAAAAGCAGCCATCCTCAGCCATGCCAGGGCTGCCCCACACCCAGCACCGCTGCGCAGCACCGCGCACCTCCATCCATCCCAGCACTGAGCCGACCGCGTCCTGCTGAGCCGAACCCCCGCAGCTCCATCGCCGTGCCCCAGGGACAGCAGCCTGGGATGGGCAGCAGGCAGTTGGGTGTGAGGGCTTCTTCCCAGCAGGATGAGCCAAAGGCCAAAAAGGGGTACAAAGCTCTTTAATAATAAAAAAAAAAAGAACAAAAAAGAAAACAGCCTTTGCGCCCCCAATCCATTTCGGACATAGGAGCGGGCGCAGGGGCGAGGAGAACCCAGCGCAGCGGAGCAGCTCAGAGCAGGAGAGGGAGAGGAACCAACCCTGCAGCACCGAGAGGGGCAGCGAAAGGAACAGCCACGTCCTGCATCCCACATCACACGTCCTGCATCCTCCTGACCTTCCACCAACAGAAGCACGCAGCAGTTTCCCCCACCCCGTGCAGCCCAGCAGCCCGCGCCCCAGCGCTCCACGACGCACAGCTCGCTGCCGAGGACAAGGTGAGCGATGGCTGGACTTCTGAGCTGAGGAATGGATGGGTGGTGATGGGGGGGGGGGGGCATCGAGCATTTCTCCTCCCCTTCTTTAAAAAAAAAAAAAGGAAAAAAAAAGGAAAAAAAAAAAAGAAAAAAAAAAGGAAAAAAAAAAAGAAAAAAAAAAAAGCTACAATCGCATAGACTAACCTCAGGAATATCAAAAAAAGGAGCCCGATAGTTTTCTCTTTTTTTAAGTAGGTCGCCACAGACCTATCGTTTACAGTATAACGAATGCGATTATTTCCTTCATAAATTTTAAATACAAGCAGAATAAAAATCACATTTTTTTCAGGCAACAGTAGCAGTTCAGTAGGTAAGTGGCTTGATCACATTTTTGTTTTGTATTAGTAATGCATGCAAGCAGCTTTAGTATTACAGATCCCTTATAGGTCGCAAAACGTTTGCTCTCTCTATAAAGTCCCTCCATAAGTGCCATCCTGTCTTCTCACCGGAGTTTCGGGCCGGCTGGAGGGGCCCGAGCCCTGCTCAAAAGGTTGGGGAGTGCTTTGGGTATCCGATGCCATGGCATCCGTGGCAGCCGCCTCCTGTATGACAGAGCCGGCGCCCTCGGCATCCTCGCTCTGTTCGAAGGACTGGCTGGATCCGTTGCTCAGATCGACGCTCACTGTGTTAGTTCTCAGTGCTACTATAGTTCCTGAATCGCTCCTCCTTTCTGCATAGATTTGCTGCTCAAAGACCTGAGCAGAGCTGGGCTGGAATTCGGGATCCAGAGGGACGCTGTTTGTGGTGGAGCCCATCACGGTGCGGTACATCTCCATCCCCTCGGGCAGCATGGATTTGATCTTCGGGAGCCAACGCTTGCGGACCCGGCGGGCGTTGGTGCACATGTCAGCTGCTATGACATTCATCTCGCTTTCCTTAAAGCTCGGGGCAAAATTCTGACAATACACTGCAAAGACAGGGATACACGGCGCTGAGGCGGGCGGGCAGCAGCGCCAGGCCCCAGTGCAGGGCTCACTGCAGCCCAGTGCTTGGATGGGGGTCACAGCTCCCTGCCACACTGAGAACAGCGCTCCTCAGCCCGAGGGATGGGCAGATGGGGGGCTGGAGAGGGACCGAGCCCTGGGATAGTGGGTTCCCAACCACCAGGCCCAGCCGCCAGCTGGGAAGGCACCCAACCAATGGATCCACCAACAACTCCGATGTTACAGAGCAAAACCCGTGATGAGTAATGACCAACTACAGCTCGTGCACTGGATATTTCCCTGTGAAACACCTGAAAAATCATCCTGATTTTGGGATGCCCTGATACACAACAGCAAAGCTCAGCTGGGGCACTGCCGGCCTGGCCAGAGCTGTGGGAGCTCCGCACCCAGGCAGCAGACCCTGCAGTGCTTCTGAACATTCGCCGCTCCGTTCCTCTCTGCAGAGCTCAGGGTGACATTTACAGTCAGTAAATATGCCATGCAGACTCCAGCGGGGTGACAGAACCCTTCCTCTCCACCACACACCAAGAGCAGGTGGGATGGGCTGCACGGTGCCAAAGGCAGCTCCCTACGGAGGGGTCAGCAGCCCAATCCCCCGGGCCTTGGCCTCAGACAGCCCAGGGCACGAAAGCCAGGGCAGCCAGACCCAGTCCAGCAGTATCCAGCACTGAGTGCTGCCAAAAGCCATCATTTTGATTTCCTTCTTAGAGCACCCCATAATTAACTGCGAAATCGACGTTTTAAAACACAGCGAAACAGTCAAGTGGCGATGACGCTTCCTATTAAGATGCTGCCAAACAAAAAATCAAATTCAGACCAAAAAACTGACATTACAAAATCAACTTCCCTGTCACCTAATTTCGCCATAACGTCGCCCCCTGTAGCGTAACAGAGACGGCCTTCCCTGCTCAGGTTCTGCCTTTGCCCTCGGCATGCAGTTCCACCCCAGCAGCAGCAAACCCCTCTCCTTACGTTTCACAGCGTTCAGGACTCTGCTGTCCAGAGGTTTCCTGCTGGGGTCGCTCGTGGAGGAGCGGATTCCGGTTCCGCAGCTGTTGGCAAGGGTGTTCCTGCAGGAGAGGCAAAGCAGCACCTTCACACCAGGCACCCACGGCCCATTGGGGCACCCAGTGCCTTCAGTGCCTGCGGGGAGGGGCACCGAGATCGGAGGTTTTAAGGCAAGGAATTGGACATTGTTCAGGCATTGCTGGGAAATGGCACAGACGTGTGGCAGACCCAGGGGGTGACACATTCACACATCATCTGCTGGCACACTCAGACCTCCAGCAAATACTTTGGGGTCCCTCGGGGAGCAGGACGTACCGATCGAAGAACGTGGCCAGGAGACGCCTCAGGAGGACTTTGTGTTTGACACCAGCACATAAGTGGCAATTCATCAGCTGCCCCCGCGTGATGTAAACACCTGAGCCTGGAAGAGAGGGAGAACCGGGGCTGAGGATGGGCTGTGCTGTGCTGCAGGGCAGGGCGAGAGCCCGGCAATGGGCGGTGTGTGCAGGATGGTCTGCAGGAGCCAAACAAGAGCATTTTATTTTTCCACTCTGCAAAGACACACAGAACACGTGGTACTGTATATACAACCAGACTGTTTGTTCTCTCTGAAGGAAGAGAAGCCCAGAGTGATTGGCTTTTTCTTTTCTCGAGCGAAAGAGTGGAGAACGTCAGTAAAATGAGAGCAAAATCCCCATCTAGCACAGAAATAAGGACACCCTTTGCTCTCAAGATATACAAACACCTACTGGAGAAACAGAATCCCTCCTAGCTTTGAGGGACAGTGTCCTGAGCCCAGATTTCATGCACAAAAGCAGGTGGAAATATGTGAGCACTGCTCTGGATGTCACAGCAGCTCCGCACACTGCGTCCGCCCATCGGATTTACTGCCACCGTCGCAAGGCCAGCTTAAGGCTGAGCAGACAGAGCTGCTGAAGTTTGCAGAATCCACGGTGGCAGGAAAGCCTGAGACAAAGGGAAAAGCTCGGGGGGGTTCCCAGAGGCTCGTGCTGAAGGATGCGGGGCAGCAATCAATGGGCTGCAGTGCGATGGCATGGGATGAACCAGCAGAGGGAATGCTGAGTGCTGCCATGGGCAGCTCCACTCCGGCAGAGGGAAAACAGCCCAGGCAGCTGCTGCTGGGTACAGACATTCATCTCTTTTTCCAGATGGAAAAATGTAAATGAAGCTGAGGTGCCCCCAGCCTGCAGTGTGCACCGTGGAAATAACCCGCACCGCTTCGTGCTTGTAAGAAGTCTCACTCAAAATGTAAATGGGCACAAAATGAATATTCCTGATCCCATGTGAACTACGGCTCCTGTCTGCCAGCACAGATCTGCCCAGTGCTACCAGCCCCCTCTGCAGAGCACAGCCACAATCCTGCTCCGACCCGGAGACAATCAGGCACAGATGAAGGAGTGCGGAGTGGGACTGCCACGTCCCTCAGCAGGGCACTGCACGGGTCACTTCACCAAATGCAGTGAGCTGGTGGGGGGAAGCAGCTCATGCTGTGTCATGGGGCACTGCAGCGTAGAGGAAAGTGCAGCAGCCCACGGCTCGTGGGGCTGGAATCAGGTCTGGGCACTGCAGCCATGCACTGGTCTCTGCAATACAGACCCATGGCAGCAGCCCAAGGGCTCCGTCCTGCACCCAGCAGGGCCATAACCCAGCACTGGGGGGCAGCCAGGTCCCCACTGACTGCACGTTTCCCACCACTCTGAAAATAAGGATGAGGGAAAGGTCCAAGCAAATCCCATCCCTTCTCTTCCTCCCAGCCAGGCAGCTTGAAACACCCCCCATTTTTGGATGGGTTTTTCAAAGCTTGCTCACCGGCACCAATTTCACTTCCGTTGCTTTGTAAATCTTTTAGTCTGATGAATTATTATTATTTTTTTATACTAAAAAAAAAAAAAAGATCTGTGCATCTAAATCCAAATACAACTGCCACGCAGCCCACACCAATCAGGAAGAACACAAGCTGCAGAATTCAATTAAAATGCTAAATTAATTCAATTGAATAAATCCTGTTAATGACACATTTTTCTATCAGCAAATTAAAGGAAACTCAGAACTTTTTTTTTTTTTTTTAAAGATGATTGGTGATGAATAATCCAGAAAGACAAAGCAAGGGCACGCACGGCTCCTGCAGCGGCACGAGAGGAAGAACACGTTTCAGGCAGGACAGCAGCAGAGGTTTGCAGCAGTTCCCAAGCCAAGAGGTGCTGCCCCTCATTACCTGCCACGAGCTCCAGCTTCTCCCCAGGGTCCCCCTCGGAGTAGAGCTTGGGGTGGCAGCGGTACCCGATCTGGCTGATGAGACTGGCTGGGAGGGCAACCAGATCCCGGCGGATGAGGACACAGGAGCGGTTCTCCAGCGGGATCTGCTCCGGCTTTTCTTGTGCAACTTAAAAATTGAAAGGGAAATAGATTAACGCAGTGCACGGGGGGAGGTGTGGTGTCACCAGGAAGGTGCTTTGCTGCTTCTCCACAAGGCCCTGGATGGCAGCAGTGCAGCCCGCAGAGGGGCTTGGTGCCACGGAAGGCTCCTGCACCCAGCGATGCTCTGCCTGCCTCCAGTTGACTCCCTGGTGTGGGCAGGCTGCTCCCCACACCTGCAAATGGGGTGTGCATGTGGAGACGGCTTCCCCAGGCATCCATGGGGTGGGTTGGCAACCCAACGGTGGGCTCCAAAACAGGCAACAGATCACCCAAATTCCATAATACCTCCTTCGGTACCCTAACTGCTTCTGCTGAAATCACATTTCCCCTCTCCGCATACAACAGCCCCATCTGCAGACCCATTCGGAGGGCAGTAGCACACCAAGCAGCCCTGCAGTGCATGGGGCCGACCCGCTGCACCATCCCAGCAACAGCACTTTGGGACCACATTTCTGCTTCCAGACTTGCACCTTTCTCCATCACGGCAGAGCTGTGCTCAGTGCGCAGGCAGGAACAGAAGGGACTGCCACAGTTCTGCTGCACCCCAAAAATAACGGGCAGTGCACAGCTGGCCGAGCACAGCGCAAACACAGCCAAAGCCAACATTCACCCACAGCTTTCCGTGCTCCCACAGCCCTGAAGCAGCAGCTGGCAGCCAGGGCTGTGGCACAGAGCTGGTGCTCTCTGTGCTACCTGTGCACGACAGGCTTTGTAGACCCCAGCCACCCCTTAGCAATGCTCTGCATGCGCCGTGCCCCCCTGCAGCACTGCCTGGCCACGTCTTTGTGCAAGCAGTGCAGCAGCCAGCCCTGCAGCAGGTGGGATAGACACCCTTCTACCACTGCTCACACACTGATTTCCCACTGATAAACAAATCTGGGGCAATCCACTAATACACTTCGGTCACATCTGTCTTGCTGTCTACCAACTCCTCCTTACACATGGGCACAACTCATTTTTGGGATCAGCCTCGATCCAACACGAGCACAAACTCGGTGCCACCAACAAGCCCTGGGATGCTTAGGACTGCTCCCAGCAGACGGCCGGCACGGCACAGAACAGTTATGTAAAGATGCAGAGCACAAGGGACACTTTGCTCCCATGTTCTCAAAGAAAGCAACTCTGTTTGGCCACTGTGCTCGGAAGAACAGGACAGTATTCGCTGCTAATTAATGTGGATCTTCAGAGGGCAGCAGCTCCTTCCAACGCGAACAATGCCGGGCATTGTTTGGGGCAGCTCTGCCTGGACTGAACCCACCCCGGCCAGGGGAGCAGGAAGCACTGCAGAGGAAGCAGAGAGAGCTGCACGCCAGGCACGGATTTCATTTTGCATCTGCAACTTGTGAGGATGCAGCAGAGAGCACTGCAGTGGGAAGCGCCCGGGCGCAGAGCTGCAATGGGAAGCCACAAGTCACGAGCCCACGGCTACAAAATCACCTCCATCTGCTCTGTGCCAATGCATGGATCATTTTCACCTTCTCTCCTGAGGAATTCCTCTCCGAACAGCTTTACCCCATTAGCTTACATCCTGCAGGCCATGGTCTCCCCCCTCCGCAGCATCCCCTGGCACAGCACAGCCAGCCCTCAGAGCGGCACAGCCCTGCCTGTGCTGGTTTACATTGCACAAACGGGACATGTATAACAACGTGCTGGAATGCAGAGATTTGATTTGTGACCTATTTATACAGGGAGGTAATCTGGAATTAGTATAGGAAAAATATTACCGCTTTATAAATACCCCTATCTTGCCTCGCTGCAGACCTCAGCCAGGAGTGAAACATCTGCCAGCCTAAAATTAAACATCTGTGCTTTACGGGGGGGAAACCGCCATGAGTTTAATGCCTAAAAAGGGCAGCGGTGCCTGACCCAGGGCACGGGGTGAATGCACACACAGCTCCTGTGCAAAACCAGGGGGAACCAATGCTGCCCACAGTCCTAAAAGACGTCCCGATCCCTCGCGGGTCACATCCTCCTGCCCAGCCCTACTGCTCGCACTGCTCCTGCTGCCTATGGATAGCAGCAGGTCAGGGCTGCTCACTGCAGATCCTGGGCTGCTCCGTGCCCTCCTTCCTCACTGTCAGGAATCAGAGGCCAGGAGAGAGAAAACTATTCTCTCAGCTAATTACCACAACTCTTCCATAATGGCTATTTTAGATGAATTTTTAATGACAGGCGCTCCTGTCAATGTGGGATTTCATAACTTCCAAGCCCAGTCTTTTGCCATCCTGGAGCTCTGCTGCATCCAGATCTCCCCCCTCTGCCTAAAAAAAAAGCAGTGACAGGCAGAGGGGTTGGAGCCTCACCTCACACAACCCCGCTGCTTCCATCAGCATCAGCGTGCTGCAGGTGCAAGCAGCGAGCCGGGAGCAGCGCGCAGAGCAGCGCATCTGCACGTCCTGCTGCAGCCCACTTCAGAGTGGGCCCACGGTGCTGTAATTAGGGATAAAAATACTTTGGCTTTTGTTTAACATCTCCTCGAGTTGAGCGTTTCTCCGATCAGATGTTAGGAACCTCATTGAGCCTCAGCAGCTCCACATCCGGAGCAATGGATGGAATCGGGCACTTTGCTGCGGCGCTGCCACCGCGGTGCTCCAGGTGTTCACCTGTCCTCGTGCTCCTCTGCAGCTCCTTCCCCGCATCCCAGGGATTTTCCTCAGGTTCACACTGCAGGTTCTCAGCACTAAGCAAGGCTGCGTCCCGCTCCTCTCCTCCCAGCAAAGCCCTTTGCCAAGGTCACAGTGCACATCTCACAGCCCGGCTGCGGAGATCGCTCCTGAGCGTGGAACAGGGCTGGGTGTGGGCAAACAAGCACGAATTCGGGGCTCAGCTCTGGGCAACGCTGCTGTCAGAGCCAACCCAGCACTGCCGGGTGGGGGGAAAAGCATAGAAATAGGGGGAGGAAAAAGAAGAAATGCCTGAAATCCGGGGCTCGATGTGCCGCGCTCTCCTTCGCTTTGTTTTTGTTTTTCCAAACGGGGCTCCTGGAAACCCTGGCAATCTGTTTGAAGCGGCTGCCCCCTCCCCCCAACCTTTGTGAGGCTGCGGGAGCTCCATGCCAGCAGTGGGATTAGCCGGCTCGCTCTCTTCCATCTTACAGTTTTATTATTCTGCACCTTTTGAGGGTACGCTTTATCCTGAGTAATTAAAACACAGTTAGCTCTACAAGTCCCGACTATAATGGAATAGCTTAGGTTTTATTTATTTTTTTTAATCTCTTTTTTTGTGTGCCCCGTTTTCCAGGAAGCCCGACACCAGAGCTGGCTTCATTAAAACAGGAAACTCCCTCGAAACGGAGCGGCTGCGGAAGAGAAATTATAGCAGAAATTGAGGGCAGCGCAGCCCTGCATGGGGCACAGCTCCATCCTAACAGCCCCCCAAGAAAGCAGCACAGCCTCCCTCCACCATGACGCCCCGCTGCACGCACACCAAAGGGCTCAGGGATGCCCAAGGATGCTCCCAGGCCTCGGAGCATCGCTCAGAGCTGCTTGGCACAGCATTCACCCTGCCCCGGGCTCCCGGCATCCTGCAGGATGGGTTTTGTTCTGCTGCTCTCTATGCACTGGCCCCATGACGGCGAAAGGCAAACACAGCACACAAGGCTATAATCCCATTTCTCTGAAGAATAATGCTCCGAGTGCTCAGCGCTGAGGACAAGCCCATATTACTCGCTGCGTGCTCTACAGTGAGAAAACACAAAACAAAATAAAAACAAACCCGGCGTGGAAGGAAGCAGCCTGAATTCAGCTTGAGGGCAGGCTGCTGGCACAGCCCTGTGCATGCACAGAGCCTGTCCCTGACCCCTGGCACTGCGGTGGGGACACAGCAGAGAGGTTCAGAGGGTCCTTCACTAGGCAAATATTTCTGATGGTGGAACAGCATCTCCACTGAGAGGAGTCATGGATGTGGTTGCTTCCATACAGCAATAAAATGGTATCAGCGGGACTCGAAGTGCTTTTCCCTGCTTGACTCCAGTGCACCAGGCAGGCCTGGCAGAGGAGTGGCTGTTAGTGCAGGAAGGTGGACAGCAGTCCTCCTGCGCTCCTTCCCACAGCTGTTCCCATCGAACATCTATGGGTATGATTTACGTGATGACGTTTGGAGGAAGGGACACAAGCATGCTGCACTGCATATTTCAAAAGGCTGGGACGAGGGGAAGGCGCCTCACACAGCCCAGGGGGTGACCCATGGCACCGGAGGACACGTGACACACTTGGAGGTGGCCACTGCCCTCGGGATGTCCCAGCGCCAGACTGTCTACAAACCAGCAAAGCCACAGAGCCACCAGCTCACCAACCAGCTCCAACCCAGTGCAGAAGGACTGAGCAAAACCTCGTGGAGAGCGGAAAACCAAAGGACAGAGCGCGCTCCTTACCAGAATAGCCTCCCGAGGATTTGATGTACATCTGCCCGTACTGCTCCTCCACCATGGTGTCGTACGCCTCGTCGTCCTCCTCATCCTCCTCGTTGTGGTAGGACGTGGGGCTGTCGGTGGTGGGGATGCTGCTGGCGCCGGGGCTGGTGCGCTCCCCCTGCGAGTACTGCACCTGCTGCACGGTGGGCAGGAGGGAGGCCAGGTTGGGCACCCCATAGTAGGAGACACGCGACAGCTTCAGCGGGCCGGCAGCAGGGCCTGCTCCTGCAGGGCCATCACGTGCGCCCGGCTCCAGGGGCCGCTTGGCAGGCAGGCCCGGCACAGCGGCCGGTGGCAGCTCCAGGCTCTCGTGCTTGACTCGGGTGAGGAGCGGGATGGGCATGGAGGGGGACATGACGTAGGGCGCAGAGGCCGATTGCAGCTGGTTGCAGGGGCTCTGCGGCTCTGAGGAGGGGTCTTCGATCATGGCGGTCTGAGAGTCACAGTGGGGCGAGCTCACCTTGAACATCAAGTCTGTCCCCTTCTCCACGATATGCTGGATCTGCAGGAAGCCCGCCGTGTACATCACCACCAGCTGCTCGCTGGCCGCCATGGTGAGCTTGCCGGTGTAGCAAAAGGAGAGGATCTGCTGGAAGCAAGCAGGGGGCACCGTCCCCGGCAGCTCAAAGGCATTTTTGCTGTTCCCGCTGAACAAGTCTCGGAAGTAGAGGCTGCTGGCAGCCAGCACAGCACGGTGTGCCTTGAAGGCCTGGCCCTTCACCACGATGGAGACATCGCAGTACAGCCCCAGCAGGCGCTGCTCGTTCAGGCAGCCCAGCACGGTGTTCCCAAAGTTGGGAATCTCTATGTGCAACATCTGCGACATGGCTCAGGATCCGCCGGAGCTCCTCAGGCATTCAATGCAGGGGTATCCAAAGTAGGGCACATCTGAAAAAGGGAGAAGGCAGGGAGAGAGAAACAGTGTTTTCAGGCAGCTCGGAGGCACACGGTAACGCCGAAGGCTCCAAGCCGTGGTTGGAGCCAACGCAGCAAAGCAGTTCCTTATAAAATCGCTTATCGACGCTCTTAAGCAACGCTCATGGAGGACAGCGAGGGATGTTCCAAAACTCAAACATTTCCTTAAAGTTGCGGTCTGTTTAAATAAACCCCACTGATTTATTCCCCCGGGGGTTTACTTTATACAGCAAAATGTGAACCCATAATGGGAGAAGAGAGCACAGCAAAGCGCACAGAGAGCAGACAGACCTTGGGCAGCGTTATATAAGGAGCACCACCACCACCACCGGCTACGCTGAAACTACAGAAAAGACATTTAGAAAGCAAAGTGCCATTTTGCCCGAGATAAAGGCGGGATTCCGTCAGTGCTCCCATCTCAAAGCACTTTCTAAAGCAACCTTCCCGTCTGCACCAGAAAGAGGAAGCATTTCAACAGTTAAACCCTTTCTCAACAGAACGAGCCCCGAACAAAACACCGCTTATCTCACACACTGCGGCACGCTGGGTGCTGCCAGGGCGCAGACCCCACAGCACAGCCCAGGGTGGGGGGCCCAGTCATGGCCCAGGGCAGCCCCCACCTGCAGTACCTCGGGGCTGCCCATATCCTCAATAAACGTGATGGCAGCGTGGAGCCGGTGCGCAAAGCTGAGATGGTCAGCATCAGTGCCTCCTGTGCACCACAACTAAGGCAAAGCAAAGCACTGTGCATTCAGCAGCTCACAGCCAGAGCCCGGGACCCCCCCCACACCCCCAGGGCTCCATGCAGCAGTCCAGCAGATCAAAAACAACTGAAAATCCCAATTGCCACCGATGCTGCTGAGTACAGACTGTGGTTAAGGAGGACTGAAAGCTCCGGAGAACATCACTTTAAAAAACAAAACAAAAAAAAAACCCAAACTGAAGTTAATCTGAGAAAGACTGGGGAAAAAAAAAAAAAACACAAAAAAAATCTGCTCCGAAAAGAAAATAACCCACAAAGAGCTGCTCTGTTCCCAGTGCTGGGGGGGGGGGGGGGGGGAAAAAAACCCAACAACCCAACAAAAGTCCTATCCGCAAGGCCACGGGGTAACAGGAAGAAAAGGGAACGCTCGGAGCCAATTTCATTCTATCTGCACGGTTCAATAAAAGCCTTCCGAGCGAGGAAGTTGGCGGCCCCCCCGCCAGCAGGGCACGTACCTTCCAGCCGTGTCCGGGGGTCCCCTGCCCTCCTCTCACCCCACACTGTGCGGGGACACCGAGCGCTCGGGGGAGGAAAGCAGCGCGGAGCCCTTTGCTTCTATCTGCTGGAGCTCAAGCTCTTACCAAGTCAAATCTCCACGGCAGTGCATAGCATCTAAATGAATAGGCCGGATGCAGATTAACATTCAGGCTGCTCTCTGCGATGAATAGAGCCCTTTGATTAGGGACCTGAAGTAAATGCCAGTTTCAAACCGAAGCTTTAAAAACAGAGAAATATCAGTGCCAGAGGAATGCTCTCAGTGTTGGTACAAGACAGACTTTTGATGAGTCACTGCAATGCAAACAAAGATGGCAGAAATACTGTACTGTATGCTGATGAAATGCTTAGTGGTGCCACGGCAACTGAGACAGGTTTTAAATTTATAGTGCAGTTTTGCATATGAATTACGCTGTAAACTGCCTCCCCTGCCATCTAGTACATCCAGAGTGTCAAAGCATTTAAACTATTCCAAACAGTCTGCAGCGCTGGCACTGCTGCTGGTGACTCCTCGAGCTGGGGAAGGGGCGGTGAGCCCAGCATCCCACAGCCAGCATTCCCACACTGAGCCCCACACTGATATCAGCATCCCCACACTGCACCCAGCACCTGCATCCCTATATCCTGTACCCCAGCATCTCCACACTGAGCCCAGCACCTTGCAGCCAGCATCCCCAAGCAGAGCCCCACACTGAGCCACAGCAACCTGCACCCCAGCATCCCCACACCGATCCCCAGCACCCTACCATCCCCACACTGAGCCCCCAGCATCCCACATCCCAGTATCTCCACTCCGAGCCCCACACTGAGCCCCAGCACCCCACACCCCAGCATCCCTACACCGAGCCCCAGCATCCTGCAGCCCAATACCCCACACAGCAGCACCCCGAGCCCATTTATCCCACACCGAGTCCCAGCAGCTCTGCACCCCACACCCCCCAGTGCCACCACCCCAAAGGGACAGCCCGGGTCAGTGTGAAATAAAGGTGCTCTATGGGCAGCCACAGGCACGATCCACCTCCCTCTCACCCCCCCCCCCCCTCCCATAACATACAAGAAAGCCTTTCAAATGCAGGAAAAATGTTTACCCCTTGGGGAAAGCTTCTTTCAGTCTGTGGCTGAATCCACTAAAAGCAAATCCATTTGCTTAAGTAATGAAATCCTAGTCACATTGTCTCCTGGATTCAGATTTTAAATTACCTTCGCATTTATTGAGCATGTTTGGTGCTATTTTCTGGGAAAGAGGGTGGGGCCTTACTTTGCTTACTTATCTCTCTACCCAAAGCCTTTTTATTCCAATTACTGCCCTAGGATTTGTTTCCATGGCCCTGCTCAGACGGTCACAGGCAGGGAAAAATTAGGAGATTAAAAGCCATGGCACTCTTGGACAAGGATGGGATGGGGAGAATGGACACGGGCTGCAGAGCTCACGCTCAGCCCCCCTCCATTTCTGCACACATGACTCCACACCTCCTGCCCTGGTGCCTATTTGGTGCATTAAGTTCTGCCCCAGTGACTGCATGGGGCGTTAAGATCTGCTCTGTAGAACGGCAGTGAGCTGCTGCAGCGCACCCAGCTGTCCTCACCGCACTCAGAGCACAGAGCTGTGGGTACCGGTGTGCCCTCAGCACCAGGAGGCATCGATGGGGCTCCCATGTGCCACATAGCGGGCTCAGAACTGGTCCAATAGACAGGAATTGTTCACATTGCTTAGAATTTGCTCTGCAAACAACCACGTCTCAAAAAGTCACCAAAACCGAGCCGGTTTCTGGATACGCTACCCAGGATTGCAGGCAAATCCCAGTGAGCTTTTGAAAGCCCAAATGATTCTGAGAAGAGCCCAGCGCTGTTTTTTTGTTCCCTTCTCTTTTCCATCGCCTCCCTATGGCAGGACTATTGGTAGCCAAATAAATAGGGCCAAGGCGGTCCTAAAGACAAGCAGAACCTGTTCCCCATCGCACCTCCCATCCCTACAACCAACAGCCACAAGTCAGCACCATGACCAGACCACAGATGCAACACGAGTGATAATATCTAACTTCAAAAACTCCTCTTTTCTTTTTTTTCCTCCTTTTTTGGGGGGCAAAACAGCACCAAACTGACTGGGAGCACCACTCCCACCAAACAACAAGCCAGTGGCTCCTTGCCAACACGAAACCTCGGGCAAAACCCGATTCCATCCGAACACCCCGTAAGTGTTTAAGAATCATGCGAGGTACGCGACAACCAAAGTAAGACATCGCTTTGTTTTCCAATGGAAGCCTCTTATCTGAGCTCTGATACAGGCCAGGAGGAACGGTGCATCTCTGCATGGTCCTGAGAAGTCACAGCCTTTGTCACAAGGAGCTCATCAACATTTCAGTGCAGTGCTGTGAGCTCTCAGGTTCTGTGCAGGATCGCTTGGTCCTGAAGAATTTCTCTTCTCTGAGGCCTGAGAGGTCGGGGTGAACCAATGGCAAAGAGAAAGGCATCGATCCGGAATACGATGCTGGCATCAGAGCTCCCATGGGAGTAATCAGAAATAATTAGATAATTCATTTAAATCATCTTTTCCTTAGCCAGCCTACAATGAGATCTGGAGATTTCATCACCACCACCAACAGAAAAAGCTCAAAGAGCCTAAAAAAGGCAGAAGAGCCCTACAAAGGGTCCCTGCCCTATGTCCCCATAGGCCACAGAGCACTCATGGCACAACAGAGTGGTGAAGCTGTGTCCCTGGGAGCCCGGCAGTAACAGGAACCCCTCTTTTCTTCTGCAGAGGTTAAGAGGGAGGGAAAATAAAATAAAATTAAAAAAAAAGTAACGTAAAGAATATGCCATCCTTGGGCTTCAGGCTGCGGGGCTGGAGCTGGGAGGTGCTGTAGCACCAGGATTCCCCATGGGGGATGCTCAGCGCCAGCCTGGCTGCAGCTGCAGGGCTGGGGCCGCATCCCCCCCTTGTAACGACAGGATGGGAAGGGAACGGGTCAGACAAAGTGCCTGCGCCGGGCAGGGGCTGCCAGCCGAGGGCCGGGTGGGGAGCAGCTGTGCTGCAGCACCGCAATCACAGCCCTGCAGTGAGAGCAGCGAGCGGGGAGCAGCGCCGAGCCCCGCAGCAGCGAGAGGCTGCTGGCTTAGAGAGGCAAAACGCACAGCTGGGCGAGGAGCACCGTGCACAGAGCAGGCTGGAAGGCAGCACGGGAAGCAGAGCAGTGCTGGTGGCAGCGGCGGCACACAGCTCCCAATGCCCGCAGCTCCGCGCTGCTGCAAGGTGAGTGGCAGCGCCGGGTCACCCCTCCGGGCAGCTCCCACCTCGCTGTGCCACCGCCGGTCCATTCCTTCGTTGTTTGTTTTTCTTTTTTTTCCCATCGCTGCTTTAAAGTGCTCTCAAGCAAGGACATGCAAGAATAGAAAAAGCAACAAGGAATTATTATTATTTTTTTTCTTCTTTCTTTTTGCAGCTTGCTACAGGGAAAGGGGTAAAGGAGAGGCAGGGATGGGAAATCAAACTATCCTGCAGAATTCGGGGCTGTTCCAACCTAACAAAGCAGCTGGGTGACCCCGAGGAGCAGCAGAAAGCACCCGGAGCCCCTCCGCCTCTGCTGCAGCACGCGCCTCCTGCATCCATCCCAAGGCAGCCCGCAGTAACGCAGCAGAAAGACAAGTGTCATGCTGAATTGCATTCTCCTCGCACACAACAGCCGAGCGGCAGCACCTAACATGCATGGCTCAGCCCTGCCGCCACGCCACGCCGGAATGGAGAGCCTTAAAATAAGGTAAATATCTTAAAAGGTCAATTAGAAGAGCTTACAGCACAGCAGCGCCGCTCCTTGCGAGAGCTCATTACCTAGTATGGTGGAGCTGCTGCCTGCTGGGTTTTTTTTTTTCCTTGTGCAAGTTAGTCTGTGAGTCAGCAGTAACACACATGAGGACATCAGGAATACTGCCGAGTTCTGATGCAATGGGGGTTGTAAAAAAAAAAAAGAAAAGTCGTGCTCCGTTTGGACAGGAGCCGATAATTCCATTGCTTTACTTTTCAATTACTGCACAGCCTACCGCCACCAAACTGCAGAGGGGAGGGAAACTTTGCTTCCATTTCTGCCTCCGATTAATGACTTTCGCCTGCAGATTTGTCTCCTTGCTTTAAAAAGGAAAAGCAGTCGGGATGATGTCATTAACCCTTTGAGGGCAGTGCGTCTCTGCAGCTCCGGAGCTTCTGGAGGAATTTTAGCATCAGGGAACGACGCTGCCAAAAAGTTCTGGCGAAGGAAAATGTTTCTACATTAAACTTTTAGTGCTCTCTAAAGTGAAGCTACAATTGCATCTGAGCTTGATCCTTAATGGAAAGATCAGCTTGCAGATAAGGAAGGTGCACTCTGCGGGGCTGGAGGTGCCTGAAGGGCGGTCCCAGCTCCTCGCCCCACTGCAGTCCCACAGCACTGCGTGCACCCACAGCCCCTGAGCAGACACATGAAGTTTGCACAGCGGAGCCAATGCCAGCCTTCCATAAAATCACAGAGGTCAGAAAATCCCCCACAGACCCCCAAGCCCACTTCCCAACCCACCGCATCACCCCCGGTCAGCCTATGCAGTGCTGACCATTCCTTCTGAGGAGCACTGCTCCCTGACAGCCAACCCGAGCCTCCCCTGGCACACCACGGGCCATCACCTCTCATCCCATCGCTGTCACATGGGAGCAGAGGCCGGCCCCAACTCACCACGACCTCCTTCCAGGAGCTGTAGGATAGATGAGGTCTCCCCTGAAGCCCATCTCCTCCACACTGACTCAGCCCAGATCCTTCAGCCGCTCCCCACAGCGCTGTGCTCCGACCCATCGCAGCCCCTGTCCACCTCTGGACACATTTGGGGCCCCAGTGTGTTTCTGGCAGCAAGGGGCCCAGCACCGAACACAGCACTGCAGGTGCACAGCAACGATCACCTCCTGCTGTCTGCACTTCTTCTGACACCAGTCAGGATGCTGCTGGCTCCTCGGCCACCCTGGCACACTGCTGGCTCATGTTCATGTGATGCTGCAGATGGAACTGAGCCTAATGCCAACGAGCACACGTCAGCCCATCAACAGGACGTACAATTAATGATTACGGATAAATAATCCAGCCGATCACAAGTCGATTCCAAATCCCTATTTGGTTTATTGGTTGTTTTTTCTACGTGTGGCCACAAGCACCAACAAATCCTTCTTTTCTTTGATGCACAAGCATAAAGCTATCTGTGGCTGTTACAGGAGGAGGATCCCCGGCCCCACAGGCCAGCAGCCTCACATGCTGAGCCCAGCGCTGTGCTGGGCAGTGCGGGACGTTGCATACAGATGAAGTGAGTTTTAAAGGACAAAAAGCCCTGGCAGCAGCTCCTGGGCCAAATTCTCACGTGCCAAACTTCCCAACTGCTGCAGCGCAGCTCGACGGCATTTCAAAAGAATTCCTGCTCTGTTTTGAATACTGCTGACAATCTTCTCTGTCAAAATTTGTAATTTAAATCCCTCGGAGGCGAGAAGCACACTGCTCCTCGGGGCATTCCCTGCTCCCCATATACAACACACTGCATCCCACAGCCCATCCCCTGCACCCCCAGTGCGTCCCGCTGCACACGCAGCCCCCTTTGAAGCCACACAGCCCCACTGCCCAGCCCCACTGCCCAGCCCCACACCGCCCAGAATGCAAGACCGCTCTCCACGCGACTTCAGATGTGTCAACAAACCCAAAATAATGCTATGTAAATAGGTCTAAGCGATGAGAACAGCAAGATCCCTTCCCTCAGGCTCGCAGTCATAGGAAGCCGCTCCATTTTGGCACGTGAGACACGTTGAAGATTCCTTCCTGGTGCTGCAGAGCACCTTGAAAGGTGGATGATGGCACTGCAGCAGGTGGCGTGGACTGACCTGCAGAGAAGGAACCTGGCCTGCACCCTTACCAACTCCTTCAAGGCAGTGGTACTTTGTAACATGCTCTGATCTTTAATATTCATAGCTTGCTCCATTTGCATATCATGCCATAAATAGTTGAAGCAGAGGTAAAACACAAAGCGCTCTACTTGCATTTCTAATTATGCCTAAAATCAAATGTAAATCACAACACAGCCAAGACAGAAGATATTAAATTTGCTGCTTCTCCATTAAAACATTAAAAAAAAAAAAAAAAACAGAAAGAATGAAAATCAACCCCAAAGCAATTATTTTTTAAAAGGAACATCCAAAAGGCTTTCTAAGCAGGTGCAGCTGGATGACTCTATTCTAGGAGCAGGGTCCCCACCAGCATCCTGCAGCCAAACCTGCACCAACACCGCAGCCGTGAGCTCAACTGCAGGCTTTGGAAAACAAAAGCAGGTCTCTGGGAAACCTTACCCATGAAGGGGTGAGCCTGAAGGATGGGCTCAGCTGTCACAGTGCCCAGCTGGGACCTCCCCAGCACACCCAGCTCCGTGCACAGAGGAGATGCTGGAGGTGATTCCCACACTGCTGCCTATGGGGCCAACCCACTCAGGTCTTCCCAGCTCTCAGAACCACACACCCCACACGCTGTGTGCACCCAGCACTGCTGTGCTCTGCCCCACTCCTGCCCTGCACCACCACCCCATTGCCGGAGGGCTCCCAGCCCTTTGCCAGCCCAGCAACCAGCGCTGCTCCCTCCCCTGCCGTACTGCCAGCTCAACACAAACGCTGCGTGTGTGCCATTACCCAGCAAATGCATCTTTTCTGCAGTATCTACCTCCAAAGAATTCCAGAGAGGTAATTACATTTAACCCCAAAAGGTGAGTGTTTACTCCCTTTTCCCAGTTAATGCAGCTGGCATGGAGGAAGAAGTGAAAGTGAGCCGCTCAGAGTGCAGAGCTTTCCTTTTGCTGTTCATATGTACCCTGGCATTTTGCCCAGACCTATTTTTAAGCCCATTTACTAGAAATCCCACAAATTAAAGGAAATACGGATAATGTTGTAAGAATCCTTTGGGCCAAATAAAAGCTACACATAATTTTCCTTGTGCATCAGACTAAGATCCTTAACCACAAAAACCAGATTTCCCCAAAGCTCTTTTGCAACAGCGAGAGAATCTTGTTTTGTAAAAGTTGCTTTGATTCACGGCAGGATTACATGATAGCAGCACTAAACTTCCCCCTGCTGCTCCCCCTGTCCTGTCCCTGCATGGAGTGCACCATGGAAAGATGGCACTGGGTCAGGGCATGGGGACAGGTGTGGGGATGGGGCTCAGGGACGGTGCCACCGGGATGCCCCAGGTCCTCACTGCCAGCATCCATGCCATCCTGCCTTTGGGATGCAGGAGCAGCTCAGGGTCGAGCAGGAAAGGTGCTGGTGGGAGAATGGGAGAATGGTCAGATTCGTGGTTTCCAGGATATAAGGGCACTTCAAAAATAGCCATCTTATGCAAAAAACAACAACAAAATCCTATGCCCTGTATGCGTGTATACGTGTAATTGTGCAGTTATCTTAGGTAAGCAGAAGGAGCAATGCAGAGACAAGGAAGGGATCCTTCTGCAGGCAGTCCCAGTGCTGCAGGATAGTGCTGTTGGGGCTGGGGGTCCCTCCTTGCCCCTCCTTATCCCCCTCCCATGCACACAAACAGAACTGCTATGGCAAAGGCACTGCCCATGCCTTCAGCAGGCAGCAGTGAGGCAAGAAGCAATGAGCAAGTTTCCCAGCCTGGGGCTGGGACAGAAGCAGTCAGATTTGTGCAGGCCCCAGGGAGGGACTTCAGCTGGAGCAAAGCACAGGTGTAACAAGCAAACGAGATAAAAAGAGCAACCAGGCAGGTTTCAATACAATTCCTAACACAAGCACTGGCACGGGGCACCCAGAGAGGTGACGGTTCCCCATCCCTGCAGACACCTGAGGTCAGTGTACAGGGCTCTGAGCACCTGGTGGAGCTGTGGGTGTCCCTGTGCATTGCAGGGAGTGGGTCCAGGTGGCCTCTAAGGGTCCCTTCCAACTCAAATGACTCTATGGATCTAAGCAGAAGCAGCCCCCAGCCATACCAAACCTATGTCACGGTGAGGTGAAGCTGTCCCTTCTAACCCTGCCTCTCTCTTTGCTCTTGGTCATCCCCAGCACTGGAAACGTCCGCCTCGCAAACACTTCAGCCTCCTTTCAAAGAGAAAAATAAAAATAATGCATGGCAATAAACCCTCTTCTTCCACAGACTGCACCAAACTGAGCAGTTAAACACCCAACTTTGGGAACTTTTCCAAGATTTATATGTTTTGCATGAAAAGCAAATGGTTTTCTCCTGCCTGGGAAAATATTGAAGAGCTACATTCAGGAAGCCAAACGCCTGCACTGGTGCCTGGTGCTGCACCTCAGATGGAGCCCCAGGGCTGGGCTGACCCCTCTGGCCTTCCTCCCTGCCTCACCACACAGCTGAGCACTTGGCACCTTCTGCTTTTTGCAGCAACGTGGTGAGCGATTTCTCTCTATTTTTCTCATTTTTTTTTTTCCCATTTCTTTCTATATTTTGAAAATCTTTCTGACCAGTTAGACCAGAACCATCCCAATTGCAAAATCCAGGAAATCTGCCGCAACGCTCTGCAATACTTGCGAGGCAATTAGCCAGAAACCTCAAACAAATAAGTGGGGTTGTTTTTCTTTTTTTTTGCTACCCCATGCTAACCACCAAGTATTAACCCACTGCTCAGGGAACAACATCTGCAGCAATCACTTCCTAACTTAGGAGCAGAGAGATCTGCTGCAGCACCTCCCATCCACGGCTCCAACACGGCCAAGGCCACTCCATGGGCAGAGCGCACGGCTCCATGGACACGGAGCATTGAAACTGGGATTACTGCAGTTTGGCTTCTGTGAGACCCTGCTGCCTCAGAAATAAATCACAGCACGGGGCAGGACAACTCCTGGGCTGGGAAGGAGAAAGAAGCCTCTGAGCAATACAGCAGCAGGCTCGGTTCGGTTTCAAACATCTGCATTCACACACAGTTTTGTCTCGTTGTTGTTGTTGGTTTTTTTTCCCCATGGGAAGATGTCAAAATACAAGAAAAATATAAGAAAAAAGTCAGGTTTGTGATTCACTATAGGAAACAGCTACCACCTGCAGATACGCCAAGGCAAAGCACGGTCACACAGCACCGCACAGCCTGCACCCATCGGCGCTGCAACACCTTTCCTTATTGCAGAGTGAAACAGCAACCAGGGCTCCGTGTTATTTATTATAACTCATTCCTTCTCCCTGCCTCTCCCTTTCCCCCGTCCTAAAAAGCCAATAAAATAAAACAAAGTGCTTCCTTTGGGGAGCACGGCGGCAGTAACACCGCTGCCATCTGTTGCTGAGTGCTGGGGAGGAAGCGGAGCGCAGGGCTGAGAGTCAAAGGTCTGCATGGCTCTATTGAGAAAGGGAGCCCAGCATCAGACCCAGCAATGGGAGACGATTCTGAACCACTTCCTGAATTTTTTAACGAGCTCTGGAGGTAAATATGTTAATTTGACTTCAATCACGGTTGAGGGGGAAGAAAAAAAAATAAGCACAGTATGAGTTGAGGGGATCGAGTCTTAAAACTATTCATGCATTGCTGCATATTTGATGCTCAGCAAATAAAGTTCCAAGGTTCTGTAAGGAGAAATTATTCTGAGTAAGCAATAATGAGGCACGTGTTATATCGGGTGGATACTAATAGTAATCTATTATTAAAATGGAAGAGTTGCAGCAGCTCCATCTCGAGCACCTCGCTGTCCCCCCTCCCACTGCCCTCACTGCTCCGGGGTGTGCAGGCATCACAGAACAACGAGGTGCCCAGCTGGCGCCTGGTGACCCTGCTGAGCCCCACTGTGCCACGTGCTTCCCTCCCAGTGCCACCACCCAGCCTGCAGCCCAGCAGTGCCCAGGCCTCATTGCTCTGCCTGCTGTGTTGGTGTGTTACTGCTCCAGCACTGCTGACCCAAACTGCCACCGGGCCTTGGGACAGGCAGCCAGCAGGACCAGCACCTGCTCTGCCTCGGGTCCTGCTGGGCTTGGGGGGCTCTGGGGACCCCCACACAGAGCTTGGGGATGCAGGATCCTCTGTGGGTTTTGGCTCGTTTTCCTCTTTCCTACATCCTGCAGACACCTTTCAGGAGGTGCCTATGGGGGCTGCCACTGTGACCCCCACGTCCAGCAGTGGCCATGTACTGCACTGTACTGCACCCAACCCCACGTGGGCACAGGGCACACAGACCCTCGGAGGGAAACAATCCCATTGCTTCCCACGCAACACAAGATTACATTCTGGCTGTGTTTCAGAGAATATTACTCGTGTGCAGCAAAGTTATTTTTTAATGGAATTTTTAAGTAAGTTTAGCCCTGAAAGGCAACGCTCTGCACAAACCCAAGGATAAAGGAGCGTGCCACTGCTCTGCACCCAGGAACCCTCCCATGGAGCTCAGCCCCAGCAGCACAGCCCTCCTGCTCTGCCCATCCATGCACCCAGCCTGTGGTGTTTGCTCCCAGAAGGAAAAGCAGAAGATGCTCTCCATAAGCAGACGATTTCAGCGGCTAATTTTACCATCGCTTATGGTCGGCTTTATGACTAAGATTTCATGCTGACTATATTAATCCTGTCAAATCTCAGAGTGAGAAAGGAATGATACTGTATATTTTATGGCTGCAATAACTTCTGAGCCATTAGACATGCATGCTGACATGAAAGTAATCAAATTGATTTTTTCCCCTATTACAATGAAGAACTTTGTGTGAGCAAATAGTCTCTCTGGCAGAGGAAGGAGAGCCCGAGAACCCTGTGCTCACTCAGGAAATTAAGAAATTGTCACAAAACGTGGTCCAAAAATGCGGCTACCCTGCACTGCTGTCACCAAAGCAGTGTGGCACATGCCTGTATTGAGCAACCAACCAACAAAAACAACACGGGGAATAACGCAAGGCTTCTGAAGCATCGCAAATGTTACAGCAATTGCAATTAATTGCTTTTCTGACATCAAAGGCTGCATACCCCCTGCAGCCCCATGCAGCAACAGCATCCTGAGCCCAGCGGGTCGGAGGGAGCTCCTGGGGGAGCCCCGTGGTGTGGGGGTATTGCTGGGCCACGCTGGGGTCCAGGACAGCGTTAAAAATCACAGACTTTTTTAAATGTAGATAAGTCTTTAGTTTGAAATTTCACTTGCTCCGTGGTCGTTTTTTTAACCCAGCTCCTAATTACATTTGGAACGCTTCCTTAACTACAGCAATTACCCGATGTTATAACGTGAAACCTTTCAGCCCTGCAGAACGCTGTGCCACCCGCAGTGCCACGCAGGCAGATCGGAGTGACAGCCCCCAGCTGGGGACAGCATCTCTGGGCCTTTGGGAGCAGCTGAAGCACCCACAGCAAAGCCCATCACACAGGTCAGCTGTAGGGCTGTGCCTGGCCCTGCATTTCCAGTGCCTGCAGCACAGATGCACTGAACACCCAACCTACACGGCCTCAGACAGGCGCTCGCTTTTGTCCCATGGCCAGCAGTTATTTCTTTGACTTTCAGTGAGGATCTTAAGCTCTCAAACCTGATTACCTGCACACTGCCATCTGCACAGGCACGTGCAAGGCCTGCATTACGGCCCCAGTGAAGAGGTGTATGAGTTTATTTTAACACTTAATTGAAAAACAGAACGCCGTAGAAGCTCCCTGCCCATAAGATACAATTCTGGTTTTGTGGGTTTTTTTTGCTTGTTTGTTTTCTAAAGCAAAGAGATGCAAAACCAAACCCACAACCCTGTGCATCGCTGAAGCCAACTCCAGCTCCGTGCACCTGCACTGAGCTCTCCCTGCTGTTTGCAGCACTGTGCCCCTCCTGCACTGCGGCCGTGCACGCACACACAAGGCTTTCATGCACACACTAACCACGCTTTGGATGACTTCTTAATTCAGCTTACCTCCAATTTCAGACAAAGAGCCTTTCCCCCAGCGCAAGCTGCCAGCACACAGACCCACACAGGCACTCACCTGAACGCACTTCGTTACCAGCTCCTCTAATTCTCCCCTTCCCAAAACGAAGTGAGGGCAGCCCAGCCTGCTGTCCTGCACCCGGTGCCACCTGAGCGCTCGCAGCCGCCTGGCACAGAATGGGATTATTTGTGCATTCTGCAACACACAGAATGGGGCCCCGCGGCCAAAACGCTGTAACTGTATTCCCCAGCGCCCAACCGGTCTGGCCACAGCCTCCCCTCTCAGAACACAAGTGTGCTATTCACCACAGGGCCCCCTTGGCCCAATTGTGCCCAAATTATGCTTTAAAGTTATCAGACAAAACACCCCAACCCATCGCTCGGCCAAGGTAGACGAGGTCTCCCGGGAGAGAAGACGAACAATATCAATGAGTTTCTCATGACCTTACAGAGATTGCCATGACAACACAGTTTCAATCCTCCAAACATGGATATATTCATTTGCACCAGTGTGATTGAGAGTAATTAGAGCGAGGTTCTGCACGCTGGGGGGACGGGGAGCCACGGAGCGGCCGCGCACGGGAAGAGCTCACATTGAAATGGAAAGGAGGAAACCCGCAACGCTCTTTAGAGCCGGGTGACCTAATTCATTATAAGGAATGTCAGTTAGCAAACCTCTTAAATAAAACATTAAGCTGGAGGTAATTTGAAGCCTTGTGGATTTTGTTTTACTCAATTATTTTCTAATGCTTCGTGTTGAAGAATAAATACGCAGAAATATTACAAAATAAAATAAAATACCCACGGTTTCATTTCATTCTTTTACAAAAGAAATGAAGATGTTCCCTCTAAAACAAAACACCCTCCGCCACGCCAGGTTTTTAATTAAAACTTTTAAGACCTACAGGACTCCTCAAGGTTGCAAGCCTGCTTGCCTTTTGCTGGGCTGTGCCACCCCAACCCAAGGAGCTCTTCTCCTGCCAGCAGTGCCAGGACAAGGCAGGGTGCTGCCCAGCCTCCGTTCACAGCCTTTGCCCACAGAGAAGGAAAAGCAGCCATTTGTATGCAGGAGTGCTGTTCCATTCTCAAGCTGCTGCAGTTTGGGGGAGCAAACTTCTCTCTGCCCTCTATGGGCATATGGCTGTGGGTACAGGCATGGCACAGCCCTGGCAGTTGCTTGGAGGCCAACAGCAGCACGGCTGCGATTTGGGAAGATGGACAGCTCTCACATCAGTCTAAAAGCACCAGGGGAATGCTGGAAAGCAGAAACAAATGGCCTGGTGTGCCAGGTTGGCCTGCAGACCCTACAAACACCCAGCTCGTGCACGATGGCAGAGGGTATGCAGGAAATTCCTGCAGCTCCCATCATTCCTCAGCCTGCACCCCGAGCTGAGCGAGCACGTGCAGCCATCCCAGCTGGGAGCAGGGAAGGCTGGATGCTCTTTGACGTGCATTTGGCAGCAATACCGTTTTTTGCAAGGGGACAGCAGGAAGAGGTTTGCAGGAACGCGCTCAGCAGAGCTCCTCCACCAAAGGGAAACCTCCAGGAAAGAAAAACCCAGAAATCACACACTGCTTCCTGCCGCCGCGGTTACAGCGCGACACCTCGCCGCTCCCATTCACCATCACAAACAGCAGCTCCGAAAGCACGCCGTCCTTCCTCCATAACCACCATGTGGGCAGCAGTGCTCAGCAGGGCCGTGGCACAGCACGGGGCAGTGGGGCTGTCCCAGCCAGCAGCACGTCCTGCTCGGATCCCATGCACTGCAGCACAGCATCACCAAGGATTCGCATCCGTTACCAGCGGGGAAAGCCTGCAGCTAGAGGTGGAGCCAGGCGGTGCCCCAGCGCCCAGTCTAAGTTGCCTGATGAATGCTAACTACAGCTCGCAGCTGATTTATCTCATTTGGTTTGATTTTAAAATATTGAGTTATCTAACCAGACGCAAAAAAACAGTCTGAACGTTCTGCACGCCGCTGAACGCTCGCTCTGCCATTTCACAAGGCTATAATTCAATCCGTACCTCCGAATGGGAACGACCTTTCTCAATCGCATTTGTATTGAGAAATACCTACATTTGAGGACAAAGGACACAGTTTTTCAAAATGACCAGAAGTGTCCCCAAAAAGTGGGGTTCTGCAAGGAATGGCCCTCTTCTAAACTCACTGCTATCCGCAGCCTGTGAATATTTCAGTCATTGAAGCTGGTTACAATATTTATTAGGGTCTATTTCGGTCAATCCATCTGTGGTAAGAGCAGAATGTCTGACACCAGCAGGGTCTGCGTTCTGTATCAGGAGGAGCATTTTGATACCATCAGTTTCTAAAAAAAAAAAAAAGAGAAAAAAAAAAAAAAGGAGGAGGGATGGAGTTGGTGTAAATTCCCCGTGACTTCAGCAGGGCTGGGATGTCCTGCAGGAATGTGCTGATGCTCAGGAACACAGAGCAGGCAGGGCTGGGGCAGCACGGAGCAGAACGGGACGCATCCCAGTGCCATCCCCTGGTGCCAGCACCCAGGATCCTCACGCTGCCACAGCAGTGAGCGCTGGTTACGGTGCCACGAATGTGGATTTTGGGAGGTCAGAGCTGTGTATCATTGGGTGCAGGACTGATGCCCAACTGTAACCCCTGGGCAATGGGTTGCCGGTTGCCACCACCCTGAGCACAACAGCTGTCCTCTATTCCTGCACCCAGGAGGTATGAGGTGTCCCCCCCCCCCAAACAGCCCAGCCCTGGTTTTAAAATTCATCTTTTATCAGCTTGAGTCGAGAAAACCCAGCAGAAAGGCACAAATGGATTGCGCTAGTAAGCAGAAAAACTGTTACATCTTCTGAATGTAATTTTGCCAAAAGCTTCTGCACGATTTTTTTTTGTCACGCTTTGCATTATGAAGGAAATTTCTTTTTAGAAGAACAGGAGAGCGATTTGCATAATATTCTTTGCAAGTTAATATCAGCCTCTGATAATGATCTCTGCATAATGCAAAAACGTTTGAGAAGACTGTTACAACACTAAGTAATCATATTTTAAATTATGTTTCCCTTTATAGAAAGGTGTTGCAAAAACACACAGACATGAAATCTGTCTGTTGAAGTCCTAAGAACCACCTGACCATCTTCCCACTATTCTACTGTTACATATTGCAACACCGCCTTTCAAAATCTTACAAAACAAATTACGCTGCAACAGTCTGGCTTCACAGAAGGCAGAGCTTTTTCCTGCGCCGATGCTACAGCACATTAGATTTCACAAGAGCTTCTGATGTACTGTGCGAGCAGAGCAAGGCTCCGCCAATTGAGCTGTAACACAATTAGGCACGGCACATCAGCGCGCTGCTCCTCGCGCTGTGCCAACGTGGGGCTGGGGACGGCCACCAGGCTGGGGCAGCCACCCGGCTGTAGGGCTGTGCGTGCAGAGCCAGCAGTGAGTGTGCTGCTGGTGGTAATGGGTGCAAGGAGGATGGGGCTGAGAGGGAGCTGCGCGCACCGCGTGCCCAGCAGCAGCTCCTGGATGTGGGCACGGAGCGCTTCCCTCCGCCGGCATCCGATGGGGGATGTGGGTGGGAGATAATGCACTCCTGTATTAAATGCTTAATATGCTGCTCAGCCTTACCAACCGCATCGCAGCGGTTTGAACCCGAGCTAACCTTCCCCAAACTAAAAGGAAGAGGCAGAGTTCAAGTTGGTTCTTGGGACAGGCCTAGCACAACGCAATGAAACCAGAGGTGGGATGCACGGCACTGAAAGCTGCCATGCTATGCCAACGCTGCCGTGCCCCTGAAGAAGCCCCAGGCTCCTTAGCAACTCTAGGAGTGCAGCAGGCAGTGCCAGCACAGCCCATGTCCCCAGCACCATGCCAGGCACTGAGGGTTTGCTGGTTTTCTTACTTTGCTACCCACAAAAAAAGAGCCCAGCAAGCGAACACAGACGTGTATCAGCACAGTGAAGAGAGATTACCCCCCTTGGGTGAGCAGAGCAGGCTCCCACAGCAGCTGTGTGCCCTGGCCTCAGTACAGACCTCCCAGTGGGGACCTGTAGGGACTGCACAGCTTTGGGACACTGAAAGGCACATTGAGGCTGCAGCTGAGCACCCCACACTCCTCCCCACAGCTCTGCCCTGCGCTGCCCAGCAGCCCTCAGGAGTAAAGCACTACAAATCCCTCTGCATGGATCTGCAAGCAGCCCACGTGCCAAAATCAGCATGGTGGTCTGGGGATGAGAGCCACCAGTGCTGTGAGCCTGGAGTGCAACACAGAGCAGAGAGGCCTTCCTTTCAGTGCCAGCACTGGGGGACATGGGGGGCAGCTCTGTTCTGCTCCCTCTCCTTGGCCTAGGACTGCCCACACATCATCACAGTGAGCTTCCAACAGTGCTGCCTTTGTTCCCAGCCTGCACACACCGGCACTGCTCCGAGGTGGGAGAGAGCACAGGAAACCCAAGGAGAAAGGGGCCACGCCGTGTCAGCCACAGACATCCCCCATCCCCATGGATGTCACCATGGGCGCTGCGAGGGGAAGGCAGGGACAGGGATCAGACACAGGTTCTTAAGCTCTAAATTCAGGCTGTGTCTAAACACTTGGCACAATCCAGCAGCATTATACATTTTGGTATTTACCCACTTGAAGAGCAAATACGACACTGAAGATCTAGGCTTTGCTGCATGTGAGCGGTGAGCTCAGATCTGAAGACAGCGCCAACTCAGCCCCAAGGAGCTGCCACTGTCCCTCCGAGCCCTGCAGAAGTCTCAGCTTCCAAACTCCTGTTCAGCCTTCCTGAGTCCCTGCTGGCAGCACAAGCATGAGCTAGGCTGCTGCTCCACTCCCCTCGGCCTCCCGCCAGCTCCTGCATCAGGATGTGCTCATCCTCTGACTTCAGAGCTGCATTACTGCCTCATTAAGCAGCACACCCATCCCATTACCAAGCCAATACCCCCTCGTCCCACACCAAGAACCACAATTTTCACCGAAGGACCGGCGCTCCCAAACTTCTGCAGCATCCCACGGAAGATGTGGGAGAAAACATACAGAATCCTTCAGAAGGAGGCATCCAGAAACCCAGCACGGCTCGGGCTGAGCAGCACAGAGTGTTCTAGATGGTCTGAAGGCTTGGCAGGGCTCGAGCGGCCCCGCACAGCCCACAGTCCTGCAGAAGTCATGGCACGGTTCCTAGGAGCTGTCTGATGAGTCAAGAAGTCCTGTTGTTCCACTCGCTGCACAGCCTGTGAATTAGCCAACCCTTCTCTTTAGCCTGCCCCGGAGCTCGGGGTGCTCTGGGCCCCATCCAAATGTTGTGTAAGCTGCTGAAAATCTATTTAAAAAAAAAATAATAATAATCACTTAATCTCCAGAAACACTATTTTGGAGGAAGGAAAGGAGGAAAGATGAGGCTGTGACGGCAAATAGTTACCTGCTCTTCTCCTGCACCCTTTGTGCACATGCAGCAGCTTCATCTCCATGGACACCCCCCAGAGCAAAGCCAGCTTTCCAGCTTCTACTTTCCAAACTGCTTCTCCCCCTCCCTTCTTTCCTTCCCCCTCTCTTTCTAAATTCAATTATAGCACAGCTCTCTCAGCAGGGGTCAGTGTGGAATAAGAATCGCCAGAGTTAATGGACATAAGACCAAAAAAAGATTAATGCCTAAATGGTTTCAAAAGTTGTATGATGCAGATTTCATTAACATTTTAATTGTAATGTATCTTTTTAATCTTCTTTCGCACTAATGGTTTTATAGGCTTCAAAAAAGAACAAAACTGCTGACAACAAAAATATCAACACACCAAAATTAACAGACGGGACTCAGGGCTGTAATGGGAGATGAATGAAAGGCAGAAAACTGTGCTAATGATGCATTAAGAGTAGAAATTGTACTTAGACAAGTGTCAAAACTTCCGCCCTACCATCGCACAGTGCAGCACACGGCTCCCATGGGGCTGAGCTCCAGCAGAGACCAGGGGCAGCACTACCAGTGCATGCACAGATTTATTAGGAAGGCGTGCTTTGCACATGGCAATTCATCTTATTTCTTCCTGGTGAGGTACTGGAGCCAAGGGCTCAGAGAACAGCAGCAGAATCTCTTCTCTCATCCCACCTTGCTGGCTTTATCTCTTGCTTTGCACGCTCAGGTGCTGCAGTCACAGCAGCCTTCAGACATGGGAAAAATGTAGTTATAGTACCATGCAACACTCATTCTTAAGCAGCAGACAATTAAACCCAGGTGGTGATGTTTCATTAAGCACAGGCATGTGTTTGTGCCCGTGTGCCAGGAGGGGGACGCACAAAGGAGGAGGTGGCTGCAGAGCAGCAAGATGAAGTTCCCCACAACTTTTCCTTGCACAGAGCAGCGACCAAATGACACCCTGCAGCTACAGACACAACGCAAAACCTACAGCTGTACTTTGCAGCCTGTTCCTTGGGAGCTCCCCAAAGCCCGTGAGAAGGGATGAGATTAACCAGAGCGATGTAACCAACAGCAAATCACAATAGGACTGAGTTTGTAATGAGAGCAACAAAAGGTAACACCACAGCACTCCTTGTTGCTCAGGCTTGCTGCTATGCAGGCTGCTCCAGCTGCTGCAGACTTGAGAAGCACCCCGGGGGATGCAGGGCAGGAAGAGCCTCCCTCTGTGGGTGCTTTGCACCACAGCCTGCAACCTCACAGCAAAGCCCCTGACTGCCTCCCATGGTGCACATGCTCCCTCCTCACCTTTCCCCAGCACCTGGCCATTGCCTTCCACGTGAGGCGCCTTGAAATGCCAGCGGTGAATTTATGCATCCTAAACCTCTTCAAAGCGTAATCCCTCCAAAGCTTAGCACCCTGAAAGCACAACGGATGGAAACATTATCACCCCTTAATTTTGCCGTTGCCGTATCACCACTAAACAGCGCCTTTTACGACATCCCTGCAAGGAATTATGGCATTTCCAACCCCTGCTCTTGTTTTTCTAATGCCTCATATAATCGGAGCGTAAATGTTTGTCCTATGACAGCGAGAACTGGCATGTAAAATATGTGCCCCCACACAATATATATAACTGAGGCTGCCATATGCTTCCCCAGTGGATATCATGATACAAACGCGCTCGTGGAGCCGCGCCAGCGCTGGCACGGGCACACAGGACCCTTTCCACACAAGTGTGCTGCCACCGAGCCCACGAACCTGACGAAGCACCAGCACTGCTGCCCTTAACTCACAATTCTTTGCACGCACCTCCCCTCGACAGGCCACCAAAATTCTGTCTGCAGGCACCCGGGGATGGCAAACATCTGGCTCTGCTCCCCGGATCGATAGATCCCAACGAGCCCTGATTGCTACAGATTGGATGCTGCAAAGAAAGAGGATTTTCCTCCTCCTGCTTTCGCACATGATTAATAGGTCCTGGTACCAGCTGGATTGCTGTGGGGTCGGCAGCGAGGTGGAGAGCCAGATCTCACTCCAGAGCCTATATAGGGGTGCCCCACAGAAATACAGAATGGCCTGGGTTGGAAGGGACCTCAAGGATCACAAATCTCCAACCCCCTCGTCACAAGCAGGGCCACCAACCTCCCCATTTAATACTAGAGCAGGCTGCCCAGGGCCCCATCCAACCTGGCCTTGAACACCTCCAGGGACAGACCTGGAGGCGGGCAGCCCCTCAGCACCGAGCACACAGCCATGAGCTGCCCGTCCCACTGACCTGGAGCACTCTGACAGCATGGGAGCAGCACCCATAGCAAACCATTGCATGGGGAAGAACAGCCTGCCCACTCCTGCCCAGCACTGATTGCCATCGCTTAGAAGTTTAGAAATATATATACATACATATATATATGTATATTTTCTTCTGGAAAGTATTTCCATTCGTGCAGCCCCCGCGTGCTGGTTTGGTGTTGGAGGGGAGTTAGTGGCTGCTGAAGCAGCAGCAGTGATTTCTCCCCCATCCACCCACCTACAGCAAAAAAAATGCACTGAAATATTTGCCTCCATCCACGGGAAAGGAAACATAAAAATGTCCCCGAGATGCAATTTTTTTTTTTGTATTAGTTTTTAAAGTCTGATTTGGGGAAATCTCTAAAACACCCAGAGCAGGAGCACAGTGAGTGCTGGGAGCCCCGGGTGCCGTTCTGCCCAGCCTAGCCCGGCGTCCCTCCATCTGTCCATCTGTCTGCCCGTCCGTCCCGCTGCCCTGAAGCCTCCACGTGGCGCAGGCGGTCCCGCAGGATGAGCATTATTACCTCTGTCCCCATTTAGGAGCAATCACATGACAAAAATGAGTGCAACACCGCGCAGCTGAGCGGTCCCAGGGGCTGCTTGGCCCTGCCCAGGACCGGGCCGTTCTAACAAGTTTTCCCTTCACAGCAGCATTTGTGGGTAAAAACACTGCACGATTTAAAGGGTTTTTTTTTTTTTTTTGTTATTTGTGTGGGTTTTTTTGTATTTTTTTTTTTTTAATTTTCTGTTCTGCCTCCAAACATTTGCTTAAAAAACAAGTCGAACTTAAAAAAAAAAATCGCTAATGAATCACAGTTCCTAGCAAATGAGCAATTGCAGTTGACACAATGAATTATGCCTGAAGCAAGCTGGGAAGCATATTTTGCAAATGATCTCATCCACAGGCAAACCTGGCATGACACTTGATTTGCTAAAAAAGACACAAAGGCTGTCAAAATTCCTGTCACTTCACAAATAAAGTCAGGTAGAGAAAACCAGCAGCCTCACCCTCCTCAGCATGCTTAACCTATTTCTCAATTTCTGCACTGACTTGATTAAAAAAAGCCCTGCACGACACACACCCTAGAGGTGTTTCCATCCCGAGGAGCAGCAGCTCAGCCCCACTGGCAGTGAAGCTGTGGGTACAGGTGCTGGCAAAGCCGTGCTGGCTGCAGCAGGACGCAGCGCTCTGTGCCCATTTGGTGCTGTAGGAACTCGCCGTTCAGTTTAATTTCCTCCATGCTGAATGCTTGAATGAAATGAAAGAAAATGCAACTAGAACCAAAGAAATGTGGGAAGGAAAAAAAAAAAAAAGCAGTGACAGCACAGCTCTCTTTTCAGTTCTCTGCCCTTCAGCATCACCGGACCCATTCCTCCCAGCCCACTGCTACAAAGCTGCCCGGCTCACAAAACCTGGGCTAAATCCAAACGTGTGGCTGAAGCCTCATCCTAACCCCATTTTGTCAGGCCCGGGTATTTTTAAACACAGGCATTGTACCAAGCAGAGCAGCAGCACGGTCACATCGCCGCTTCGCAGGGCTGTTTTGCTATGTTTATCCACAACCCAATGGTTCCACACAATCCTTTACAAAGCGTGCTCCTATCGCATCCAAGCGCCGGGCACCAATTTAAGTGCTATTATGTCAATAAAGGCAGCTTTCAAATAAAGTCTGTATCTGCAGCGCGCGCAGCCCCGCACCGGCCCTCCCGAAGGCCTGGCAGGGAAATCTGACTTTATAATAAGACGCTCTAAAATAAATATTTCCATTCCAGAACCAGAGGGTTTGCATCCTGACTCGGATGAGCACAGCCGGGTCCGGAGGTTTCTCTGCAGCAATTCCTCTGCAGTGCTGCAAACGGAGCGGCCATGGGGGAGCACAGGGCAGAGCCGGCCCTGATGGGGTGCGCTGGAACTCTGCAGGGTTCCAACACGTGAAGATTTTTCCTGCCAGGATCACTTTAAGCAGCCTATGCAAAGCTCAAGGAAACCCTTCCAGGCTGCGGACCCAGTGGTGATTTTAGGGAGGCTGCGTTGGGCCATTCTGCAGCCCACCTGAATGTGAAGTGCGAGTTGTGCCACACTGCCTGCCCTTAACAGGATGGCCCAGGTTGGAAGAGACCTTAAGGATCATGAATCTCCAACCCAGCCCCACCACAGCAGGGCCACCAACCTCCACATTTAATACCTGATCAGGCTGCCCAGGGCCCCATCCAACCTGCCCTGAACCTTGACCTTCAGGGACAGGGCATCCACAGCCTTTCTGAGCAGCCTGTTCCAGCTCCTTGATGCCACATGCAGAGCACCTGGTTCTGCATTTATTGTGATCTGCTTTCTCTCCACCTAGCCAAAATATTTAGCAAGCGTTGGAAGTTTCCTTCTAGAGATTTCAGCCTGAGAAACCCCTTTAACATCCACATATCTCCATTTTAGTCCCACAGAGCCTTAATTCTAAGACCTCTACAGGAGAATAAAGGAACGTGCGGTGCCCAGAGCTGCCTTCAGTGGACGTTGGAAGGACATCCAATCTCAGAAGGAGGAGGTCAGGATCCCTCATTATTTCATACCTGCTCCTTGCTGCAGATCAAACTGCTGTTACCTGCATTGCCCACACCTTGAGGTTATGTATGCTGTGTCCCATAAGTGACACACATCCAGCTAATAAGCAGCGCCCAGCTCACTTTCTTCCTTCAATCTGCAGGGACGGAGGGTGGGGGTTCTCCTGCAGGAACCCCGGGGGCACACAGCTCTGAGAGCCCCCATGACACAGCCCTGCACTCCCTGGGAAGGCAGCAGGAATTCAGCTTTGTTTACTGCTTTCAGCTCCTACTACTGTTTAATATTTCAGCCGGGGAAGGTGCAGCAGTGTGCCAGCGCGTCAATAACGCAGGACACGAGGCAAACACTTGGCAGGCAAGGAGCACATCAAGCCGCCCGCAATCTCACAAATGCCTCCTGAAAGGAGGAAACACACAAGTGAATATTCAAATTAATGACCCAGCACGTAATGGAGACTTCGCTTTAAGTGATTCTGTACTTTGCCGCTAATACATATGGGCGAGCCCGGCGCGGCGGAGCACACAGTGTACCGCTGTCATTTTCTTTCCCTACAGCAGGGAAGATGTTTAGAGAAGTCCTTGACACAGCGAACGCACTTTAACTACCGCCCGCCGTAGATCGCCGCGCACCCCCGGCCCAGCACCGGGCACGGCTCCGGCTCGGACCCCCAGCCGGGGGAGCCGCGTGCGCCCGCCGACCGCCCCCACCTCCCACCCCCTCGTCCCCTCCCTCTCCAGGCCTCCGGTTCCGTATCCCGGCCGCAAGGATGGGGAGAGGACACCGGGGAGGACACACCGGAGGGGGACGCGTTGCCGAGGGTGCAGCGCTGGGCGGGGGAGCAGCCGGCTTAGCGCACGCCGCGTCCCGCAGAGTCCCCCGCAGCCCCGGTTCCGGCTCTCAACCCCGGTTCCCACCCCGCAGCCCCCCGAGCACAGCGGCGCCCACCTGCGGGGCTCCGGCCCCATGGACGCGCGGCGCGGCGCTGCTCGGCCTAGCGGCGGTGCCGGCTGTGGCGGCGGTCCCGGCGGCGGCAGCAGGAAGTGATTCCAGCGGCTCCTCACATGGACTTTCCCTGACCTCGCCCAGCAGCGCCGGGCGCCGCAGACAGGCGGCCCCACCGGGCCGGCCCCGCCGCGGGGGGGGGGAGGAGGAGGAGGTGGAGAAGGAGGGGGAGGAAGAGGAGGAGAGGGGCGGGGGAGGAGGAGGGACCACGGGCGGCCCGGCCGGGGGGCAGCGGGCGGCGGGCGCGGGAGCGGCTGCGAGCTCGGAGCGGGGCCGGGGGGCGCTTCTGGGTGGGAGAGAGCGGCATCAGCGCCCCGCTGCTACCAAGGGTCCGTTCGGAACATTGATGTAGAGGCAGAAACGGAAGGAGATAGATAGAAAAAAAAGAAAAATCACCCAGGGAGGTGGAAACGGTCAGACTCAAAGCGCGCTGTGTCGGTGGCACGGAGCTGCTATGCGGAATGCCGCTGCGATGCGGAACCTGCCGCGTGTAGCAAAGGACAGAACGCAGCGCAGCAGCTCCGGCTCACGGGGGGCAGCGGGACCCGCCGAGCTCCGCGTCCTGGAGCCGCGCTCCCGAGCCCGACCTTCGCCCAGCCCCAGCCCGCAGCGCTGCCCCGGCCCCCCAGAGGAGACCCCGCGGGGTTCGGAGCTGCGGGAAGGGCACCGCGTCCCTCCCGATCCTCTGCACCATTCCCCCGCCGTCAGAAACCTGTGGAGCATCACACACAAAAGCGGGATTACCCGATGCGGCACTTGGGGAGGAGGGCGAATTTTCATTTCAAATGTTACTCCCCAGCCTAAAAAGCCTCGTTTTGCTTTCTCGTGTCTCTAAGCCCCAAATATTAAGATCGGTGAACCTATTTGCGCGATCAAAGCGAGCAGCGTTAGCCCCGTGTCTTCTAAATAAATTTCAAAGGGATAACAAAAGCCCCTTGAAAGTATGAGCCTCTTTCTGTCTGCTTTGCATGCACGATTGTGTCAGAACTTCTTCGGATCTGGAAGTTTCTCTCCTCTCATGCATTCATCATTTTGAGGCTGCCTTAAAATCTGCGGAAAAATGTCCCCATATCTTAAAAACCAGCATCGGATGCTCAGAGCTGCTCAAGGCTGCGGAATTTCATTAGCACTCGACACTTTAAAAAACAGTGTCAGGTCAGGACAAACACATTTCCTCTGCTGTAAAAGATAAAATCTCTTTTTTTTTCTTCTTTTTTCTTTTTCTTTTTTTCTTTTTTGAAGTGATGTATGAGAAATATGTCCCAAGCTGCATTTGGACATAAAGCAGCTGTGCTCTTATGAAGATGTTAACACCCCCTGCTCCTCTCCCTGTGTCTCGCTGAGGAACCGTCAGCCCTCCTGCACCTCCTCCATGCTCCAGCATGTTCCATCGTGTTCCAGCATGTTCCACATGTTCCATGGGTGCAGTGGAGCTGCAGGGGCCATCAGCCATGGGATGCGTGCAGGGCATCCCATTGAAAGCAATGTGTGCTCACCTACAGCCCAGAGAGCATCCTGCTCCCCTCAGCCACAGACTTTACAAACATGATCTGTGATGGAGAAAGGAACATTTCTTAAGCACCATTTGATGGCTTGCTATAGCTGCAGGGCCTGAGAAAACATGTTTATTTACTACTGTGCTGAATTTAATGCAAAAGATTGGTTCGGAGAGCAGAGGAGACAAAATAGGCAGCATTTTCCATAATGTCTGCAAAGTGATTTCAAGCTGACGAAAATGTTTTCTTTCTTTCTTTCTCTTCCCTGAGCTGCTTTTTTTTTTTTTTTAATCAAGCACTTCAAATTGAAGAACGGCTTGAGGGCTGAAAAAATCACTTGATAAAACACCCAGCACTTCCATTCGTGCAGGAGATGTGCTACGTGAGAGCAGTGTGGCAAAGCAGCAGAGGCAAAACTGCAGGGCATGGCAGGACCACACCAGGAGCCACAGACTGCATGCCTCTGAACCACACTCCTCAGGCACGGTGAGGTAACATCACACCCATCCTCTGAACAAACCAGGGAAGGTGGATGCACTTTATGGACACGTGGCTTCCTGGCAAACCCCACAAGGAAATGATCCACTGATGTGTCCAGTCCTCATCCCTCACTGTGTGCTGCAGGGCCATTTCTGCACAGTGGAGCAGGAAGGGACCCTGGAAGTAATGCACAAGTTTGGAATTCTGCAGGAGAGCTGCTTTGTTAGACCTTCAGAGGGCTCTGAGAGCAGGAATGCTGCCTCATTCAGACACCTTGTTGCAGCTGGAACACACATTTTGTTTGGAGGCAGAAGTGTTATCCGCCTGTACCAATACACAGAACCAGTTCTTGTGTTGAGCTGTGAACTGCGATGCAGGCTGGAAAGGAGAGAAAATGACCTGCTGCCAGGAACCTTCCCTGCATGGCACACGTAGCTGACACTCCATTGTAATTGGTGCTCATATGAGAGGAGAGGGCACAACAGCTGTATTACAGCCATACAGAGTCTGCTGGCATTAACACACCGTCAGCAAGCTGCGAAGCAAAATGCATCTCAAACCCTCACTGACATGTTCTATTCATTCATGGCAGTGTGATGTGCCTGACAGGGGAGCTGGGGTTTGCTCTGAAGGCATCAGCACAGCCAGCACAGGGCTGTCCTCCAACACTGCCCTGCATGGCGACAGCCCTTGTGCAACAGCCAGCCGAGGTGGCACAACCAGATTGCAATAGCTGCTGACTGCTCTAAGCACAGCTGCTTACATCAGGCAGGCAGGCTCAGCACAGGCAGCTCACTTTGACACACGGTTGGCATCGTGAGAGAGGCGTCTCTTATGACTACAGCCACGTTCATTGTTTTACATGAAGATGATCGGGAATAAGTTAAAACAAACAGAAATGGGAGTGTCTCCAAGGGTTTGCATTGTCCTCGCTGAGCTGGTAGAAGGTCGCATGTAAAAAGGCTTTGATGGTTTGTAAGTACAGAAATCCTTGAGCTCCCATCCCGAGAATTGCTCCAGAAACTCCCTGGTGCTGCTTCTTTCCTTTCTGGGCCTCTGGAGAGATGAGGGGATGACAATAACAAAAATAATGCAGCATTGGCCTTTTAAAATAGGCACTCCTTCTGTAATGGTTTGGTGACTGCCACCCGTCCCAGGAGGCGTTTTCCCTTTGGTTAACTCCCATCCCAGGAGCCGATGCCTGCTGTGCTGCTTTCCTGGGCCTTGTGCTGGAAGGAAGCCCCGCAGCTCCAGCTGCTGCACACAGCCTGCAGGCACCTCTCCCAGGAGCAGCATTAAAATATATTTTTCAGAAAAAAGATCTCCTTTCATCTTGAAGATGCAAAGTGTTGGTGGATAGGCGCTGCTTCTTGTAAATGATCCTGGTGGTTAATTGCTTTGACTGCTCAGAAATTGTGTTTAATTTGACTTGGCACCATCCGCAAGATTAAAATACCTTTGCTTTCAGATACTCCTTCTGCACGCAGGGACCCAGCTGCTTGACTTTCCCTGAGCTGAGTGGAAGGATGCAGCCCTCAGCCTGCTGCCCAGCCCCAGCCTGCTGAGCCCCCAACGCCCTGAGCCCCAGCAGCGGCTCTCCTCCGTCCCAGGCACTCACCACTGCTATAAGATGTCTTTACAATCCCTTCCCTGGAATGCCAGAGCTACCTTAGAAAATACACTTAGCTACAATCAACCCAACTTCTCCCCAGGATAAATGTTCCGCGCCATTTGTTCTGCAGAGCTGATAGAGGGCTTTAAAATGGCAGCTAAGGCACAAAGCAGATCGCAGAGATGACCTCTCCTACCATCCAGGTGCATTGCACACAGAAGATTTCCAAAATGACTGCTGCTGAAGCCAAGCCAAAGCTCTCACTATTTTCCACACAAACAGCGTGATCTTATCATGGGAGCCATGTCAGGGCCCACACATTGGCACAGATCCTTCACTGTTGTTGGGAAAATCTCTATTTGAGGAATTGCAGAGTAATAATGGTAACTCCCAAAGTGCGTTGTTGCTTTCTCAGCACGGAGCCCAACCCAGGCACAGTCAGCACTCAGTGCATAGGGCAACCTAAGCGATGCCACCACAGGGCTGCCTGGGCAATGCTGTAAGCAGTGAGAAAGCTCCAGCAGCCCGAGATCTATGGGAAAGCAGACTTCAGGCTATCCATTTTCAAGAACATTTCCCACAATAGCTTTGAGAGCTTTTGTTTCCCATTGTCAGAAGACTAATTTCTGACAAGGTCCTCATTAGCAGCTCGGCAGCGATGCGACATCCCACTCATCCATCGCCGCAGCCCAGAGCTCCTTGGGGTGCTGGCAGGACGGGCTCACCACAGCCCCCCAAAGGAATCAGAGAGCTTTAGCCCAGAAAGCATGGAAAAACCCTACTGTGATTTACCCACACCCAGTTCAATAAACATTAGATCTGGTGGCATTTGTCATTTTTTTCATCGCATGCTCGATTACGGCTTCAGTTATTGCTCAAATGACATCACTCCTGGCACAGGGATTGATTGATTTTTTAATGAATATTCATATGGCATTTCAGCCAGGAGTAGGCATTAATATTCCAAGAAAGAAGAATGAAACGTACATCCTAATTTAATGAATGATTGTAAATATGTATCTGATGGATAATGTGACGATAAACATTTGAAAAGGCATCCATAGTCACCTCTGGGCCTTCCTTGGGAACAAAGGATGCAGGCAGGGCAAGCGGGGTGAAGCCAAGGTCTGACTGGGCAACTCCATGGGGATGCTTTCAGCCTTGGGGTTCTGCACCCGTGCCTCCAATGACTGAGCCATGGAATGATTGCTATTATGTTATATATATGGACAACGCTTCCTGACCGAGGGTGGTGCTGGGGCTGCAAGTGATGGCAGCGAGCTGCTGCCTCCAGAGCTCTCCAGTGAGGAAGCAAGAGTCAAAGAATGGAGAAAGCAGGGAACTCTGAGTTTCTGTGTCCCCATGCCACAGCTCCTCTGCAGAGCCCTGTCGTGTTCGAGACGCCTCGCCATGTCATGAGTCGCAGGCAGCGGTCCCCACACATACATATATTTGTCAGACACTCTTCAGTAGTGTCCCTGCTCCGAGTGCTGATGCTCTGTGAAGGCAACAGTTGTAGTGCTCAGAGACACGCAGCAGGCTCAGCTCACACTGGTCCCAGCCCAGCAAAGCGCTACGGCACAGACGTGGCACATGGCTGCCCAGAGCCCACAGCCATGCATTTAAATACACGTCTGGTCCCGTGGGGATGGCACACACCTAAAGCATCTCCTGGAAGAGAGGCTTAAATCAGGGCATCGCCATCAAAGTCGCCGAGGTGACAGGCATGAAGGCTATTTATACCCGGCGGCTCTCTGTTGTGCAAGGCAGAGAACAGCCCCTTCTGCTGACACAGCACAAACGCCTCATCCCCACGTGAGATGGAAAAAAGCAATACCCGAAATTCGCTGCAACCTTTCCAGCACTGCAGCTACATCTGTGCTGAAATCCCCCCTGGATTGAGGAGGAGGAGCCGGGACCCCAGCGGTGCTGAACTTGTTTTTTCTCCCCTCTCCAATCAAACCAACCACTTGCTATTCCTCTCAGTAGCTGGCAGGGAGGAAAGGTACCTTTGCAGGCCAGCTCTGCAGAATGTGAGTTAAGAGAGCAGCCAAGGAAAATGGCTCAGTTCTCCCCAGCTCTCTGGATTGCAGCCCTGCAGCCAGGGCCCTTGTTTGCACATCACAACGCGTGGGACTGAGTTTGCCGATAAAAATATATACAAAGTTATGCTTGGTATGGAACAAGCAGGCAGTAGCTGCTGAAGACTTCACAACATCCTGCTGCTGGCTCGCCTCCAAAATACCAAAACAAAACAAAATTCAGTTGGCATCTCAGCAGATTGAAGCAAGTTTTCTTTTTGCAGCAACTGCTGAACAAACGTTTCGGTGCTGTGCCACCTCCCCCGCCTCTGCCTTCTCCCCCGAATCATGTGCTGGGAGGATGCAGAAGATGCTCAAGGTCGCGGGCGGCAGCGCTGAGCTCTCTGCTGCCAGCCCTCACAGGGCCCCACGGACCCACAACACTGGGATCCTAAGAGCTCAGCCCAGGGATGTGGGGCACAGGAAGCCCACCAAGGAAGTGCAGCATGCACAGATCAGCATGTGAGCCCTTGTGCTCAGCTTTCACACACAACAAGCAACCCCCTCCTCCCGCTGCTAGCCCAAACCTGCTGCTCAAAGCCAGGCTGGGAAAATCCTGCAGCAGCAGCTGGAAATGAGGGACTCAAGGATTTGACCTCATATTTCTTGTGCCACACACTAACTCAAGTCGGTGTACATCTTCTCAAGTCGGTGTACATCTTCGGTATGAATGTGCATTGCAATTTGACCTTAGGGGCATCGCTTTCAAATGTTTTATTTATTTCCCCAAGAAGAGTTTTGTTGGAGAAGAACACAAAGTGAAATTCTGACCTTGCTGGAAGCACTGCCTCCAGCAGAACCAGTGTTTATCCAGAGCCATAATCAGGTTACAGGTTTTGGTTCAACTCCTAGCTGATGCTCCACGCTTTTGAGGAAGGCACCACAAACCCTATAGCTCTTTTGTGCATGCCCAGCGTTCCCAAAGAAGGAAAAAAGCAGAATCTGTCCCTCCCTGCCCTCTCTGAGAAGCAGTTACGGGCCTTGAAGCGTGAAATTTGCTTGCCCTCATTGTAGCACACTGCTAACAAGTTGTTACCGATCATAAAAATTATCCTGTTTTCTCAAAACCAAGCATTCATCCCTTTCTGAAGGCGTTCACAATGTGTGAACACAGGCATCATTTAAACAATCTCTGTGGAAACTGAGCTCTGCTATTGCAGAGCGATGCATAGCCCTGCTTTGGGACAACCCCACATCAGGGGTGCAGCACTGAGCGTTGCCTGGCTGTGCTCAGCCCTGGGCAGCAGCCCCCCAGCGCTGCCATGGCTGCTCTGCAGCCTTCACAGACTTCACGCTCTCTTAGTACAGTTCTTAATCAGTACATTGAATGCTCTCAGCGAAATGCTGCCTTCTTCTGTTTATTTGTCACAATTGATGCTCTGGTGAACAATAAATGGGGAATGTGTTGGCAAATCAGTGCCACCAGCTTGGTTTGTTAGGAAGGGCTGCAGCACAGGAGAACAGCCGGACCCTCAGCGCTAGAAGCTCAGCAAGCTCCCCAAATCCTGAAGACACATGAATCTCCCCTAAGCTGCACCTAGCTTAAGCCAGGAATTTCCATGGGTTTTGCTAAGGTCTCACCTCTACAATGGTGCCAGTGTGACCATGCAGGCTGCTCCCCTCGCCCTGACACATTGCACAACACCATGCTCTATGCCTGCCTCCAGCCAGCTTCACACAGAGGAGAAGGAAGTAACAGTGCCTGTGTTGCTCACAACTGTAAGCAAACACATTTCCAAGAAAGTATTAGGCAGCTTTCATCTGAAGTTTACACACACACACACACACACAAAAGAAAAAGAAAAGAAAAAAAAAGAGAAGAAAAGAAAACCTTGGAAGAATTTTTCTTGGCGTGGAGCATTCTATGAAATTTGGATTTCAAGTGAAATGCTTCCAGGCAGGGACAGAACAGAGCTCTGTGCCCTGGGCCCTACCAACACCCTGGAATGTGACCAAGTGCTGCTCCTTCCCTTGAGCTCCTTCCTACAGGCACGAGTGGGTCCATGGCTGCAGCAAAGCAGTGGCAGCTTTCCTGATATGCAACACTGCAATTTATGCTGTAAACCGTTGCTCAGTTTTGGAGGCAAAAGGAGATAACACTCCTCTGGAAAAAAAAATATCTTTGCCCATCTAAATTCTCCCCATTACTGAGCAAATGGTTTTGCAACAGCAAATTTATTCCTCCGCGTCTCCGGTGCTCTTTTTTGTTTGAAACAGCCCCAAACAGATTGTGATTTTCTCTAACGGATTCACCATCTGGGAGATTTTTCATGCAGCTCCTTTCCTCAGGGGGAGCAAGTTACTCAGAGGGGGATTCCCAGCGGAGACGAGAGCAGGATGCAGAGGGATGGGTGGTTCATTTAATTAGCATGCATAATCCCGACGTCCTTACTCAGGCAGAACTCTCAGCAGGGCCAAGGAGAGGCCGATTTTGTCTTCACAGAGGAACCAGCTGAGGACTTTGCTATTTGTCTCTCGGTGTTACACATGGCATTTTCCACGTGAGGGAGCGTTGGCCCTTGCAGGCATTGGGGGCCGATTTACTGCAGCCCCACAGCTCCATCCCACAGCACTGCAGTCTCCTGCAGCGCAACGGGGGATGTGGGGAAGAGGCCCTGAGGACCCTCAGCTCAGAGCAGCGCTCAGCACAGCATGAGAACTGCCCAGCATCTTAAACCAAACACTTTTCACCGACTCATTAGTGGACAGAACTTTGCTTTGAAGTGACATTTTCTGGGCACGATGAGTGCTTTGAAGCGGGAAGACAAAATTAGCGCAGGGAGTTGGCAGGTGAAGAAATGAGAGGGGTTTTTTTGTGTTGCTTTTTTCTTTTTTTTCCCAGGCAGCAGAGCCGTCCAGGAGCTATGGAAACCTTGTTTGGCTAAATACAATCACGGAAAGTTAACAAGGCTTCATATTTTCCAGCAACTCTTCCCCAGAACAGCGTGCTATCTGCGTGTGCTAGAGCCTCCAGAACAGACAAACCATTCCTGGAAGTAAACGTGCCACGCTGCTCTCTGTGCCTGGTAATAGATGCTGTCTCCTACACCCCCAGGGGGAAAGAAGCAACACCAGCAAGGAATGAGAGCCCTGGGAGGAATCACAGCGAGCTGTTAGCTGGGCAAGGCCTTAAGGCAAAAGCTCAGTGCCTTTTTGAGAGAGGAGGAGCCGGGCTGCCCCCACATCAGAATGGTACCAGCATCACAGGACTGAGCTGCTGCTTTTTCTTCGTAAACAATCGATGCATCAACATGTTATAAAAAAGATATGTTTAATGTGGGTGGCACATTTCACACGGGATTTAGCAGCACCCCAAACACCAGCTGTTGGCAAGTTCTGAAGAGTTAACGAGGCGAAACTCCAGCACTTCAATGGCTAACAGGTCAAGCCACCTTGCCACTGCAAACCACTTCCAGCCCACACAGTGCAGATGGACAGCTGGCACCTGGTGGCTCTGGGTGGGCAGGGGTGCCTGGGGGGCTGCAAAGAGCATGGCAGAGCTGGCACGTGTCTGGGGGACACGCTCCCCCAAATCCATGTTTCCAGGTTTTTTTCTCATTACTCTTAACCCTGTTTTTAGCAACATTTAAAGCCCAAACGCGGCAAGAAAATAAACCCAACCACACGAAAGGGAACAAACTAGCTGCTCTCATTGTCCAGGATGGAATCAGTGTGAAGGAATGCCAAAAGGAATATTTCAGAAGATTTTAAAGTTACAGCCAGACAGCAAGACAGGAAGACAACATACTACAGAGCCGGATCTACCCCTTCCAGCATCGACTTTTGGAAAGAGCAGAGAAATTCCCAAACATAAAGGCTCCCAGTGGGGCACAGTTTGCAGGTCCCCACTTCACAGGATGTTTCTGGCAAGTGACAGTATTGGCCACTTGTTGGGCTCTTGAAAAACAGAAAGTCCATCTCCTGCCCCTGTTTTCTTATTTGTTGTATTCCAGCAAGTTGTTCCTGCCCCCCTTATTAAAAATGCCAAGTTTTTCAGTGAAAAGAAATGGGGAAAATAAAATAACAATTAAAAAAAAAAAGATACTCCATAGCAATGACCCAGCATTGCCAGCAGCCACATCTCTGACTGCTGCTTACCGTTATTTGCACGTGCTTAGCACTCCTCCTGCCCTGCTGCAGTTTGTGCTGGTAAGCAATTCAGGGAATCTCAGCTGCTTCAGAAAATATATTTTGGCAATGTAGTCCTGAAAGCTTAAAAAAAAAACACCCTCAAAAACACCAAATTTAAATTCTGAATCATTCCCAAGATCTTACTTATTCTGCGATCTCCTGGGGATGCTGTGAGGTTTAATTAGCTCTAGTTGGAAAATGCTCTGAAGAAGTGCAGTAAAGGTGCCAAATGCTGCTCCACTCACAGAGATCTAAAATGTTCAAATTATTGCATCGTAAAACAAATCATTTGAAAATTAATTCCTCTTCCTTGCCAGCATGACTTCAAAGGAACCTCATTTCCCCCACCAGGCCGGGAGCATCCAACTGCCCGAGCACTGCTTGGTGTCCGACCGCTGCTAACAGCCAAGACTGAGAGCATTTCCAACTTCACATTGCCTCCGAGGTCTCCTCAGTTATTTAATCTTCAAGTTGTACATTTCTGTGGGCAATCGCACTCATGATTCAGGGCAATCTGACTATACGTTAGGCTGTGCTTGTAAAGGAAAAATGGGGAATCCTCTGTCTTGTAAGCAACCTATCCCCAAGCTCTCTTGGCAAACACCTGCAGACTTGGCAAACGCTGCTTTGTGGTGAGTTGATGAGGATACCTACTTTTTCCTTCATGTGTTCTGTAGAAACTGAAGGCAGAGGGCAGATGGGCAGGCAGCACAACAAGGCACTGGGGTACAACAGAGCCTGTTGGTTGGACACTGCTGCAGGAGCAGGCAGCAGCCAGCACAGGCTGGGTGAGGAGCACTGCAGCACAAATCCCCCCTTCACCCATTCAAGTCACTCAAGGTAGAACAGGGTCCTACCACCACACCTGCAGCCTGTGCTGCTCCATCTACACAGGACAGCTGGCACCAGGGAGCTGCTGGGTGCCTCTTAGCACACAGCAGGCTGCTTGCTGGCAGCTGCAGCTCACATTTCCTACAGAAATTCTCCAGCATAAAGTCGCACAGTCCATACAACCTGAGCTGTAGCACCCCAGCTGTACTGGGCTGGGAATTACTGGGAACTGCCCCTACCTGCAGGCAGGCTGGGACCTGCAAGACATCAAGGCCCTGTGGACCACAGTATGCTCCCAGAACAGAGCTCTGGGGAGCTCCACAGTTATGAGAAAACTTCCAGAAACTGCAGTTTGTGGCATACATGATGCCAAGACTTTCTTGCAGAAACAGCCTTTGATTCCCACAAGGCTAATCTAAAGTCCACAACCACCACTGTCCATCATTTATTCAGCTCTATGTGTCCAGTTTGCATTATATTACACCAGTACTGTAATGGTTGATAATGAGATAATTTCTGGTTTTGCTTCAGCTTCAGACAGAAGCTTTCCTATTTTGCATCTGTAAAGCTACAAATCAGAGTACGTGAGCGAAAGGCTTCAACATGCACACAAATACAGGCTGAAGCACTAAGTGTTCTCTCCTCTGTGCTCACTGATTTTGCTCTCAATCCACTCGCATCTCAAACTAAAGACAATCGGGGAATGGCCATGTATTTCCAGTCTTGCTTATTTCATTGCAATTGACTCCAGCAATTTCAGGGGAGAAAGGGAAAAGGATCAAAATAAAACTTAGGCCAAGATCTGGTCTGCTTAACTGCCTGCAAAGGAACGATCCAAAATCTCAGATCAGGACCAGTGACACCAAGCTTAGCGCTTAATTCTCTTCTTCAGCTGTGAGGAAAGTTGTCCAGTGACACCACTCACACTGCAGCAAGGATAGGAGAGAAAGCTGTCTGTAACTGTGTGGAACAACCACTGCCCTTCAGACTGCACCCTCAAGCTCTCCCAGGTCAGACAGCCTCATCTCATTGCTGTCCATAAGACAGAAGTGCTTCCATGAGAAAACTGGAACCAAGCAACTCAGGGAAGAGCGGGACCAAACACCAACATCTAAACCACTGCAATGGGTTTCCATAATCACTGCAAAATGATAACAATTTTGCTATGACTGGGAATTTCAAGACATTTTCATGACACTGAACATTGCTCCCATCACTCCAATGGATTTGTTCTGCTGGGGTAGGACTCAATTACTTGGCATTAATTGCCTGAAAAGGACAAAGCCATTCAAAGCTATATAATCACATTAAAGTGGACAACATGATACAGGTGGGTTGAATGCAAGCCTTGCATTAATCTAAGAAATAGTATTAAGAAAAAAAAAGACAACAAAACCAAAAGCACAACAGTCTGTTGAATTTGGCCCCATATTCTTAGTTGGGAATACGCAAAATGCAAACTACATAGAGAAAGGACAGCACTGGTGTGGTAGAATACATATTACATGCCCGAGATACGAAGGAATGTTTTCAGAAAAAGGGTAAGGACTTTTTTCTCAGAGTGTGGGGCACGAGATTTTCTAGATTCTGTGCTCCAGAAAATGCACTGCCTTTTCCATGCCTACAGGAATACAGGAACAGCAGCAAGGCAGGCTCCTATGCACTAAAAGAAATGGATATTAACTTGCACTATGCAAAGAATGAACACCCAATCAAGTGTTGCACTTTGATCATTAAGATGGCACCTTAACCCTTACAAAAAAAATAATACAAATTCCAGAGACAAGTACATTAATTTATCAATAAGAAGTAGCACTGATAAATAAATTAATTTATATATAAAAAAAGAAAAGGGAATATTGACAAATTCGGGGATGGAAGAAAAGTCACCTTCTTAGCCCACATGCGCTTATTTTTATTTACATATCCACAAATACCATGAAGCACCATCCCAGCCCCCCCACTAGCAGCATGGTCACATGAATTCCATAGATGAGCAGTTCATTCATGAGGCTGAAGTCCACTCGCCTTCGCCCCAGTAAGAGGAGGATGATGGAGAGTTTGTACTGGAAACGCAGAAAGATCCGGATGCCAAGGTACTGAAGGCAAAACAAGATAGAGAGTGCCACCCAGAGGATGGAGGTAAACAGGCTGCAGCTGAAGTACAGCAGGAAACGAATGAATCCGTACATCCATCGGGATTTGAGATAGATGTCAAAGTTGTTGTACTTGGTACGCACCAGGTGCGTGGTTCGCACCGGGCCGCAGGCTGAGTGCAGGCAGGTCGTGTGGGGGCCGTGGAACGAACGGACCCGGCGGGGGATGGGGATTACAGGCATCAGGCACCCCACCGGTCACCGAGTCCCAGTGCAGGACTTACAGGGCACATATCAAACGTCAGCCATTAACACGGAACGGCCCCGGCAGCCTGGGAACGCTAAGGGTTTGCTGAGTCGCCAGGATGGAAGAGACCTGCAGGAAGGCAGAGAAGGAAGACAACGTTGAAGCAGCCCCAGCAGGAGGGCACGCAGCAGGGCTGGCACTCCCCAGCCTGGCAGTCAGATACAACTCTGCCTGCAGTTTACCCAGGCCAACGTGCAGAAATAGAATCGTTTCCACCATCACCAAGTCAGATCCCCAGAAGCAATGCAACCAGTAGCATCCGAGCGGCAGCGCAAGTTTCAACTTGCTACAAGTTTTACAGTGCTGCTAAAGGAAGGAGGAAAGCTTCATTCAGGGATTATGGTGGCTAATTCACAGGCCTTTCTTAATCAAACAGCAGCCCCCCAACAGTCCACCCATGCAAAAGTCATATTAATGCATGTGTTTGGATCTTTGCAGCTGTTTTGCCTTTACAAATCGATCTCCAAACGCTTTTCCAAGTGAATTTTACAGCCCAGGCACAGTGCTGATCACACATCTCTGCTCACGCCAGAACCTGGCAAAGCTTCACCAACTAAACTGAAAATAATGGAAGGTCTCACAAGAACAATGAAGCAATCATGTTTTTCACACCCCACAGGATGTACCTCCCCCTGCTTGGATGAGCCCTGTGGTCTCGCTGTCATTGCATCCAATGGCAAGGCAGCATTTCAAAGATAGCAAACAGTTTATTTCTCCTTTTGTGACCTGCAGAGATAAATATCTCAATCTCGTGGAGTGTTTAGGATTTATAATCTCAACATCCTTCGCATACTGCTGTTATCAGAGTGATGAGCAGCAGCCCATTAGCTGCTCTCTGCTTCACCCCAGGCTCACGGTGTGCCAAATTCCGGGAATTATGAAATAACAATACATGCATCAGATCATGCTGAAAACAACAGGGACTTCCCAGCCTCCTCACACGCCCAGGCATTCAGATTCTTGCTGAACGTGAGATCCTATGACTGTTAAAATTAAAATCAGAGTAACTTAGAAGTTACTTCAGTAATTTTTACTGGCCCCAGGTTCCAATTCTTTTCCCTTTGTTGCAGAAATCTGTTGGCTCTATATGAATTGCACTGATAAAGAGGAAAGTGAGTCAACGTGTGAATAAAGAATTTTGGAAATTGAGGTCTGTTCTCAAATATCAAAGATATTCTTGTAGTTTCAAGTGCCTCTCTGCCATAATTTCCTGCCTGTAAAAAGGAAACGCTAAATAGCTCAGAAGTGTGTTAGAAGGTATTTTGCAAGGCACATGAAGTGGATAGATGCTAATCTGACACTGCTTCAAAAAACAACAGGTTTTTTGTGCCTGGAGCATGCAACTGAACAGCACAAACACAACAACAGCTCTCAGCGAGACCACACCTGTGTAACAGAGAACAAACCTCACTTGCATAAGCAACAGTTTGCTCTGGGGTTAACAGCAGGCTGACTCCATGTCTGGTTTCTGTCTTAAAAGAGGAGTTTTGGTTATCTCTGATAAAACCTTCAACAGGTGAATGTAGGAGACCTCAAACAGCTCAGCTGCAGCAACTCAGGCCTTCTGAACAGCAGCAACTCACTCTCATTTACCGTGCCCACCACATAAACAAACTCTGTCAGGTTGTTGTCCTCAGATAAACACCAAATACCAACACTATCGCAGCCAAAAGCAGAGGGGTGTTGCACAAACAAGAAACTTTCAGAAACGTTACATTGTAAATGATGCTGTCATCCACCCAGCAGAAGGTCGGAAGTTCGCTGCCGTTTCTGGGTGCCACTTAATTCTTGTAACGAAAGAGTGAAGTTCTCCTGTGACACCTGGCCTCCTAGGAAGAGTAAAAGAAATCGCTAAGGTACTTCAGACTCACAACATTCTAGACATGAATTGATCTAAAAGATAAAAGGAGGGATTAGTTTTCAGTGTGCTCATTTTGAGTGTTAGGAAGTTCAGAACTACAAGGCTTCTCCCCAGATATGTTTAAACCCATCAAGATTTTAAGAAGGCTCACATGCTCAGTAATTTACGCAGCACAGCTCACTGATACATGCTGAAAAAAATCACCTAATTGCACGCAGAGCCAGAAGCACAGGCAAGGACGGGAGAATGAGGGCAGAATTACAGGTAACGAGCTCAGGTCTGTCACTTCCTTTGTCACGGAAGCTGCTCCGGTATGAAACAACACAGTGCACACACACTGCCAGCATACAGAAACAGAATACATAGAAGCAGGCTCAATCTACGCGGAAGCGATGCATCCACACAGCTCGGCACCATCTCCCGGGCCTGCTGGAAGGCACAGCGCTGCGAGGCCGGGCACGCAGCTACCTCGGCCCCAGCCGTGCTGCCGTCACCCCGACAACGCGGGATGCCGAAGCGCCGCCGGCCGGTGGGCTTCAGCTTCAGCCCGCCTCCCTCCGAGGGCTACCAGCAAGGTGAGGGCCAATGACAAATAAAGGTGAGCGCCGACCGAGGAGCGCCAGAAGGAGGAGAAACCCAAACTCCTCCTCCATCGCACCCAGCCCGCACCGCTCGGGAAGGGGCCGCGCTCCGAGCCCCGAGCCCGCCGCACCGGGGCGCGGGCCGCCGCTCGGGCCTCCCTCGGCCCCCGGCCCACCCTCAGAGCGCGGCGAGGCCCCGGCGGACGGCAGCGGCCGCAGCGGCGGAATGAGGCCCTGCCCGCCGCCGCCTCTCCCCGCCCCGGGGCGCCGCCCCGCGCTCACCGTCCTGCCCATGGTCTTTCGTCGGGCGGCGGCCGCCGAAGCCTGGCGTCCCGGGCCCGGGCTGAAGGAAGGCCCGGGCCTACGGGCGGGCGCCGCACCGCGCATGTGCAGGGAGCGGCGGCGCTCCGGTTCCGGCCGGTGGCGGCGGCGGCGGCGGCGGGAAGGGAGCGGCCGGGGCGGCGCGCGGTGATGGCGTCATCACACCGCGCCACGGCCGCCGGAAGCGGGAGGGCGCCGCGTCGCTCGGGCACCGCGCGTGGGGTGGTGGGGGGGTGGGGTGGCTTCGGGGCGCTGGGCGGCACCGCCGGGCCTCGGGGCGGGGAGAGCGCGGCGGGTCTGGCTGCCCGCGTCGGTACGGAGCTGCCGTTCCTGTTCTGCCGTCCGTAGGGCCGATGGCGCCTCGTGGAGCCGCTCGGAGGCGGCGGGCCCGTGTTGCTGAGCGAGGCGAAGTGACAAAAGCCGCTTCTGAAGGTGAATCCGGCCTTCAGCGCTCACCGGGCGGTGCTCCGCAGGGCGGCTCGGCCCGGAGCCGCTCGCTTATCGCGGCTCACCCGGCTCTGGGCTGGGCTGAGTCCACGAGGTGCAGGAACAGCCGCGGTAGGGATATCTGGGGATTGTGAATCGGTGATAATAAATAACCTGCAACAAGAACGGGGACGAGGTTTCTCAGAGTCACCTTTCAGGGCCCAGAGTGAGGCTTTGTGGTCACGTGTGAGATCCCAGTGTGCGACACGCACCACAACGAGGGCTTCTGGGCGGCCGAAAAGACATCAAAAGTTCCTTGAACACAAACAGGAGGAGCCCATTTAAGAACCAACATAATGAGACAGAAATGTTCTCCCCGCTGTTTCCTCTTAGATTTAATTAGGGATTACTTTCTGTGATGGAAAGAATACAAAACTTTTTTTTTATTGGCCCCTTGCCCCGCTTGCTCTCTAGGCATTACCACAGTGGAAAAACATTAAATAATCATAACTCAAGCCATCTGCCAATAACAAGACATGCTGCACAGCTCAGGCGGTTGAAGGCACCCGGCCAAATCCCTCCTTGCACGCCAACCGTCTGCAATGTGCTCCCCCTGCTCCCCCAGAGCATTTTTGTTCTGCAAACACAATGAGGGGCCCGGAGGCAGGGGATGAACATCAAGGGAGAATTACATCCTAACAAATTGCCCTTTCTGCTCTCCCACGTACTTTCTGGTGGGAGGGAGAAGGGGAGGTGCGAAGCTGATGCGTTTTCCCAATAGCATGAAATGGGAACATCTGTTTGGTGACTGAGATTAGCGTGAGAGCCACGTCTCATTTATTTTCCTCTACCGTTGCCTGTAACAGGGAGCCAAAGATGGGAATTACAGCCCAAGAAACAGCATTATGAGGGTACTTTGGTCTCACTGGCTCGGAGAAAGATGGGGATGCTGCTGAATGCAAGTACTGCAAAGAGGGGGCCCTGGTAACCTGCAGAAATCCCCCCAGGTAGACAAAGCCTTCCACGGCCTTCAGCAGCACTCAAACACCTGCACAGCACAACCCCAGCATGTGTGCACAGGGGTGGTGACAGCTCAGCGTCAGTGCCAAGACCACCCCTTTTCATTTCTCAGGTCAGGATGACAAAAAGCAAGGCAGCAGTACTCAGTTTTCAGCCTGAAATACGTTGACCTGCTTAAATGAATACATCTTCATAAAAAATACGCAGTCCTTGGGGCAGGCATGAATTGAAGCTTTGACATTCAAAGAGGTAAAAGTCTGTGCTTCCTCCCAAAGAGAACCCGCCCCCAGCACTCCAGCAGGGCTCTGGGTTGTATTTCTTTCCCATGCTAATTTTACTAAAGACACAACTCATATTCCCGTTGATTGAACAGTTTTGTGTTGACAGCATTGAAGATTTGTGATGAAACTTATCATCAGCACCGAGAGCGGGCCATTAGTACCAGTCACAGTGGCTAGCTGCTGCTGATATATTTTATGGCACCCTCCAAAGACAAACATACACATTTATATGTCACTTGTTGCAATATAAATGCTAACTTGTACTTCTTTCAAAACTTTTAATGAATTGTATACATTTCATGAGATTTACAGTGTGAACCAAACTGCTCAAAACATTCCTTTAAACATATTTGTCACTTTGGCAACAGAACAACAAAAATCTGGAAGGTATTGTGTTTAGAAATAAATCACAAATATATGCATCCTAAAGGAGTTTATTTTGGTCATTAATAGTTGATGCTCCCCCCCCCCCCTCCCAGCTCAGGATTTAAAGTTAAATTATGCAAAATCAAAAACAAACCTTATAATACTTAATCAAACATGCATAAAGCTGTCAGGACCAAATAAATTCTCTCAATTAACTTGCTTCAGATTGTGATTGCATTTACTAATTTAATCAACACTAGAATAATTTGGAGAGCGGGTAGTGATAAATTGCCGTGGTGCTGCGCATGAAGAGCCGCCAATGCAGCGTGTGCTGAGACAGGAATGCAGGAAGTGCTTGCTGGGCTGGGGGCAAGATGTCGTAGCAGCTGAGTTGTCACAGTCATTTTGCAACACAAATGTCCTGCTCCCATTTTTCTGGGGTGGAACACAAATTAGTGTTCGCCCATGGAATCATTCTCCTTCCAATCTGGGATGAGTTTGGAAGTGAAGCATTTCAGTGCAGGCATTGGCTCCACCTTTTTTGCTCAGTTTGTGAATGAGACCTTTAGCTCTCTTTAGCTCTGAATGCAGCTGCAGCTTCCTGTCCTGCTCTTCAGCTCCAATGCACTCCTGGAGCTGGAGTGTCATGCTAAGATGTCCTTCAGCTCTGTCCTTTTGCACTTAGAATGAGGCTGCTCTTACAATAAAATGCATCTGACCTCTGTCCAGGAAAAGCTTTCAGTACTATTACTTGTGGAGGGCTAAACATCTGATTTTTGCAAGCATAAGCAAGGTTTTATGGAGAGGTTCTTTTACAGGTTGACGTGAAGAAAGCTGTGAAGTATTCAACCCTGTGAAGTACCTGGATCTCCAAAAATCAAATCCAAAAATCCTTATCTGGTCCATTACTTTTCTACATCTGTTTCACAAAACATAACAACGTTCATATGGTGGCTGGGGGAATAAACTCATTGCGTTGCTCTTTCTCTTCCTCTTCCCCCCTTCTCTGCAAAATAAACCTCACAGAGGACAGCTTATCATTTTTGTCACCTTTTATTTGAAACAGAGGTGGTGCTGTATAGAAGCATAGCTCTGATGCCATCTGGTCAGCAGCAGAAATAAGTGGATACTAACCTGGGTGTGCCGAAAATGGATCCAGTATACAGCTCACAATTTTCCCTCAGCAACCCAGAAACAACTGCTTGCACAGCGACTCCATAGCCTTAGGAAGGTCTTAGAGCCATAATTCCAGATCCTAAAGACAATGAACGTGTTGATGTGAGATTTTGTAAGCTAGCATTCATTGCTGCTTACCACTCGTATCTAAAATCACCATTCCAAACCAGCAGCACCTGTACAAACTCCTGTGGGCTTTGCTGAAGCTCTCTGTAAAGCTAAAATGTAACAAATTGAGGAATTAATCCTTTCCTTTTCCTTGAAGGAGATTTAGGGTCAAGTCTCAACCTTAAATTTTAAATGCAATCGATTTACCCAACAAATCTACACTGCAAAAGCTTGTGAAATAATTTTTCCTTATTACTCCATTCCAGTTCTCATCTCTTAGCTTAAATGTCAGCTTTAATCAGGTTGAAGAGATTTGCATGTGGTAAACAATAATGCAATAGATTAGACTAATCAAATCAAATTCCATGTAGCAGAAAGCAGAACTAATTCCCACTCCTGCAGTGGTTCTGTATCAGCTCCAAGGCCCTGCAGCTCTCCCTGCAAATCAGCAGGGCTGTGAGGCGCCCGCCTCAGCTCGCGGGGCTCTTTGAGCTGCAGCAGTGCTGTGAGCAGAGGGATGAAGCGCTGCCCTGCGCCTCAGGAGATGAAGCAGTGGTTGTGTGAGATGCTGGAGTCGCAGCAGGAGCCAGCTGCTCACACGTGGAGGGGGAGAAGCCGTCTGTAAAACAAATGAAAATGGAGCTAGCTGCTTTGTGTGGACAGGACTCCTGCCAGCGCTTGTTGCTGCATCGCTCCGGGTAGCTCTGAGCTGGCTGATGTCAGAAACAGCCCAGCACGCATAAAGCTCTCATGGAGAAGTGTCCTTACTGCGTCCTGTTCACTTTTGGAAAGAGCAGGCATGTGGGACAGGTGGAGAGAGATGGAGAGGGCAGGGACATTCTCCACTTGCCCAAGTTGTGTTTCCCCAGCTCCCCCCACACCCTCAGCCCTCCTCTGGGAATCAGTGGCACCATCCACTGCACATCAGCTAAGTGCCAAGTTTAGAGACAGCATTCATTTTCCTGAGATTCACAAAAAGCAGCTTTGCCACCATTTCTTCTGCCCAGTTACAGAGCATCACTCAGTGCCCGAAGCCACCATAGCATCTCCCTCAGCACCAAGGGGTTCGCTGTGTCAGAATTCCTCCTTTGCATTGGGGTGCGTGGAAGGCATCGATGCAATTTTTCCTTTCTTTCTTTCCTCTTTCCCTCGTTGCATTTCTCAGACCAGCAGGTTAAGCCTCCAGCTCGCATCTCACCCCGCTTCCCCTCCGTCCCAGGGTTTGGCTCTGCGCTGCGGTCGCGCCCCGCCAGGCGGAGCTGCTGGCCCGACGTTGCGGCGGCTCCGAGCGCCTCTCCCTCCCTCTGACCCCAGGGATCGGGACCAACTTTGTGTCCTCTGAGGATTCGGTATCGTCCGTCCCAGGGAAAATGTGTGCTCAGTGCGGAGCAGCGCCTTGCTGGTGGCTGGGAGAAGCTCCTGGAGCTCTGTGCCTTGCAGGAATCTGTTGGACACGGCTTCTGTTTGGGCTGCATGCAGTGAAGGAGAAAAGGGCTTTCCAGAATCGTTACACAGCATCAGCCTTATGAATAATAATAATAAAAAGATTGAGAGAAGAGTAATAAAGGATTTATCAGGCCATCTTTAAACAAACCCACCTTTAAAAGCAGTGTCATTTCAAACACAGAAACCACTGCAGTGGTCTAAGGCAGATTGCTCTGTAGGTCAGAGCACTGCCTCTCTCCTTACATTTACCCCCAGACCGGGGACACGTGGATCTCCATGACAAGTTGCACCTACCTCCAAAGGGAAAATCATTTTATCAACGCAGAGAGCACAGAAATAAGAGCTGTCAGCATTGCTTCCAAAAAAATGCAACAGTAACTCCCACTCCACGGGCACATTCGACCATTTCTCAGCCTGGCTTTTTTCAAAGCGTTGGCACCAGCAAGCCAAGCGACCCCATCAGCAGCCACTGCCAGGAGGCAGCACTCTGCCCAAGGCTGCTGCCAGCTCTGTGGGGCTGGGAATGGACCCACGATTCACCTCCGTTCTCCCCAGCTTCCCCAAGTTCATCACAGGCAGAGCAGCCCTCAACTTCACAGTGCAACGTTTTGCCAATGAGAACGTGGCAGAGACAAAACCCCGAAGCCCTCATCAATCACAGCCCAGCTCCTGGTACAATTAGCAACTTCTATTATCTTAAGAATGGCACTTGTAGCGCAGAGCAGAGCATGGTGCACCTTGTATTATAATACAGCTTGCAAGAAAAAGGGAAGGCTTGAATTGCATTAACATTGCATTAGATTCCCATGACTTTTTATATCAGCACTTGTGAGTTATTTATGAATTCATTTATTTACAAGGACAGCCCTTTCTGCATTCAGTTGCCATGGTTCCTTTAACTCCTGTATCTTATTAATTCTGGATGTTATGAAATAAATATAGAACAGACAATCACCTGGTGCCATTTCTTTCTTGATTATTTCTTTTTTTCCCCCCCCCTGCTCTTTGATTCCCCATGTCCTGGGCAGAAATGCCCCAGCACCTCCTGCAGCCCAGGGCCAGGGGATGCTGGGGCTGTCCAGGATGGAGGATGGTCCTGCAGCCAGGATCCCAAAGCCAGCATGCTGGAAGTGTGTTGTAATAGAATCCAGAAGAAAATTAAATCAATTACCGAGTCTAATAAAGCTCTCAAGGTTTTTAATTAAACTAAGTTTTAATTAAAGCAGTATGAGCCCATGCTCCTTTGATATTCTGCCTCAGACCCCAGAGGATTGCAACTTCTTTTGGTAATTTACGTGGCCTGGATCAATCACGAGAGGCACACGAATGTGAGAACTTCATCAATTCCATGGGATGGAAAACTGGATGCTGGGAAGCAGGGAGGCAGATGGGGTGGGAGAAAACAGCAGCCTGAGCCAAACCCCATAGCAGGGGATGCCATCACCCAAAAAGGGAGCAGGGGCAGACAAGAGCCAGGTCACCCAGCTTGCACATCTGGTAAGTGGCCCCAGGATGCTCTGCCTCTATTTTAGTCTTGTTTTGTACACAATATGCCCCAAACGTGCTTTGTTTCTTAAGGAGATAAGGATCTTTATGTAACCCATTTTTCCTTAACACTAAGTCCTTTGTCAGGATTAAAGGATCCTAAAACATCTGTATGGGCTTGGGTGGCAGATGCACAAAGAAAGCAGCCTGAAATAACATGGAATATTAACCAAGTAAATGAGGTATTTAAAAAGTAAAAAGACCATTTTGCATTCTCACTTACAGATGATTCCTGGCCCTGGTTGCACAGTGCAGGTGGTAACAATAGTGCTGCCATCCTCTGTGACTTCCATCCCAGTATTTGTGCCGGATGTCTCAGACATTTCCCCTCTTTTTAGTAGGGACAGCATCACTTTCTCTGCCCCAGTCTACACCACCTTGCTCAGGGAGACCTCATTGATCCCTTCTTAGCACCCTAAAAACCAAGAAGCACAGTGCAGTCCCCCCTCAGAGCTGCTTTTGTGAGCTCTGCATCACTTTTCCCAGCTGCTGCTCTCACCCACCCCCATTCATGTAACGAGCATCAGCTGGGCAAGGCAACTGCCCTCCCTCTGCCTTCCCCAAATATGGCATTGCTGCACACCTGGGCTGCACACTTGGAAAGGAAGGGCGAGAGATTAACATGGATGGATGGATGGGTGGATGCATGGATGGGTGGATGGGAGCACCCAGCAGCCACCATCCCAAGGCCTTTGCCAGTGACTGAGATCAAACCTAATTCAGATGTGACCCCACAGATCAGGTCAGAAGCACCCCAGAGTGCTGAGCAGGCTGCCAGCAGCCCCCACCATTCCCACTTCCCAGCCCATTTCCAGCAATCCATACCGGCCCATCCGTCCTGGCCGTGCCCAGCTCCCAGCCATTACTGTGATTACTGGGGGTCGTGAAGTTCAAACAAAAATGTCAATTTTCATCTGCAAGAATGGGCCCATTTTAGGAGCATAGGGATTTCTTTTCTCTCTCTCAGAGCCCCCGACTGTGAAATCATTGCTCCCTGAAGGCTTGCAAATTTCTGGCCAGCGAAAGGTGCCAATAGCTCCTGAGCCAATAAAAAGATTAACAAGGGTCACTGGTGCTTCCCTCCCTGGCTGCACTCAAAGGCTCTGGGGCCTATTTTGAAGATATTAACCGTTGCCTTTACCTCCTGCGCGTTTATCACAGGGCTCAGGTCTGTATGGATTTATCGATGAGATGCTGCCATCAATCTCCCCAGCAGAGTTGCCAGCCCCAGAGTCACCTGGGTGACATCACCCGAGAGGGGGCATTGAGCAGGGACAGCAAAAGGAAGATTGGAACCACACAAAGCAGCTGCTGGGGGTGGGGATGCAGGCGCTGCCCAGGGGCAGGGAATGCTTCACACAAGGGTTGGGGTACAGTCTGCCCCCACTGCCTTTTTTGGGGGGCCGGGCCCGGCCCCCCCCCCCCCCCCGTGTTGAATCTTTCCTGTTCTGAAGAAATTTGAGATAGGTCCTATAGCCTGTCTGCATCCTGGTGGCACTGTGTGGTGGCACGGCAGTGCTGGGGGTTGCTTGGCAATGTAAGGGAATACGTGGCAGTGGTGAAAGGTGGTGGCACCTGACAGAGCAGGGGCACATGTGGCCATGCTGGGTGGCACTGTGCCCATGGGATACCCCAGGGTACGCTGTGCCCACAGCCCCGGGGCTGCTCAGCCTACCTGGGACATGTCATGGATTTCAGGTGGGTTTTTTCTCTCTTGTCATTGTGTTAAATAATTAAGTCTGTTCCATCTTTACCTACTGACAATGTGGCCCTTAATTAAGTGGTTTAATTAGATGCTGGCAGCTTTAATTAAGTTTAGGAAGCTGGAGGTGACTGGGAGCCTTTGGCTGACTTGTGAAGCCTTTCCCTGGGGATGCAATGTGGGAGAACCCTTTGCTCCATGCTTTGGTCTCTGGGCAGGGACCCAACGCAGTGTCAATCCCTTTTGTCCCCTCTGTGTCCCTCTATGGCTGCTTGGGGCACTGTTGGCTCATAGGTGTCAGGGAGACAAGCGCTGCCCTGGGACCATGGCTCAGAGATGTAGGGGCTGTGCTGGGGTCCTCTGGTGCCCGCTGAGCATGAGGGTGGGATGTAGAGACAGGATGGGACCCACCGGGGCTGCGTCGGGTGGAGGAGCAGCATCTGCAATTCTACACCATGCGTGGGGCTGTCTGAAAGATGTATTGCTTTTTAATAATGTAAATATGTAAATATTACTAAGGTGCCATTAATCCTCCTTGCCTCAACTTGATACCACTCTTAAGAACAAATGTAATCAGATATTATTAATATGCAAAGCAATAGCGTGTTCACCTGATGAACGTCGATGCATTGCAGAGCTGAGCAGCAGCGAGGAGCACAGGGAAGCAGCCTGTGCCCCTCTGTCCCATGGGATGGCTGTGCCACTCTGAGCACTGCAGGCAGAGCCCCTGCTTCCTCTCCTCTGCAGTCATGCCCTCGTTGCTGAGGTTGCTGCAAAGCCTCGTGCATTTTCCTGAAGGATTTCGTGGCCCCTCTCTTCAGTTTTGTGCAAGAGGAGGAGGAGGAGCCTGGCCGGTCCCAGGGCATGGATGTGCAGGAATTGAAAAGGAAATTATTCTGTCCAAATGGTGCTTCGGTTCACATCAGCCCTGCCCTGTAAATCTGCTCATCCTTCTTGCAGGGGAAGCTCAGGAAGATAAGCAATATTTCAGCAGCACGGACTGGTGGAGACCTTCACCTCTTGCTGTCCCCCTGGGCACGAGACAGGAGAGCAGCTCAGGCATGAGCACGGCCATGGTTAATGCAAAAATTAACCTGTTGTCCTCGCTTGGGTCGAAGTAATTTCATTTAATTTGTTAATCTGGGCCCTTTATCATTAACGAGTCCTTGGGGACTGGGGGTCAGAGCCTCTTTTTGGCTAAAGAAAGCAGCAGAGATTATTTTTAATACTCATGCCACTCAATAAAGCAAAAATACTTTTTCTATTTACAGTGCCGTTGGTTTTCACTTTGTTGGTGAATGGAAATTGCCAAATTAATCTCTAATTAAATCTGAAATTAATCCTCAATTTCATGATTAATGAACCCTAGAACCACAGACTTACCTGTGTAAAATGTACTGAGAAATTGCATGCAGCAGATGTCTGCAAATAACCAGAACTGTATTGAAGAAAATGAATAAAAACCAATTATTCTCTATTTCTCTCTATACAAGAACTAAGCAGTAAGCAGGAAAACTACCAGGCTGCCACTGAGCACTGATGGACCCCTCTCCTTGCAGGGATGTTGGTTCAACCACCCCAAGCACAGTTTCAGACCAAGCAGATTTTAGCTGCTCGAGCTTTCCTGTGCTCCCATTCCTGCTGTGCCTCTGCTGCAGCCCTGGATCCTTTTCTCCTGCCCAGGCTGCACGGGGCAGCTGCGTGCTAACTGCCCGATCTCTCCAGGCTGACCCTTCCCTTTCCTCCCAGGTTTCTTTATGCACCATCACTTTAGCAGGGTCTATTGTCCTGGAAATCTGTTTGCCACATGTTAGCTGGAGCTCTCTGCTGAGGTCCTTGGTTAAATATTCATGCAGAGGTTGCTATTAAAACAGGGGTGAGAACTCGGGTTACACGCAGGAGACGAGGAGATGGCTGTGCTGGCAGAGGAGACTGCCTCAATATCAGGTTAAGAATCCTCATGGAAATGCCTCACCCCACATAAGGTCTGGGTGCAGAGTGGTAGGAAAAGATGCCCCCCATATTGTGCAGCTGAAGTGCTTCAGTTACCTGTGTGAGGTTGGCAGACCAGGGCCCTGAGAAGCTTCTTGGGTAGGGCGGTAGGACACGAAGTCCTGCGTGGGTTTGAGGGCAATGAAAAAGCGAAAGAGAATTTCGAATTGGGTTGAGTTTCTAAGATGGGAAGAAAAAGGCAACGCCTGTGGATGGGATCAAGAGCTGCAGCTTCACCTCCGTGCACAGGGCAGGGAGAATGCTGGGCAGGGAGCAGCACCCAACCCTGAGCCGGGGCTGCAGAGAGGAGGGGTTGCTTGAGCAGGGGCTGGGGCTGGGGGCATTGCAGGGGGATGCTGGGGGCATTGCAGGGCGATGCTGGGGACAGACCACCCAGCAACATCCTGCCCTCCCTCTTGAGGATAGGAACCACGAGGGCAAAAGGACAGGGGAGCAGAAGTCAGCCAGGGAGTGTCGGGTAACCGTCACCTGAGCTCTGCCTAAAGGTGACTTCCTCGTGAATGGCTCCCGGAACACCAACACGCCAAGCTGGTGAATTATGCAGGGCAGCGCAGCGCCGAGCAGATGGCATTGCTGCTGTAACCTGAGCAGCTGCACTCGACAAAATGCAAAGCCCAGCAATTAACCTTTTTGAAGGTTTCCTCTTGTCTTGGGGATTAAACCCCCTCCAGTCCCCCTGCGCTCCGCTCCTACCCAGGAGAAAGGAGTAAATCCCCCAAACAAACAAGGGAAATAGACTTCACAGCCCCAGCAAGGTGGGCTTCCAAAGGCAACCCAGCACCAGCGGGTCCGATGCTGACTCCTCATGTAGGCAACGCAATGCCTCAGCTTGGGAGCTTATTGCTGCCTTGAACCCATGCCATCCCCTTATTTTTCTTTGAGATGAAATTTTGGCTCCAGAGGATGCCTGGAAACTGTTTGGGATGCAGTTTTTATTTACATCCCCAAGCTTCAGCATTTTATTCTTTCCAGAGCCTGCCCTCCTGCAGCCTTGGCCAGGGTTGATTTATGAGAGGGAAATAAAAGAAGAATAAATCATTATTATTTTTTTTTTTTAAATGAAGAGAGCAAATTGATCTTTTCGTCTTAGAGTGAAAAAAAATCCCACTATTCCCAATATAAAGGTCTCAGGCCATAATTGCTGGGAGAAGAGAAGGACAGACAAAGGAGGGAAATGGGGCTGGGGGACAGCAGCCCACCACAACAGCGTGGGTGAGGGATGTTTTCAACACCCTGCCCCCTTCAGGCCTGGATTTACTGCAGCAGACGATGCTCAGAAACCCATGAGCCTCCAGCCTGCGCTCGGGGCTTCTGCCATCAAAAGCCACTCCTGGAGGGTTGGAGTGGAGCTGAAGGTGGCAAACCCCAAATTTGGTCCCTTTTCCCTTCCCTCCTTCCCCGGTCTCCACCTTCTGAGTGCCACACACTGTGCTGGGGAGGGAGAACATGAAGTGATTTACTTCGTAGAGAGGAAATGTGTCTCATGCTGGGCGCCCACCCTGGTGTTTGATAAAAGCTATTATTTTAACTACGATATTCAATCCTCTTCGTGATTAAACTGATTAATTTCCAACAATGGAGTCTATATTGCCTAATACTTTTAATTAACAAAGTGTTGTACACGTACTGGCAAAGCATTACTGGCACGATTCCTATGCAATACACTTAATTCCATAATAAATTATTGGCACGAAGGACAAAGATGCATGGAACCCTGGAAGTGGCTGACAGGAGAGAAGGACCTGAGACTCGTGGTCGCTGGTTGGACCATCATGGAGTGTCAGATCTATTCCTCATTTTCTGGTGCCCTGCAGTCAGGACAGGGGAAAGGAGCACCCAGAATGGAACCAGCTGGTCTCAGCCTTGGGGTAATTCTCTATTCCCATGAAAAAAATCAGTTGATGGCTTCAGAAGGAGCTTTCCTGGGTGGGCGAACTGGGCAACAGTGGGGAGTGATGCTGTGTTTACGAATGGTCATTGTATCAGAGAGGGAAACCACACCTTGTAAAGTAAGGACACGAAGGTTAATGGAAGGATTCTGTGTTTTCCGAGGTTCCTTACAAATCAGTGAAGAGGTAAATACCCTGGGGCCACATGCTAAGCAAAATTCATTCCTTCGACTTTTATTGGATCACAGCGGAAGGAGTCGGTGCTCAGAGGTCACTGGTGTTGCTTTAAGGGGGTCAAACTAATTAGCACCACGGATCATGCTGCTGGCTGTTCCCTCTTTGTTTCCAAAGCCTTGCTGACCTGGTCAGAGCCTCCTGGCCCCACTGGTACAGGAACCTGGCTCAGCCCTCCTGCTCTGCTGAAGAAATCTTCAGGCTTTTTTCTCTTTCAGTTCAACATGCAACCAAAAAGGAGGCAACCCATGGCACATACAGCCATATCCCCTTTCCCTGTGGTGCGAGCTGCACCTCCCACAGGAGGGGAAAATGATGTTGGGAGTAGGAAGGAAGGAAGATCTCCGTTGCTGCCTTGCGGGACACCGTCTGGGCCATTGGTTCAGCTGATGGGACTGAAGTTGGCCACCTAACAGGGCAGCAGAGCCACAGGAACCAGCAAGGGGCTCCCGTGGGCATCAGGGGGGTGGCAGGGATACAAGGAGAACGTACTCGCACTTTTCTGTTGCTTTGCCCACGGTGCTTGGTCAGCACATCATAATGATGAGTTTCATGCAAAAGCTGAGCCTAGCCTCAGTCTCATAAATTTGTTATGCATTACATCCAATTAATGTAAATTATTACAGCGACTAAATAATGGCTCTGCCATCCGGACAGGGGAATAATCAGAAGTGAGCCCGCAACTTTCCGAGGGCCCAGCTGAATTAACTCTTTCCCTGTAACTCCACTGGACTTACAGAGCTGGGTACCAGCCCCACTCCTCTCATGGCAGAAACCCATCTGGCCCAGTGCCCGAGGCACAAAGGCCTGGGCATCAGCAGGGTGATGGCAGTAAGCAACTGCCTCCCTGCACCCACGGTATCTGTCTGTCCTTCCATCACCAGGTGATGGACGCCCTTCTCCCCGCTCCTCTTGCAGGGAGCACAGCCGGCTGGCGCTGCCCCAGGCAGGGAGCTTGTGCTCATCAGCACTGCCTCCAGGTGCTGTGCTGCACGACCAGGAGGGACCCCGCTGTGTTTTTCTGGGCAGAAGTGATCATGGATGTTTGCAATAATTCCCGGGTTCAGATTAAATGGAATAAAGGCATGAGATCAAGGCAATAAATAAGTAGTCCGCTCCCTGCCTCGGCGTGCTTCCCATGGCTTCATCCCTAAGCAGTCCCACCCCGTGCTGCTGCTCGGTTTGCCGGTGCCCGGCTCCTCGCCGTACCCATTTACCTTGGCAGAGCAGCCACAAATCATGCTGACACACCAATCAAGAGATCTGGAAATTTTTACGCTGCTCCGTCTCTTGAAAGATGAGTCACCTCCTGCACTGTGCTCGTGGGCACCCAGATAAATCTGTCACAAACTTCTCCTTCCCTCAAGGTGCAAAATTCCTTCCCTTTTTTTCAGCAGGGCTGTATTTCCTCTCTTTAAGCTCCTCTTCTTGCCCCAGCGCACATCCACACCCCTCAGCCATCTCAGTATATTTCTCCCTTTGTTCCTGTTTCACTGACAACTTCATCCTAATAGTCTCCTCAAAGGAATGATGAATGCATAAGCTGCATATTGATCACCGCAGTGATTGATTACTGGATCTCTTTGACAGATGAGCCTACTAAGGTAGTTGCCAATATGGAGGTATGGATGGCAGGGCCCCCTTGTACAACAGTCTAATGGTATCTGACCTGATAGGGCAGCAAGGCAACTCCCTCATTTCAGCAGAAAGAAAGGCCTCTTTATACTCTTTATAAAATAATTCATAGGAAACTTAAAACACTCAGACACAGAGAGATTGCAAATGGGGAAATATGATGGATTATGGGTTGAAAGGAGCCGACTTCTGGAAGCTAAATTGATCCCCAGGAAAATGTTTTTGTCTGCTGTGAAAAATAGGCAATATCTCAGCAGCTCTGGAGGGCTATAATCTGGGAAATAATTTGCTTTTGATTTCCTTTAGTTTCAGGCATTATTATATATATATTTTTTAAGTTGGTTCCTTGCAGGTCTTGTTGCTCAGCTGGGAGAATCGGTGATGAAACAGGCGAGGGATTAGCCATGCTGACAAACACCAGGTGATGCTTGCAGCTATAAAGCCCTCACCCCTCTTTGTCACTTACTCCAGAGGAGATGTTGCATCCCTGCAAGAGGAAGCACTCCACCAACCATAGAAAGAAAAGTCAAGCACATCATGGAACACGAGTGCCTACATGTCAAGCAGAAGGATCTCCAGCTGTGATCCCACAGAGCCCTGCAGTCAGCTGGTGCATGCAGGTGTTACACACACGCTCATTTTCTGAATGTTTCCTGGCTATCAGAGCCTGCCTGCAGGTACAGAACTGTGGGGCAGAACAGCAGCAGGGCGATTTTTGCTAATTCCCTTCAAGTCGCAGCACTTTGCATCTCTGAACAGTGAGCTGGCTGTGGCACCAACCCCACGTGGGGACAGGGAGACCGAAGCATTGGGAAATACCACACTTGGGATCATCTCTGGGATGGCAGGGCCAGCTGAAGCCAAAAGCAAGCTTTTATTCCCTGCTCCTGCTCTCTGGTCAGAAGGGCATCTCGCCTCCCTGGCTTAGGGCCTGCTGAACAGCACATAAGGACAGCTGTTAAACACTGTTCAGCAACTTGCTTTCAGAAATGGAACTTCTCCTGATCTCACTTTTTTTTTTTTTTTTTAATTTAATCAACTTCACATTTTATTGCTAGTCATGAGAAATGTTCTGGCAATAATTACAAGAGTTTTTTCTCTGAGTTCAACACACTCAGAAGAAAATATATAGAGAAATAGCTGCGGCCTCCCAGTGCCTGGAAATCTCTTGTCAGAAAGCTTTGGCTCCAGAGAAGTGTGGAATGGACAGGCAGCAGCTCAGCAGCTCAGCATCCTGCTGCAGGAACACACAAACCCTGAGCTCCAGCAATCGATCCCCCACAGGGTGCAGCCACCAGAACGTGGTCACCAATTAGTTAGATTTCTACAGACTTTACATTCAGTGAGCAATAATCAGTAAGTAGAAATGAACTGAGCCTGGGCAGAGCACTGAGCCCAGTGGAGATCTTTTATTCATGGCCTCAACCACTGCATTCGCTGGGGAGGATATTTGGAGAGGGGCTCAGCCCTGGAAATATTCATGTGCAGGTTTGACTTCACACTTGCTCGTATCAGATCAAAGAATTACAGCAGTTTTGAAGCTGCTTCCTTTGTATCTGGGTAGCCACACTTCTGTTCTGTTGGAGACATCGAGGCTTATTTTTCTCCCTCTAGAATAAACAGCATTTTCATTTCTCTTTTAACCAGCAGGTATCTAACAAGAACTAACAACAGCTCTGGCAATATGGAGCAGGTCAACTAAAGCTAAATGATAAAAGAGAGCTTACAAATGCTCTGGTGACATCATAGATGGATTTTATCTTACAGCAAAGGTATTTAAGACACACATGATGCACATGAAGTGGCTCTAGGATCAGATGTACCTGTGGGGTGCTGGGAGGGTCTTGTGAATTCCATTTCAAAGAGGCACCCAGCAGTATCACAACGTGATCCATGTCTGCTGCTGTTGGCAGCACTGGCACAGCCCAAGCACGAGCACCGCAGTGAACTTACACACTTGTGCTCTTGGATCCGATCTTCATGGCATTGATGCATCCTGCAGCGATGCTCACAGAAGGACAGAGCAGAGTAGGACACATCCCTGCTGCAATGTGCAGCTGTCAGTAACACCTACAACCCTGTAATGTTCTGTAGCTGTGGAAACAAAAGAAAGTTGCTTGGAAATGGCTCATTCCCAGCTTAACTGGGCTGTCTGTCAGCGTAACTCTCAGATGTGAAGCTTCCAGTGGGAAGCTTAAAAATCAGAGAAATATGAAGAACTCCTTGATAAATGAAGGAGAACGGAAGAACTGCAGGACGGACAACAAAATAAACATCACAGCCTTTATGTGAGGGGTTCCTGTCCGTGCATCAGCCCAACTCCACACCCATGGCAGAGCCAAGGTGATTCACAGCCACGAGCCCCCCTGCCTCCCACAGCGCATCCATAGAGCACAAAGTGAGCAGCCTGGGGCTGACCAGAGCTCCCTGCAGCAGTGCAGCACCCAGCAGGACACGTCTCACTTGGCCTTCTGTCATCTGAATCTCCAGACAGCTCACTGCACCAAGCACTGTCCGGGCCTTTGGCAGGAAGTTGTGCTTAACGGCAGGCTCTCATCGGAGGCACTTGATTATATTAGACAGATAATTATTGATCCAGCTATAGTTTATCCTTGCTGCCTAATTTCAATAAACAGCAGCCTAGGAGAATTAGCAAGGGATTCTGTTCCCCCCTCCCCCTGCTTCTTCAGGATTTGTCAGAAACACGATGATTTATGTGTATTCCAGTAAGATTCTCGCTTGTTGGCAGGCTGCAGGGATTGTTTGGGGCTGGAAGTACTCAGCTTTATATTTAAATGCTTCCATGCAAGTATTCACAGGTCTCACTGCCTTGCACTGTAATATCTGAATAATAACTGTGACTTATGCAAACCAGTTTTTAGCTGTTCGCTGCGATCAATTTTTCATTTTAAGCAACTCCCTGCCATCCTGGGGAAAAAAAATATCTGATAGGCAAGAAGGTAATAATGCTCTTCCCTTTTTAAATAATGCACAACTCATTTCTGGAGCAGTTTCAAACATGTTGCTTTCTATTAAGCTCAGATAATATTCTGAAGATGTTTCCCCCACGCTTTCAGGTGAGACTTTGGGAATAATGAAGCAGAAGAACGTGGGGCTGCTTGGTGCAGCGCAGGGCACTGCCTGGATGGGCAAACACTGAGCAGCACAGCAGGGCTGCAGAGCTCCAGGTTGGGCATAAAGGCAGCAGGGAGAACCAGGCGTGGGGGCAGCTCTATTGCAGGATGCTGGGTTAGCCTAAAAGAGCAACAGCTGCTGTCAGACAGGGAAAGGATGAGGAAAATATTCACTTCCAGTCAATGCGCAAGCTGACCAGGTGTGATAATGAAGAAAAGCTCTCCTGTTGTGGAAGAGCTGAGTGGATAGCTTCACCGGAACGACCATGAGCCCGTGGTCATTTCCCACATCAATTTCAGGAGTGTGCAGTGGATGCCTCTGAATTTCACCCACATTGTGACAAATAACTTCAATTTCTGCAAGGAACACCCAGCGCTTTTTCTGTTGAGAAATCCTCTCCATGGGGAAAGGAAATCATCATTGCTAACAGAGAAACCTCGGCGCCAATAGTGGTTAAATGAATTCTTAAAACCTTGGGTTTGTTTTATTTCTTCCTGCTTCGTTAGGAGCCCACGCTGCTGGGGGTTCAGTTCTCTCTCACCAATACAATATGGAAACCTGCTGTGTGAGAGGTATGAGGCTGATGCATGATGACAAGATTAACAGATGACTGCTTGAAAATGCTCTGTTCCAGGCCTGGGCTTCCCAATGGGAGCTGGAGTGCTGCTGCAGTTTTCTCAAGGCCAGTTAGATTGATGCTGTGGTATTTTACCTTATACCCAAGAGTCACGGTAGCCAAAAATCTTTCCTGAGCTGCCAGATAAAAAGGTCACATAGAAAATGACTTTCCTGTGCATCTATGACAAATCCCTGAATCAGCAATATTCGCCTGCTCCCAACCTGAGACGCTGCAGCTCTGTGGAAACCAGGACATCTTGCAAGCATCAGCAAGGAATCCTTCAGTCCAGCAAAATGCAAGGCAGATTCTATACACAACCTTCAATATTTCATACTGACTCTTGATCAGTTACTTTCCAGAAGGGTTTCAGGACAATCCTTTTATTGCTGTAACCTTCGAACACAAAACCAAATGAACATAAATGCTGAAGGAAACCTCCTCCCATCTCCATTCCAAGGACTCTTTCAGAAGAGGCCTTGTGTAATTTTTTGCTCTCTCTCAGTACGAGAGCCTGGGATCTCCTGTGCTGCATATTTAGTGAACAGCATCTGCAGCATCTTAATTACAGTAGCTGTTCTCATCTTAATCTCTCGCTTGAGAATAAGGTTAAGTGTAATCTGTCCTAGATTCTTATACAGATGGTTCATTTCTTAAATACTTGAGAAGACTTCAGTTGATCTTTAATTCCTTAATCTGGGAACCAAGACCAACCACCCTGATTCTGAGTGATATTTCACCAGATTTTACAAGGAAAGCACCCTGCCATCACCACCCCCAACAGGGTTTATTTCTTCTCTCTGTCTTCCTGCATTCTAATAAAAGTTGCTGGAGGTAAAGGAGACCCACGCGACCCCCCTTCATCCCATTGATCCCAATAAATGCACAGATCAAAGATTAATAGCATCTGAATGACAGCAGGAGGTAGCAGGACCTTCTTCATTTGAAATAGGACGGCTTCTGAAAAGTTCCAAATACGTTCAGCTGCCTCTCTCAACTACAGTCAGATTGCTGACATCACCAAAAAACCACAACACAACGACAAACCAAAGCCTGATTAGACATAGATTTCCTTTCTGCAAGAAAACTGCTCTTAACTAATTATGACTCTGGCAAGGAAAAAAAACACATGATAGCTTTCAATTCAGTTTGTGTTGAAACACAGAGAGATTACAGCTGTGAACATTTACTGAGATAGATATATACATACACATGCAAGTACTGTGCTCACTTCTTTAAGCCAGTAACCACTTGGCCATTTTACTTCCCCATCTTTTAGCTTGTGCTTATGATTTGATATTGAGACATCGAAGGCCTGAGGAAATTAACCCCCTTTCTGTGCTGACTTCTTTACAGCTCCAAGTGCTGCCTTTGAGCTCACACATCTTTCTGAGCTCACTTCATTTCTCACAGGTCTCAGCATTTACCCAATTTCCTTCCCACACGACTGGAGGTCATTTGTTGGGCTTCTCAGGCAAGACTTGTGATGCAGACATGGCCACCTTCACCAGCCCTTCTTTTTGGCCGTTCCTCTCTTCTTTCTGATGGTGCCTAGAGAGGAAAACTCACTCACACACACGAAGTGTCTGCAGGAGAATGCTGGCACTGACCCGCAGCCATCAGTGGCCGTTCTGTGCTGCAGGGTGCTGCTGTGATGCACTGGGCTGACCATGCAGCTGTGCTGGGGCTGGCTGCAGGTGTCCCCAGGTCCTGTCCCACGGCGCTGTGCTTTTGAGCGCACCGCATAAACTGCCTGCACTGCTGGACATCCCCGACAGCGCTTACAGCAGTCCGAGAAAGACAACCCATGTATTCTACAGAAAAAGGCACCTCCATCATTACACCTGCGTTTGGAAATGGGACCCATTCCTCAGAATGGCTGCACTGCCTGGCTTCCCGCAGGTGACCTCTGCTCCTCACCCAGCAGCTCCAAGGCCTGCAGTCCCCCACAGCCGCGGTCCCTTCCCCATAATTTCCCCAGCCTCCTCTGGACGAGCGGCAATTTTTCTCCCCGATGATAAATTTCAGCGCTTGCCCTGATGCAGCAGATGTCGGTCTCCAAGCTCTCCCCGATCGGTCCCCAGCGACAGCGAGCCGGTCGATTTCTTTATTTTTTATTTTTATTTTTATTTTTTCCCACCTCGGACCGAGCAGACGGATGAACGCCGTGATAAATGGCCGAGGATTGATTTGCACTTCATTGACGATTTGGTTCCAGCAGCCCGAGGTCCGGCGCTCAGCGGTGGGGCGGAGCAGCGCTTGGCCGGCAGGGGGCGCCAAAGCCCGCGGCACGCTCCGCCACCGTTAGGGCCGTTAGAGCCGTTGGGCGCCCCGCGCTCTGGGTTCGTCGCTCACAAAGCCTCGTTGGCAACGGCGAAAGCGCGGGCGGAGGAGGAAGTTCATTAAGAGAAAACTCCTTTCTCTGTCAGCTTTTGTTCTGTCCTTCTGCCGTGCCAAATCCCGGAGCTTTTTACCCAGGCGATGCCCTCCTGCCGTTAGATGATAAGAGCGCGGTGCGATTTGTGGCAGCGGAGCAGCGCCGTCCGCAGCGTTCATCTCTTATTGACCAGCGAGCGCTGCTGGAGCCGAATGCAGACGAACGGCTCCACGGCACGAACCCAGACCCAGCGGGCTGTGCCTTCACCTCGCAGCACCCGGTCACCCCGCACACCAGGAGCCACAGAAGGGACCCCGAGGGTCACCAGGTTCCGACCCTCACAGGCGGTTTGCACACAGGGCTCCGTCCAACCCGCCCTCAAGCACTGCCAGGCACGGATGGAGCATCCCCAGCCCCTTTAGGTAACACGTTATGACACCTCAGCCCTCTCAGCAAAAAACTTCCCCCTGACATCTCATCCGAACCTCCTTTCCTTCGGTTTTAAACCATTCTCCTTGCCCTGTCACAGTCTACCCTTGTAAAAGGTTGATTTGCCTGCATTTGGATGTTTTTTCCCCAGCGACCCTTCAGCTCCAGCTAAGCTGGGCTTCACCTCCAGCGGTGTCACCCAGAACCACCACTGCTCTGTCTGCTGGAGCAAGCTGCAAGCAAAGCCAAATGCCTCATCCTGAAGAGCCACCCCAGCCATCCTCTGCCGTTCACCTCAGCCCCATCTCACCCCCATGAAGCTGCCACGAGCACTGCAGGCCTCTTGGAGAAGCACAGGACGCCGTGTGAGCCTGCAGCTGGGCGCAGCACGGAGGATGCCGCAGTCCCATAACCATGCTGTGCACACACACAAAGCCCCTCTCCCGGAATTGCGGAGCTCCTCTGAGTAATGGAGGCTCTGAAACTAATTATGAGGACTGCAGCGTGTGTCCCCCTCGCAATGGGCTCTGACACTGCGTGGCAGGCCTTCCTCTGGGGCAATTGGGCTTAGCAGAGCACACAGAAATGAGGTGCTGGTAAGACTCTGATTGAGGGCACTGAGCTTAAATTACATCTACCTGCTGCATGCCTAACTTGCAAACCTGGGCTCCTCACCGCATTCGGATTCTCTGATCTTGGGACAGAGCTGCTGCTGTCTTCCCTACCTCCTTCTCCTTCGATGCATCCCCTGACTTGAACTGCCAGGCCCTGTCCACAGGCTTAGCATCGCCTTTGAAGATCTGAGGAGACATTTCATTAGTGCAAAAGCTGCAGGGTGGGAAAGGATGGAGGATTTTGCATTTCTCTTAACAGCCCATCTCAAATACCATGTATTAAAGATTGCTTTTCCAGCTGCAGGACTTCTCTTCAGCTCTGCTTTGACCAAGGAAGCCTGGTGCTCACAAGTGGGGCCCACCCTCCCATACTGCAGGCTATTCTGTTACACTGGTTATAGAATGGAATGGAGACACAGAGACAATTAATTATGTGGAAAAAAAGAAAAGTTCTTCTTAGTGCCACCTGTAGCTTTGTGACATCTCTGTATTGATTACACCAAGGAGAAAAACAGCAGATTACCAGCCAAGTTGGAATGCACTGTCAATATATTTAATTGGAAAGGAAAAGACAAGCTTGCTGGTTAATTAAGAACCATATCAAAAGAAGGCTAAAATTACTTGGAAAGAAAAACTTTACATTTCTCTGGCCCCAGAATGACCTCTACTCCTCTATCCTCAGCTTTCTCTTTATACTGAAGGCCAAATCTCTTCGTGCTCCCATTTCTCCAAGCAAAGACATAACTGATAGTGCCAGGAAGCAAAGTAGCTCTGTATTCATTCAGTGTGCCAGCAATTGTTACCACTCCTCAGCACAGAGAAGGTTTAAATCTCATGCACACTTTTAATTCCCTATGCAAGGCTCATGGGTTACAGGAAAGGATGGTGCTGCTGATACCACCAGATAGAAATAGCATCTTGTGACTGCTCTAGCATGGTAAAAAAGGGGAGTGCTGTGCATTAGGGTTTTAATTATTGGATACACACAAATCATTTATTAGATATCGATGTGCTTTTTAAGGATGTTCTAGCGGTGTGAAAATAGCTGATAATTAACCTATGATGAGATAGATTTACCTCCCTTAGAAAAGCAGGGGAATCTCTGAGGGCTTACATTTATCAACCGTTTCACTGCCCATCCTAACGAGCCAAAAGCCTGTATGGGAAAGGAATGAACGTTTGGAATTAATCACACAGAACTCACCACAGTTCTCACTGTGCGGAAGAACTGAGAATAAGGATTTCAGATGTATGATATTCATGACTGTGCCCGTGATTTTATTAGCTTCCCAAACAGTATTTGGAGGAGCAGACAGCTAATTGGACGCTAGATGTTCATTATCTGTTTAGAAAAGCAATATTGGTAGAGAACAGCTGAATCCTAAGAACACTGGGCCGTTGGTTTGATAGAGTTTCACGTAATATATCACAGCATCAGGCTCTGAATTCCACAGCCATCCAGGGCCCAGCAGCTGCTGCTATGTGGTGCTTCTGGGCAAAATGCAGTTCATCAAGTGTGTGAGCATGGGGAGAGAAGAGACACGGTAAACAGAAAGCAGCATCTCTATTCATCCCCAAATGGGATCTGATTCCTGTTAGGCTCTCGGTGCCTATTCCAGCTGCAGCTTTGCCTGTGATGAAGTTTGCTGCTCTGGATGGTGACATCAGGGGGGAAATTTGAGAGAGGTGACAGCAGTGCCTCCTGTGTGCCCACCTGCTGGAGCTGTGAGGTGGCAGCCTCTAATTTCTGCATTCAGTTAATCCTGAAAGAATCACCAATATCATTTCCATTTCCATCCAGCTTTCAGCTCAGGGCTTCACACCACCTTCCAGCCACGGGTGAACTAAACTTCCTTGTGGCAGTACAGAATTATTATCCTAATGGTGGCAAAGAGGTTGTTGGGCAGCACACATCTAGGAAACAACCTCTGCTTTTCGGCTCAGCCCTCTGCCTCACCCTGAGGTCACACTTGTGGGCTGCAGGTTCAAAACCAAACGCATCAGATAAAATCACTGCTTGCTATAGAAGGAAGACAGGCATCTGCTGGCTCCCATGGCACTGGGGCTTTGCCTTGGAGTTCAGTACAAAGGCGTGAAAACTCAGCTGGGGAATGATTACATTTACTGCACTTTCACAATGCAGTTCTTAATAAGGAGACTTTCCTCTTAAAACGAACGGAAATGAACTGCAGAGCAATCAGACGAGTTGATGCCACAAACAAGACCGGCTGGCTCGAGTTTCCCATTCGGATGCTATTCAATGCCACTGTTATTTCTGAGCATGAAGGTGCAGCCAAGTCTGGAAATGGAGGGATTTGAAAAACAACAGGAAGAAATTCCATATCCCCTACCTGCCTTAGTGAAATGTTACAAGAGACCTGAGGATGATGATTACAGGGCTGTTCCAACTGCAATCGGGGTCTGCACCAGGTGGCAAAGGGTTAAGCCTGAGTTATTTTGAACAATAGATTTCACTTGATTTTTCTGTGTTTCCTACTTTGCAGACTTACATTCTGAGGCTTTACAACTTAATCCCCACTGTAGTAATAAATTTTTTTAATCCTGTGTTTAAAATATGAGATTTACTTGTCAAAATCTGGATATACAGCAGGAATTATAATCGCTATTCTGCAAAAGCAATTCGCCTCAAGTTCAGGCTGGTGTTTGGGAGAGTTTGCCAGGTGCTTCATGTGGGTGCTGGAGGTCTGCTGCTTTGCTGAGGGCAGAGCAGCCTTCCCTTGGTGCTGGGGATGCAAGAAGTTAACAAGCATTTCCCAGCTCGAGTTTCCCATTTTCCTTTGTGTGTGTCTGCTGTTAACGGTACCACCAGGTCCCTCAGCACCTAGCAGGCCATGGCTACCTGACAATTAAAGTGCTAATTCTCTAGCCAGAACTGGGACTCAAAGCAGCTTTGCCATCTCACAGCCACGGCTGGGAAACACTTGGCCAAGGCCTTGAGCCTTTGGGAAGGGTGTTTCAGGTGGGGAATCCATGCTGGGTAAAGCACTGCTTCATCCATGCAGACTCACTCCAAGAAACGCATCGAGTGCCTCTAAAATGCAATCATTCCTCAGCAGAAATTCATCATCTCTGCTCAAATCTCCCGAGTTGAAAACCTGTGTCACTGAATGGCTGTGGATTCCAGCTCCTGTAGCTGGAAAAAATGAAGGTATTCTGCCTCACTGAACCCAGCCCAAACTCCCTTCCCAGCAAGTCCAGCTGCATTTTTATCCAAACACTGTGACCTAAACTGCAACAAATGGAGCCAACCCTTCCATCAAGAAAGGCTGAATTTATTGTGGGCGAAGAACAACAAATCATAGGCTTTCAGATTTATGGACCCCAGCATCTGAATTGACTGTAGAGAAAGCAGCCTTTCCAGCACTCTATTCATTTCTTTAATAAAGTTGAAAATGTAAAATATGCATGCATGCAGAGCCACCCAATCTGAATTTTATGTAAAGTGTGCAATAAGATTATGGATGGTAGCAACATATGACTCCTTGTAATTTCATTATGTAAAAAGACACAGTTGGGATCTCTTAGGCTCCTATTTAAACATTTGTGAATTAAATAATGGAAGGAATGCAAGACCAGGATTGGACAACATCATTTTGCAATAGGCAGAATTGATAGGCGAGTGGTTTCAGTACTTGAGGCTGTAATAGTCTGTGTTGCCCAATTAGGGGTGGGAAAAAAAAGAGGAGAAATCTGTCAAAATGGGGAGAAAGCAAAACGTAATGCAAACACACCCTGAGCTTCAGATACCTGTAGGGTTAGACCTGTGTGCTAACCTGTGCCTGTCACCCTAGGGGAAGCACAACAACAGGCTCTTCCTTTCACTGCTCTGTCATCAGTGCCACTTCGGTGCCGTGCTGCAGACACCAGAGCCCTCTGCCTCCCTCCCTGGAACCACAGAGGAGCAGGTGACACAAACTCATCATCTTGGAACACATGGGAGGAAACGTAAAGGCGCTGCCAGGCACATCCAGCTGGCTCCTCTCCCCTGAGGCTGATGGCAGCGCCCTGCAGCTCTAATCTGTACATTCAGAGCATCTAACTTGATGCACCGGCTGCATACCTACACTGTGTACGAAATAGAATCAGCTCTTTCCCCTGCCACCCTCCAAAAATAAAATAAAAAGGTCTCATGCTAAACTTCATCAAGCACCTGTCACAAGTTTTTTGTAAAACTGTTTGGTCACAGTGACAGCATAACCAAGGAAGGAAAAGGATTGAGCACGTTTTGGTTTTATGACTGCATGCATGGGACATCTCATACCCTGAGTTAAGCAAACTCTAACCTGTTTGGGCAATACCTTTTGGTTAATAGAAATGCCATTATTTAGGCCATCACAATCAATAAATTGGATTTTGCTTTTGCAAGTGAAAGGGCTGTTATTTTTCATACAGTTTGTCAATAGGCTCTGGGTTATGAGGTATATGAAAGATATTCTATGCAGGCCAGAGAGTTATGAGCTCTCAGGCGGATGAATTATTAAAGTTCTTTTTACTTCTATAAAAAATAAATACAGGGATGGCCGAAACAGATGCCATAAATTGCGTTTCTGATCTCGGATTTCCATCTCTTCTTGTCTGTTCTAAAGGGCTCTTTGCACTGAAACCCTTTCGCCATTTGCATCCGTGCAGAGAAATCCATTATTATCACTGAAATAGGGTCCCTTGGTCTGGACTTACAGGTGAATATTTACCACATACAGGAATTAAGAGGAAAAAGGCCGGATTTTGGAAGGAAAGACGTGGGCTTCTCTTATCAAAACCTCTTCTTGCCCAGCAGGGTTGTCTCCCAAGCCAACATGGGCACACTGCTCTCTGGAGATGTTCTCAGTTCCTTACATCTCATTTCCTGCCCCTTGCTCCCCCCTGGAAGCCTCACAGCTGTGCTGCCTGGGTACCACAGGCAGGGAAAAGGCAAAAGGGCAGAACTGAACGTCTGCTTTTTCTTGGCAGCTCCCCCATCAGTCCTGCACCTCTGGCTGGAGATCACCTGTCCCCATGAGCTACTGTAAAGAATCCTCCGCAGAGGAAACTGTAATTCATGGCAAATAGAAATAAATCATTTGAGGATAAAATAAAACCTGTGTATATGGATGGCACACACCATGGCAGCTCCTAGGCTGCCTTCATTGGAAGTCTGTCTTCCTCTTTGGCCCCAGCAATTCTCTCCAGCCCTCACACACCAGCTCAGCAGAGTTTTCTGCCCTACCGCCCCGCTCTGACACGATCCACCGTTTCACCTTCATGCACCCCATATACCTCAACAGCATGTTCAACATATCACATTTTTCCCCATTCCCAAGCGTGCTCAGAAGAGCCACAGCTCACAGGATGGGTCCTCTTGGTTCCCAGATGCTGCAGGGCTGTTTAAGCAGAAGGAGAACTCTCCACCCTGCTCCCACGTGTTACCACATTGCTTCCCTTCCCCCCCCAGTGCTCAAAGCACTCTAAGCCAGCCTGCTCTGTCCTTGCCGTTTCCTTACCACTGCACTCCAGTTAATACCTTTTTCATAAGGAGTTTTAAATTATAAGTCTAAATGAGGCCAATAAATTATACTTCATAAAATTCTGTGCACATCATTTTCCCACAGAAAAGGCTCCAAAGAAATATTTTCTGTGCCACCACCTATGTTCCCATCCCTTTGCAATATAACATTTATTCTAATATTAAAATGGCAGCTGCTCTATAAATTGTGAATCATTAGCACTCTTCATTGATTTTTCCCTTGCAGCCTGCAACCCTGGGCAGCGACTGTGTGTGAATATCAGTCTATTGGATTGAGATTCATATCCTATTTGAGGGTCAAAGACCGAGACCTCATGAGCTTGAACTTCTATCAGCCTAAAGCTGATCAATACTTGGAGATATATTTGATCCTGGCTGCTAGCACAGATTAAGTGGCCATAAATACAATCAAAAACGTGAGGCTGCTGGGAAAAGCGCCTGGGGAATGGGAGTGCAGCAGCACAGGTGTCAGCTCCATTGGCTTCAATGGGTGCTGTGCTGGGGGAGCAGGAGGCTCAGCACTGCCTGTGAAGGAGGATTAGGCACCTCTGGGACCTCAGACCTGCTGGGGTGCCTCAGTGCTTTCTAAGACTGGCATTCAGGTGTGGGCAAGCAGAGCTTCCACACAGCCCACAGCCAGCAGTGCCAAGCCAGCCCCAGCCATAGGGATGGGCACACATGGGGAATTGGTTGGAAACCATCAGGTGGTCAGAATGAGCTCCTCTTTCCCTACATCTTCCCTCCCACCCTCCTCGTCCACCCAACAAAACTTTAAATACATGATTAAAATGACCTATTAAAGAGGAGAGAGTCATTCCATTTCAGTATATTGGTGGTGATTCCGCGCTGGCTGAGGCAGAAAAAAAATCCATAATCATAAGCCTTATTAAAGAACAATATCCTTTGAGGGCTTTTTGTTTTCCTCTTTAGATAATGTAAAGCCTTGAAAAATAGACATAGAAATAGAAAGAAATAGAGACACTGTGTTGCACTGCTAGAGACCACGGCACTCAGGGAAATTACCTTCCTATTTTTAGGCATGTTTACAACACGCCTATTTGCAGCATTACCTTTGATCCTAAACTCTAATTTATAGGATTCTTTTTATATGCCTGGGAGATCCAGAATGGAGACAACCCTAAGCTTGGCATGGAGTCAAAGGGAACCGATTGGAGAAGGAGGGAGTGCAGGCATAGGTGTGGGGAGGAACCACTGCACTCCTCTGCAGGGCACAGCATCCTCCATCAGCGCCTCCTCAGCCTCCTTAGGAGGGAAGCCACCGTCTGCCCCCAGCCAAAGGCATCCCAGTGTTTGTGTTGACGTGGCTTTGTGTCCTTGCTGTGTCCTTGTGCAGAGAGACTTCATTACCATAAGGAATATGTTTTTATTCCACTACATAAGTACTACTTATTATAGTCTCATATATTTTCTGACACAACCAAGGGGTCTTTATTGTTGTACATCAAGGTCACTGACAAGTAATATATTCAATCTATTAAGTTATTAGGGAGATAAATAATTTGGATGCAAGCTGAACTCTGAACTTTTACCTTTTCCCCTGACAGACGGGTAGTTTCTTGGCATTCATACTAATCTTGCCTGTGCTTGAATAGTAATTCCATTAGGGTTATGACTGCAGCTGTACATATGCAACGACCTCAGATACAATTTCTTTATGGAGATGGGCAATAGGAATATTAAAATTTTAAGCCAAAGAGGATGTAATTTAACTTTGCATTATTTATTGTGGATGCAAATCCTTTATAATATTAAAGGATAAAGAATTAATAAAAGAAAGATCCCATAAACAATCCATAAAGTCAAATGCAGATCGTGATTTAATGCAATTGCTTTTTAGTGTCTCCTGGTCACAGGCTCGCAGCTCATTAAAAACATCCAGTCAAGAATCAGGCATTGCTGCTGCCTTCAGGTCCTTCACTGCTTCAGGAAGCAGCCCCAGCTCTGCTCTCACGTGGAGATACCCAAACCTCAGGGTGCCTGTGGCTAATCTGAATCCAGAGGGTACTGCAGTTGATCAGTGCCTGAAAGCAAGCTCCTTGCGCCTGCATGCACCACCATTGCCTTGGCTGGGTTGTGCCCCAGGTTGGGAAGCTCTGGTGTTCCCTACACTACCAAACAGTTTTCATTTCTGATAAAACCCAGCTCCAGCAACTGTGCACCTTTGAATTTTAACTGGTGAATACCAATACCACGTCCTAACTGCTGGGACAGGAGCGTGTGGAGCATCATCCACAAAAGTGGGGACAAAATCCAGGGCTTTCCTACCATCGCCATTAATGTTCCTACTGCAAATACCAGGAGATTCATGCATCTCTTCGTTTCAACCAGTAGAAGACCTCGTTCAATGAAAAAAAAAAGAAAGTGAGTGGTGTAATAGAAGTTACTTCATTAAGTCCTGTATCCCTAGGTCCCCTCAGTGTCACCTTTTGCTGGAAATCCCAATGATCTTTCAGGAAGAGATTAAACAGAAGTTTATACCCTTGCTCTAAGAAAGCAGGCTTACAATTCCTTACACTCATACAGCAGTTCCCATCTTCCTCACTCAGTTTTTGGAGGATAAAGCAGACAAGCCTTCCTACCTGAAAGGATCAGAGCAGCCCCATGGGCAAGCAGCAGCACCTCATCGCTTCTCCTGTTCCCTCAGGCGCAGCCTACTTGCTGCAGAAGCACACATGGATGCACCTGAGCCTACAGGACATCAGGCAGAGAGAAATCCTCCATCCTCTCCGTGCCCCCATGTGCCACAGGGCAGAGGAGCAGACTCTTGGGCCCTTACACCTCTGTGGGACCTGCAGCAAGGGGGAAGCCGGTACTGAGAGCATCTCTGCTTGTTTTTGTGAGGTCACATCTCAGACATGGACTGAGAGTTCTGTCACCCCACGCCAGTTCAGAACCATCCCAGCAGCCCAAGCATACAGGCACAGAACAGAAAAAGCAGAAGTGTATGGAATTCAGAGCTGACAAACACCATAGCTGCCTGCTTGTTCCCATCCTCCTTACCATCATTACCAGATAGTTACATGTGTGCTCGGTGCTGCAGTACTGAGAAGGAAATAGTGACTTTTACTTTTTGTTTTACCCATCACCATCCTGTTTTTATATATTAGAAAGATGCTGCTGTAACCTCCTGGGCTTCCCAGAGCCATCGTTGTTTACCCACCCATCTTGTTCCTCCCCTAAGGGCTGGCATTGCTGCTCCTGCCCCCAACTGCTAAGGGTGATGCTTTATTCCTTCTCCTGAATACAGAAGTCAGCCCCATCTGGGGACTCACACTGCTGCAGCCAGAGATCGAGCACTTCTTTTCACATCCTCTATTCTTCCTCCTTTCCCCCCCTCCTCCTCATTTATCATCCCCTGCCTGCACCCTTCCTCCAAGCAGAACCCCCTCAGAGCAGGGCACGAGCCCACAGGGTCTTGCACAAAGACCAGCCCAGGGAATGGGAGCTTTGCCCATACAACGATTGTTTGCAATGGGCCAATAAATCAGTTTGAATTTCTTTTTGGGGGTGGTGGGGATGTTTTAGCTTTGTTACCAACACCACCTTTTGTATTGCAATCAGCGATAAGCAAAACTCACTTTGCATTATTTTACCACTTTTAAATCCAATCTCCCACATGCTCTATTAATTTACATTTAATCAGAACTATTGCACGTGAAATAATTACCCATTGATTATAAGGGACATATTTATTGAAGATAAATCATACCTAGTGTATTACATGGCTGTTAATCCTCATCTGGCAGGCTTTAAATAATTAGTTGGTGGTTATTGCAAAGAGGCAGTAAGGAGTTGGGCTGCAGGGTTGCTCTCAGGAGGAAATGCATTGAAGCCAAGCAAAGCACAGAGCTCCAGGACTCTCAGCAGCTGCTCCTTGCCACGTCTCAGCAAAAGCACAGCAGCACCAGGCAGGGCTGCCCTCAACAAAGCTCTGAGCTCACTGCCTGCAGGCTCCCCACAACGTCCCACATAGGAGCTGTGGGTCTCTGTGGCCAGGGCAGCCTGGGTCACCACTGCAGCCTATGGGACCACACGCACACGCTCCACAGCAGGGGGGGTTTGGCTTTGCTGTTACAAGTCAAAAGAATGACATGGATTTGTGGCCTATCATCTTTGGTTGCCTCCTTTAAACTGCTTATTCTAAAACAGGATAAACAGAGGATTAATAACCTTGTAGAACACAGAGAGTCTGGTTTCCCCCAGGGCAAAGGGAGCAGGGAAGCCTCTGCAGCATCCCCACATCCATCCCACAGCTGGGTGAGGGCTTTGCCCCAGCCCTGGTGCCCTGCATGCCCATCTCCAATGATCTGTGTCCCCCTCGGACCTCCATATACTCTTCATGCTCAGGATACGCCCTACAGGACAGAGCAGCACTGACAGCTGACTGCAGGAATTTTGGGGTGAGATTTGGGGGACCCAACCTGAATATTTTTATAAGCTTTCAAAATAAATCATTTCAAAGTCAGGTCCTGCTTCAACACAGAGGGAGGAAGAGTTTGCTTCCTGCACTCCCATTCAAGTTGGATAGAAATGATGGTCCAGAACACACTTGTGAGTTCGGTCTGTCATTAATTGCATCATTTCACCCACTAAACAAGCACACGGGTGTTTGCTAGTGAGTAACCGCACAGCACAAGGGGGTCATTCAACGCAAGTCCCCACATTGCTCACTTATTTCAGGGCAGATTTTCCACCCAGCACCAGCAGAGAGCCCCACGGTGCCCATGGGCAGGGTGGGTGAGGAGGAGCAAGAAGATCCCCCTCACGCTTCTCCTGCAAGACCTTGCTGACTCCAAAACGCCACATTTTCAGCAAAGCAGCAGCACACCTAATAAATCACATCTGCACGCTGCTTTATTCAAAGGCACTGACAGTTTAGGATTGACGACACCCAGGGCAACCCAGTGTCAAGCACTCCTAATGAAAACTATCCCATTTTGCTCCAGTAGTAGCAGCTGCCAACAGACATAATCTACTGGCATATGGAGAAGGCCATGCTAATCCCTGCAAGGTCATTAACAAGAGGGTGAAAATTACATGCAAAGCACCAGCTGTGGCATCCCCTGCTCCCTCACACTTGATGTAGCAGGGGCAACAGAGGTGAAAAATGCAAGCACATCTCTGCAGGCCAAGTGTTTCTATTAAGAGCACAGCTATTTTTCCCTGTCCCCAAACCAAGGTTCAGTGCTGCTGAAATTCTTCCTGTGCAGAAGAGCAGAAAGCCTTCAATAAGCCAAACTTGGGGTCCAGCCCATCCTCCTCCCAGCAGGAGAACTGCAGACAAACAGCCCATCCATGTGGGCTCACCTTGCACTGCTGCCCCGTCCCACTGACACACACAGCTCTGCTTCCATCAACCCAAACTCCCTCCCAGGGATCACTCTCCCCTCGTATTTACTTGGGAGCTCAAGAGCTGTATTTGCCTTTTCGTTAAATCACCCCAACCTTTTTGTAAGCAGTAAATCACAAAGTCTGTTAGCCACCTCCCAACAACAACAGCCTAAAACAAATCTTTTCCAATCTAAATCCCAGCCTGCAGAGCGATCAATCCCATAAACCCCATGATTGTTAACATTACTTTGGGTAATGTTTAAAAACATTAATTTCAAAAAATGTAATAGGAAAAAAGCTCTTTAAATGGGCACAAAGATAAATGGTCGCCAGCAGCGTGACCTTTTTCCATACCACGGTGACATTGAATCATTTTAAAGTTATTTACATTTTCATTCTTCCTTGGAAAAATGTTGACAGGGCTTTCACGGGCCGTAATGGATCCTCTGCACCATCTATGGAAAGAGTAACAGCATCGAGAGCCCTTCCTCAATTCCTCTTCCCTGCCTCATGCAAAAACAGCCTTAATTAATGAAGGAGAGGTGACTTCAGAGCGCAGCTCCTCATTAGCGCGGCGCTGATGGGTGATAAGTGACACAGCTCCCCAAAACACCACTAATGCAGCCTGCAGCACGTCTCAGCACCTCCCTGCATCAACCGCACGCGTGCTTTCAGCCCCAATTCTCGGTGCTGGATTTGACCCCCAGGCTTTCAATCACCGTTGCACTGCAGGTTTGTCTGGGAGAGCTGAGAAATAACCCCCAGCTTTGCTTTGCAGCTGAAGCACGCACCCCTGCCAGCCCCTGCTGGGGCACGAGCATCACACGTGGTACCACAGCACGCTGTGCTTAGAGCACTCACACGCACGCAGAACCGTGGCCGTGTAACACCTGCAGCAGAGGAACCTTTCTAAGCGATGCTGCACAGAGGCACGGTGGCACACAGGTAGCACTGGACAGGCACAGCCATCCTCATCCATCAGGATCCCATGACCACTGTGCCCCAGACACCTTCCTGCCCTCTCCCCAGCCCTCAGCAGAGGAAGCACGGCCCCGTCGAGGCACTGCAATGTGATCTCTGCTTGCCTCCATGCAATATTCATGGTGAGAAGCGTGCAGCACAGGAGCTATCGCCTTCCAGCTGTGCTGTGCCTGCAGGGCAATGCAGCCTCAGCACGTCTGCAGTGCCACAAAGCCCCACGAGCACGCAGGGATGCAGCAGCACCCACACCTGGCCTCTGCCTTCTGCACGAAAGGGTGACAGAAATACCCCATCTGATCACAGCGTATCCAATTAGTGCTCCTCTGTGTTAATGAGATGCTTCAACGAACATAAGGGATTATTTTCCCTGGAAATTATGATTTTCCTGCTGGCAAATCTATCGACAAAACCCTGCACTGATCTGTTTCGATGCATCTGGGCTACTGCTGCCTCTCCAGACCACCTCACTATGGCAATGCTGGCTCTGGTGCTGCAGCACGGCTAATATTGGCATCCCACAATTAGCATGCAGCATATTAATCTGTGCAAATAAATGAGCTTGGTCCTCCAGTCCAGAAAAACACTTGGGGGACCAATTCTTTATTTCTGAGTGTATGATTAGTACAAATTAAAACCAGAGTAAGTTTTAATTTTGCCATATTGCTCAGCTTCATCAAAATGCCCTCACTCCCCAGAGCCAAGTCCCAGCAAGAACACGATGAGGGGATGCTTCAGCTGGAATGATCAGGGTAGGCCAGGAAAATTAATTTTGAAGTTCATGGCAGGAACAGAACACAACAAGGAGGTTACATGCAGAAAACAAAACGGAGAAGGCTGGGCAACAAGGAACAGAGAAGGAGCTGGCTGCATTAAATATTGGGCCAATTGTAGATGATAAACTCAACAGCTGCTGCCCTACCACCAGCCCTGAGGTCACCCGAGCTTCAGTTGGTTGGGTTTCAGTTAAGAAAAGTTGCATGTTGGAACTCAGCCCCATCCACCCCTTTATACATCCCCACAGACAAAGGCCACGTGCAGCTCAATCCCTGGCCCACACAAACACCAGGGCAGCCTCTGAGAGAGCCCAAGCATTGAGCCTTGGAGGTGACATCAGCCCTATCCCAAGGATTTGGGACAAACCCAAACCAGCCCCGCAGCACTGACCTGCAGCACAGCAGAGAGCTCAGACCTGAGTCCAAGCCAGCCAAGGGTGAGCCTAGGGGAACAGGAGGAGTACCTGGAAGCAGCAAGGACACAGCCCTAGAAAAAGAGAGCCTGCAGCCCTATAGCAGGAGCCAGTAAATACTCCCTCAGAGCCCTCCTGGGAGCACAGGTGCTCTGGTTGAGGCTGCTCCCTCCTTCTCAGCCCTCCCAGGTGGCAATAAGCCACACACCCTGAGCAGGACGTGGGCTGCCTTGTGCCTCTGTGCCCCTGATCTGCAGAATGGAGCCTGGCACTGCTGGCGAGCATTCTCTCAGTGTGTCATTTCCATTGATTGAGAGCAGCATCCTCCTCCAGCCAAACAGAAGGCATTCCTGAATTAATTTAGATTTCCCGCTGCCTTGTTAGGCCAGCTGGATACGGCACGCTTCATCTCCTCTGCAAACAGTGCCTCTGTCCCTATGGGACACTCAGCACTTTATAAACCTGTCAAGCTCTTAAAGCCGACGACCGTGAGGCTCTGCAGCACAACGCAGTGAGGTGTGGGTCTGTATCAGCACCAGCCCACCCTGCAGAGGGGAAGCAGCACGGATGGTCTGTCAGTGAGGGGATGCACTTTTGTGCCATGCTTTGGTTGAAGAGCAAGAAGAAGAATAATATGCAATGCATGATTTGTTTCGGAGCATCCAAGCTGCTGCAAACTGTGGTGCTTTGAGAGCATATGTATATACATGGGAAAGAGGAGATTGGCGCCAGAGCTATTTGCATTTGCTGCCCTCCCTCCCTCGTGCACTGTTGTTCAAAGGACTCATCCTGGAGACAGCTGGAGTACCTGCAGCTCTGTGGAAATCAGAGCCTTCTGATGCAGCACACCTGATCCAGCTGGGTTCCCTTTGCAAAATGTGCTGCTCTGCCAGTCCTTCTCCCCGCCAACTCACCCAAAGCTGAATTATTTTTCCTACTTTTCCCACACGTTTCTGAAGATATTTTTTGCACCTCCACCATCAGTTCAGCCCTCGGGGATGAACACCCCAATGACACTCATCACTCCCACGAAGGTCCCCCTCACTCCCTGCGTGTCCCTGGGCTCTGTCCTTTCTCTGCGCCCCTCCCAGGCACAAGGATGCAGTGATGGGGATGGATTTGTGCTGGCTGTGTCCCAGCCGGGGCCGCATGCTCAGCCCAGCAGCCGGCGTCTGATGGTGTCAGATCGTTGAGTCCCCAAGGGATGCTAATGTGACTGCAGCAGGTCCCGGCTATTCTCTACAGCCCGGCGTGTTGTTGCTTCATTAAATGCCAAATTGTTACATTAATTCTAACTGCCCTGTAGAGATGTAGCTGTCAGGAATGATTTACTCGCCTCCAGCTGACTTGGGGACTTTTCACAAGCTCCAACAGAGGAACGGGAGGAAGGCAGGAGCTGAGCAGCAGCGGGACGGCGTGCAGCCAGGCAGGGATAGCAGCGCCTGCAGCATCCCTGGGGGGACAGAGACGCTCACACCGCAGTGGGAAAAAAATCATGAAGGTCTGGAGCTGCTGGCAGCCGGAGCTGAGTGCTCAACCACAGAGTCTTTATGGACACCACTGTGTCACAGCTGAGTCAGAGCTCAGTGATCGCTGCTCCCAGTTCTGCCACCGCCGCCCGAGGGATGGATGGTGCATAAATGTCAGAAAGTCTCCCTGGTTGGTCAGGATGAAGAGGGAGCCGTGTGTCTGCGTTCTGCCACGCTTTCCCTGGGCTCAGAGCAAAAATCCCAGCATTTCACACCCAGCACACCCACTGTGTGGGGGAGCCCCACACTGCCCATCCCCACAGCACCGGAGACCTATGGGGCTGCTCCCCCTCTGCCCCTCAGTTGGAAGTGACCCAACTCATCACTCAAAATGGAAAAGGGAAGGAGGTACAACAGCTGTTGTGCTCTGTCGTGCAGAAGTCCATTTAAACCCAGTGTGTTTGGGTGTCGAATTATTTTCCATCACCAGGCTGCAAAACGCTGTGCACAAAAGCACTGTGCCCTTCTGCACCCCAAATCAACACCTCCCCGTGCCCTGCAGCCCTGCAGGCACACACACCCGTATGTGAGGTTCAGCACAAAACGCACTTCTGCATGGAGAGATAATAAAGATGTCAGAAAGAAAAGGCTAATAATAATTTAAACATCTTTGCTTATTTTTTCCCAATGTATTTGTGCTCGCTTGGTTTTCCTGTCAGCTTTCAACAAAGCCATTTGTGCTGTAATGTTGTTTTGGGGTGTAAATCCTGCAGGTCTGAGCGCTTCCTGCACCTGTAGGGAACACAGGTTTGGGACACAAGGACTCATCAAAGATGGATCTGCCATTCAAAACCAAAAAGTCATGCATTAGATTTTCCTCCCCGCCAGCACACAAACCGCTCCTCCTCAATGCACTCACACTGATCAGCAGAGCTGATGGAGCTCACCTGCAAAGTGAGCGATGCGAGCCACTCTTCCTAATTCCAGTCGGGTTTTATGAGCTGTCACTCCATTCGTGCTGTTGGTTTTATTTCCTCCTTCCAAATTGGTTTTGTTTTTAACGAGAAGAAAGCATTTCTGTTAATGGGATCTCTGAGTCTCAGCCCGGAGATGCACAGCTGAGATGCAGCAGGTGCCAGAGCACCGCTGTCCTGTCAGCCCAGCACTGCACAAAGCAATGGGCAGAGTTTGCATCGCTTCCCTTCCTCAATGCAGACATGCACGGGGAGCAGCAGCTCAGCTCTGCATTTGCTGTGAGGGAAACTACGAGCAAAATCTACCAAACGCTTGGGTCTGCTTCCAGACAGTGGTCCTATAGTAGCACCGTTCCCCTAAAGCAAACTCCATTTCTGCCTTTGTTCTCATTTCCTTCTTTCAAAAATCACTCTTAATAGGAATTAATTATGAATAACGGCCAAAATGTACTGCTGTGAAACAACCAGCCCGGGTTGGAAGGCCTGTCTCTGAACCATGGAGCAATGAAACAGAAAGCAAAGAGTTCTTGAAAATAAGAACTCTTCTCCGTGTGGGTGAGGTGTTGTCTTCTGATTTCCAAAGCTCCATCATTTTCTAATTAATCCATGAGTTTCAATGAGCCGTGGCCCCACGGTGGCACTGTGAGTCACCAGCAACAGTTGTCTGCCTGTTACTCAGTTCTGGCGCAGGAAGGGGAGAAGCTCCTGGGCCCAGACCTTACTGGAGCCCAATGTGCCATGGAAGGCACTGCTCCCAACACCTGAAACGCCCCAGGAGCTGAGGCACACAGGTTTGGCACCATGAGCTGAAATTCAGCTGCTCGGGGACCTCGTGATGCTGCAGCCTGGGACAAATCTGCCCCTGCCTTACACATTTCCACCTGTGCAATGAATGCTGGAAGATAACAACGAGCCATTAAAACCAGCCTGACTGCAACCAAGGGCTGGGCATGCACTGAGCAGCTCTGCTCGGATCTCCCAAGTGCTGCAGCCCCAAAGCTCCCAGTTCTGTTTCTGCCTCTCAGAGCATTTTTACATCAGTTGTATTGCAGCTGTGCTGAGAGAGGAGAGCGCGCTTTGGTGCTTTTGTGAATCAAGACTTCAAGTTTAGAGAGCTTTTACTTTTATTTTCAGGTATTGCATTTATTTATATAGATGTGTTTGATGTGAATTTAGCAAAAGACAATTTAAAGTTCAGCTGACAAATTTATTTGCAGCCTTGGAGTATTCGATCATCGGAGAGAATGCAAGAATATAAATAAAAGACACGGGACAGTCACATCATCTACAGAGAATTCCATCATTTGTACAGGTAACGACACACACATTGCTTTGCCTTTCCTCACCGTCCGCTCGCGCTCTGCAGAGATGCACAAATGCCTCCAACAGAGAAGAGCTGCCGGGAAGGCGAGCGCTCACTGCAAAGCACAGCTGGAGCCAGCGATGCGACCACAGAGAGACCCAGAGGGCGTTTGGCAACAGCAGGGGGAGCGGAGACACTGCAGAAAACGGCTGCAAAGGGATCTTAAAGAACAGCAAAAGATTCACAGCTCTGAGCCGCCGGTGTTCCAGGGCCAGGAAAACCACCTCTCGCCATCGTGATGAAGGTGGAGTTATTTGGGAATAAATACATCTATTCATGGTTCAACGCTTATATGGAGGAATGAAACTAGCAGCCTACAAATCAAAAAGATGCAAAGCGGAATCAACGGGTGGGCTTCACTTTACAAAGGAAAAGGGTCGATGGTGAGTGATTGGCATACGAAAGAGCGTCTGGATTTAGAAGAGTGAAGGTAAATTCAGAAGAAAGCAGAACATACCGCCTCAAAAATCTGCTGGAAGAACAGAGATGTTCGCTACCATGGGGTTTTGAAGTGATCCACTATTAACATTTCTCCTACAGAAATACAGACACGGTCACACCTTGCACCGCGGATGAGGACTTTATTTTCTCTTCAGAAGGTTTTCGGTGCGGGTGGGTGATGGAAGAAGTCCTCGCTTTGGAGAATGAACTGACAGCAGAAAGCAAAATACGTCCTATCAAATCTGTAAAGCACAACTGTCGGTGTTCAGTAAGGACACGACGCCCAGGTTCGTGGGATGCTCCTCACGCTCACCGCTGTGCCACGTCTCCCTTTGCCCACCGTCCACCGCAGACCCACCACCTGCTCGCCCTCCGCAAGCACATCCACGCTCTGCGGGCAGCCGTGCCGTCCTGCACTCAGCACGTCCCTCCTTCTTTCCCCATGGGCAGATGACGTTTGACAGCAATGAGTCCTTTCCCTTCCCACTGCATGGCGGCGGATCCTCTATCAAAACTGAGCGTGGTCGACTTCATCCAGCCAGGAGGCCGGGCTGGCGGGGAAATCCGGGTATCCCCCACTGCTGCCGGTGGAGAGGTCAGAGCTGGGCCCATTCCCGGCCAGGACCCGCATGGACTGGGGCACCCCCTGTCCACCTTGTCCCATGATGCCCAAACCGCTGTCGGGGTAAACCAAGCTGGAGATTAAGGGCTGGTGGCCTGGCAGAGCTTGCAACGAAGCCGGTGACTGGGGAATCCCGTAGGGGCTGTTGGATCGCAGGTCGTGGTACTGGTCCTGAGCTGGGATGCCGCTGTGATCCAGAGCGAAGCCCCCATTTGTCCCAGCCTGCCTCCCCAGGGCCGGGGACGCCTCGCTGAGATTGCTGTAAATCCCATTGGAGTGGCTCATCTCGGACATGGAGGGCTCATCTGAAAGGAAAGCGGAGTGCATTTACTGCGAGGGCGATGGCCGCGGCCGGCAGCACAGATAGGAGCTCCTGAGAGCCCTGGGTACAAACGGATGGGTGGGAACTGAGCAGCCATGCACTCGATACTTGTATTCCTTATCATTCCTTATTATTCCTTATTAGTTACTCCTTATCATTCCTTATTATTCCTTATTAGTTACTCCTTATATTCCTTACTATTCCTGCCCTTGCTGATAAGTCTCCAAAGAAAGCCATGGGATTATTTTTTCTGAGTACAAACGTGTAATACATTTTGGATCTGAAACACAGGCATGAAAAGCACACATTAAAATATAAGACTGTGGTTTTAAAATAATCCTTTAACGAGGAACGTGAGTTCAAGTTCTTTCCAACCTTCTTTTTTTTTTTGGTCTCTCATTTCTATTTGGCTTTGAGGTTTATTTTGAATTTCAGTCTCATTTTTAGGAACTACCCAAGCATTCAATCCATGAAAAACTGTGCATTGCTCAGAAGAAAACGTATTAAATCTCAGCAGCGTTTGTTTTCTCAGGATTGCGATAAGGAGACGGAAGGCTTAAAAACACTTCTGAAAAATGAAAATATTTTGTAAATTACCAGCAAAAATTGTTTGCTTTCGTTTGGGGCTTTATGGACAGTGAGAGCCGTTCTGTTGCCTTGGATACAAATCTGCCTTGGCACCCAACTATCGATAATTGTTCAACAATTTTAGTTATTATTTATAGCACATCCGTAATTAATGACACCACGGCGCAGTGTGTGTGTGTGTGTATACACAGGCTGGAAAATCAAACAGTTTTTAGGAACACGGGAGAGAGCAGAAACACGAAGCTGAGTGCGAATAAACATCCGTGCATCGCAGTGTCTTTGTCGGCACAGGTTTCCATTTCAACTTCTGCACAGCTTTGCATTTCAGCTTCTCTCCCGTGCCCCTGCAAACGATGTCCGTGCCCACACAGCTGAGCCCCGCGGGGATGCAGTGCAGGTGCTGTCAGTGTGGATGGTTTGGCGCTGCCGTCCCTGTGCAGCCACCCCAGCGCAGGGCCGGCAACGAGCGGCCGCCGGGCTGAGGAGCACAGAGCTGTGAGCTCCGGCGTTTACCTGCAGAGGTGGCTGCCCCAAAAACGGGACCCTGTAACGCAGAAATCTTCCAACACGAAGCAAATTCCTTTTTTACAGCAGGGAGGTAACGGCTCCCACAAGACTGGGAAGTATTTAACCAGGAACTACGCAAATAAAACGATTTTAAATGGGGTAATGCAAAAACAGCAGCCAAACTGAGAGGAACATATGCGCCTCTCATAGTTCAGTGCAGTAATTGTGAATTCTGAGTTTTGTGTTTCTAACAGTCCCTCGAGAAGGCTGCATGCAGGGGCTGCTCCAACAGCCCAGCGCTGCCCAGAGAACTCTCCCTGCTACGTCTGGGATCACGGGGTTTTCCCGTGCCATTTCTCAGCTCACGGCTGTCCCCGGCCGAAGCGGCTCCGGCTCTGCCAGGGCGATCCCTCCAGTCCGCCTTCCTCCTCCCGCACTTGTTTTCCCTCATTATATTACAGCTAAAAATTATTAATGTGGCCCCGATGGGGTGAAGCGAGTCCTGCCCGGGCCGCGGCTCAGCAGGCAGCGTTCGGCACAGCCCCGCCGGGCACCGACCTGTGAAGGAGACCTCGGCGTCGCTGTCGGGCCCCTCCTCCTGGATGCTGTCCTTGTCGGACTTGGAGCTCCCCCGGGACCGCTTCATGTTCCTGAAGTACTGCCCCCAGCGCTGCCTCCCCGCGTCCTTCTTCAGCCGCTTCTCCTTGGCCCTGCGGTTCTGGAACCAGACCTGCGAGTAGAGCACGGGGCAGCTCGCTGTGCGCGGGGCCGACCCGACCCCAGCCGCCTCCCGGGGTGGGAACCGCGCGGTCTCACCTGCACCACCCGCATGTCCAACCCCGTCTCCGACGAGAGCTGCTCCCGGACGTGCCGCGCCGGCTTGGGCGAGTTGTTGTAGGCGTTTTTGAGGGTCTCCAGCTGCTTGGCCGTGATGGTGGTGCGGGGCCTCTTGGCCGTGGACTCGGCCTCTGCCGGCACGCTGAGGGTTAGCTCGGAGCTCCCCGTGGGGACCCGGGACCCCCGCCCTCCCTCTTGCCCAACCCTAAGCACGAGTGGAGCCCCGAGGGCAGAGCGGCCCGGAGCCGCCTCTCTCTTCCGCGGGGGCGAAGGGCACGCGATACCTCTCTGCTTGGCCGTCTCGTAGTCAGCCTTGCACACCAGCCTGCTGTCCTCCATCAGGTAGAACTCGTCTCCGGTGGCCAGCTGCCGCTTGCAGACGATGCAGGCGAAGCAGTGCAGGTGGTACACGAAGTCCTGAGCCCGGCGCACCACCTGGGTCGGGGGGATGCCCTGCTGGCAGGCGGCACACTTCGTCCCGAAGCGCCTGGATGGGGCGACAGGCGGCGGCCGCTGAGCGCGGGGATCCCGCGGGCCGAGCCGAGAGCTGCCGCTGTCCGCGGTTCTGAACCCCGGGACGGAGCCGCTGTCCGCGGTGCTGAACGCCCCCGGTTCCCCTCCGCCCCCCGTTCTCCTCCGCCGCCCCCCGACCCACGCACTTGAAGAAATCCTCCTTGCAGTACACGCCGTCCCCGCGGCTGAAGCACTTCTCGGCCAGCTGCGTCTGGCAGTCGGAACATTTCAAGCACTTGCTGTGCCAGTGCCGGTCCAGGACCTTGAGGATGAACCTGTCCACGATGTGTTGATTGCAGCCGGCGCACAGCGGGATCTCTGCGGGAAGCAGCCCCCCATCAGCTGCCGCTCTGACGGTCCCACTGCCACCCACCGCCGCCCGATCCCCCCCGGCCCGGCATTCCCGGAGCTGCCCCCGTTTGAAACCCCGTGGCTGGCCCCGGAAACGGCGTGAAAAACATTCTTTTTCATTCAAATTTGTTGGTGCGGTGTTGTGAAAGCCTCTCCCCGCAGCACGGAGCGCAGAGACACCCCCCTCCCCAACCCCCCGAACCGCTCACATCCCAGGAAAACACAAACGGAGACGCTGGGAATGGACTTCAGCCCCAGCCGAGCCGCCCGCACCACCTCTCATAGTTATTCCATCCCTTTTCACTTTTCCGACACTTCAAATATTCACCAATGAATAACGGCGGGGCAGCCTGGCCTGGGAGGGGGCGAACAAACTGCCCAAAATAATGAAAATTCTACTGAAAACAAAACACAGCAGGAGTGTTCTGTCACCTTGCAGGTATCAGAAGAAGTGATCTCTGGAAAGAGACGATACAAAGATATAGAAACAGAGAGAAAGAAAAATGAAAAGGTGAGTAGGAGAGAAAACCTACAGATATATGGACATAAATATACAGATATTGGCAGGTACAGAGAGAGAGATAGAAATGTAGATGCAGAGACACAGAAATACGGATTTATCAGCACAGATACAGATATAGAAATGTACAGACACAGCTGCGTGGATACAGATAAACAACAGACATATGGGTATCTGTATGCAAAGGTAACCGTGCGGAGACATTCAGAGATGTACGGCTGTGGGTAGGAGCAGAGGTTCAGGTGATGCCGTTATCGCTATAATCGTCTGCTCTACTCTTATCGGCGTCCGAACAAACGACACCCGCAGCGGTAGCGATAACGGCAACGGCGACAGCCGACCCCAAGCTGCCGGACAGCCGAGCAGCGGCACCGGCATCGCGGCCCGGAGGCAGACACGGGGCTGGAAGGGGCCGGCGGCTCTTACGCTGCATCGCGCTCCGCTCGCTCAGGCGGGACGCACCGCTCCGGGGACTCAATGGGGCGCTCCCTCCGCCGGCCCTCCCCGCTCCCTCAGCTCTCCGTTATCCCGCTGCCGCCCCGGGATTGAACCCCCCCGGGATGGTGATTTGCAGCCGTCGGCCGTTCCCGCCCGCAGCTCCGTACTGCGCTGTATTTAATCCCCTTCTCGGCTGCGCTCTGCGGGAGGGAGACGGTACCGCGGTGCCCGGAAACGAAATCCGGGCGGGGCCGCCCCGACGGGGCTGAGGGATGGCGGGGGCCGCGCTGGGCCCTGGGGCCGCATCGGGGGAGGACCGGAACGGGGGGGGAAACGGCGGTCGGTGCCCGGAATTCGTTGTGCGCTGAGAACGGCCGCGAGCTGCTGAGAAAAGGGATTGACCAAAGGATCAAAATAAAAACAAAACAAAACAAACAAACAAACAGCAACAACAACAACAAAAAACGGAAAAGAAAACGAAAATGAAAACGAAAATGAAAACAATTACTCAATAATAAAAGCACGACGAACTCAGCCCGCAGCGCCCCGCACTGCCTCCCGGTGCCCCTCTCTTCCCCGGGCCGCGGGGCTTTTTGCGGGCGTCGCGTCCTGCGGGGACTCGGCGTTTTTGTCTCGTTCCTCCCGCCGTGAATTCGCTCCGGGCTGTTTCGGTTCCTTCCCCGCCGCTAAGAGGAACCACCTCCCGGCGTTGGGGGTCAACCGCGCAATTCCCGCAGTGAGCACAGCGCGGAGAGAAGCCGGGGAGAGGTGCAGAGACACGCGGGGCTCGGAACGGAACCAGAGCAGCGGACCGACGGCGGGGAGCTCCGGCAGCTCCGGCACCGCGACCCCGTCCCTCTCCGCCTCGTCCCCTCCTCGCTTTCGTTTAAAAACCCCGCACCGACGGTTCTCGCCCGCATCGTCAGCGCCGGCATTTTCGCCATTCGTTAAATTGAGAAGGGAAAAAATAAAAAAAAAAATTAAAAAGAGGAATTACGGGGAGATTTTCCAGAGTGGGAACGGAAAGGGTCGGAGCCAACGGGGGTCGCTCAGGGGGTGTCCGACCCCGGGCAGCAGCTCCTCATCTCGCCCCGCCGTCGTTGTGCGCTGAGCTGCAGCCGTCACGGGACAGAATTCGCAGCTCCGCCAGGGCCGAGCAGAGCCCTCCGGGTTCGGGCCGTGCCCTCAGCCCGGCACAGACGCGGCGTTTCCCGCTCGGCAGAGGCGGAGAGTTTCTGGCTACACAGACGGCACGGACGGACCGAAACGAGCAGGCACAGGGCACAGCCGGGATCGGGACACGTCGGACGGGGGAGAAAGGAGGCAGAGGCCGTCGGGCTGCTCGACCTTCCCTCGGCCGACCCCGAGCGCGATGCCACGGGGCACCCGGACCCATCGGCGGTGTCTCCGCGGGGCTCTGCGCCCTCTCACCTGGGCTCCGAGGGAAGGGGCAGAGCTCCGCTGCCTTCTCCGAGCCGGCGCGGACCCTCTCCAGCAGCATCGCGGACGCGCCGGGTGCACGGGATGTCCGAGATGCGCGGGTGGCTGCGGAGGAGTGGCGGAGCGTTGCGGGGAGCGGCGGGGAGCGGCGCGGGGCTGGACCGCGCCCGGGGCGGAGCGGGGCCGGCGGGGGGGCGGGCCGAGGGCGGCACCGAGCCGTCGGGCCGGGCCGCAGCTGGGCCGCGGTTCACCGAGGGACGATTTAGCATCACAAAAGCGCAAGGGCGAGGGGGGTAAGGATCGTTCCCCACGTCCCACGCGTGCCCCAGGGCCCCGTGAAGCCCCCGCGGGGGCACCGCGCTGCGGGCGGAGGTCAGGGGAAGCGCCGTCGGGTGGAGGTCCGGCCCCCACAGCTCCGATTGCGTTCGTTCCAGCGGCGCGGGGCCGCCGACGCTGCCCGTGGGGAACGGGGAGCCGTCACTCTCCGTTAATTAGTTAATGAGCGTGAAGAAGTAGCGGGGAGAGTACCTGACCCACGGCAATCAGTGCCCTGAAGCTGGCAGAGGTTAATTGTGTTAATTGAGCGTCCAAGAGCGTGCAAGGGGCGCACATAGGAGTGCAGGGATGTGCACAGTGGGGCTGAGCTACGTGGCTGTGAGTGCAGCTGTGGGTACCTGCAGTTGTGTGCAGCGCGTGCGTCCACGTCAGCCTGCGTGTGCTTTGGGTGTGCAACTGTGCGTCTGCATCTGTGTGGCTGTGCTGCATTCTGATAACTCCTGTGTGTGCAGGTGTTGTGTGTGTGCACGTGTTGTGTGTGTGCACATTCTGTCTGTCTGTCCACCTCCCATGGTGTGCAGCCCCATAACTGCATGCACACCGCTTGTCCCAGCAGCCGGAGCTGATAATTGTGGTTGTTACTGTGAGACCACTAATCCCTCGAATCCCTTTACCTCCTGCTCGCAGGGGATTACAAATTAATAAAAGCAGCTTAGGGGCAGGAGCCTCCAAACACACATATGTTCCTGGCAGAGGGCGGCATGGCGACTTTCACCTGCCTCACAGCAACACCGAGCTCTGCTGGGTGCCACGGCCAGTGGATGGGTGGGTGGGGATGGATCCCATCCCAGGGACGGCTCCGAGCTGCAGGGCGATGGCACAGGGAGAGGGACGGAGCTCCTCGCACGGGGTTACAGCAGCGCCCCCAGCACCGGAACACTTCGGCTGTCCCCGGGGCCACGAGCAGCTCCTGGGGCAGGCAGTGACCCACGCAGCCTCTCTTAAGCTTGGGTTTCTAAGTGGATTTTATGTCTGATCCTCTAAGGAAGCAGTTTAAAAGCCTGCGTGCTTGCAGGCGCTGTGCGGCAGCCGCTCCCCGTGAGCAGCTGGGCAGGGCAGCAGCCCAAGTCTCAGCCAGGTAACCTTCAGCACCCATGTGAAACAAGGCAGCACACCCATTAACTTCGGACAGCGAGGGTGGGTCATCCCTAACCAGCCCCAGAGGTGAACGTCTGCATTTCTCCCCATGGTATTTGGGCTGTAACAGTGAAAAAAAATGGAGTAAGACTTTCCGAATTCATTACCTACAGAAAACAACGGGTATGATTTGAAATGGATGTGCATACAAGCTGTGCCTGCACTGGAATTCAACTAAAAAGATCCCAAAAACACAGATTAAAAACTCCAGCTGCACGACTTTGCTCAAACGTTTGTATTTTTAACAAGCACATCAGCTTACAGTTCAGTACAAAATATTCACTTTTCCTTCCTGGAGTTTAAAAACACCCCTGACAGAACAGACACGAAAACATCAATTACTGAATCTAAATAAATAAAACATTTAAATAACGGAGCTGTTACATCCAACGTCCCCAACATCTGATACGCAGTGCACAGATGGAGAAAACACACCCCAAAGCTTTGGTTCCACTCATAGATCGCAGTCAGCTCTGAGCAGCAGCAGGACGGATAACAGTGCTGGGAATCACAAACCAGAGGCATCACAAAGGATGCCAGCGGGGCTCTTCAGCACTCAACCTTTTCCTTCTCTCTCTACGCAGGTCCAGTATTTCCTCTTCACAAACATCTGAAGAGCAAAGAAAGCTCCACGAATTACAAAGGCCCAGAAATCCTGACTGGAAACGGCTGCTCCAAGGATGGTGGGAGCCACAGATGGGAATGGCATTGCAGAAAGTTGGTGCACGGCACAGAAACAGAAGTCCCAGGAGGAAGGGGATGGTGCTGCGAAGCACTGCAAGGAAGGAGATGCTGTGTGACACCTGCCAGCACAGCGGCAACACCACGCATCTCCCAGCAGATGTACAACATGCATACAACCAAAGGGCACGAGAGGATGACATCCGTCATGACAAAGATACCAAATAAGTAAACCAAGGTTGGCACAATTGAGTCCAAAGTCAAGAAAACCTTTCCAGATGAGGGCAGTAAAAGCAGTTCAAGTGAGAACCCGTGCCAGCTTACTGCTAACACCATGGGAGCATCAGCACAGACAAACCCACACCTTTGTGTCGTGCTGCTATGCTAAGAAACAAAGAACACCACTGCAGTTCCATGTGTCTGGCCATTTTGTCACGGAAGTTATTGGTATGTACCAAAGCAACCTTATTCCAGCAGCACATTTGCTCCTGTTCTGATGGCAGAATCGCCTCTACAAACCTTCAAAGCCTTTCGTTTTCTTTTGGAGATGAAAATACAATGAAGAGTCAAACCAACTGGGGTCTGTAAAGCATAAAGGAAGCTTAAAGCAGTGATGACTGTTCTTCTGCTTCAAAACACCGCTGGCAGCAGGAAGCCCAGCAGTCCCAGGGAACTGCCACATCTCCCAGAGCCCTGCGCTGCCTTTTGCTGTTCCTCTGGATGTAGTTCAGTGTTTTGGTTGGTTTGTTCTGAGAAGCAAAACAGTTTTGATTGGCTGATACCAGGATCTCCCCAGATCCGTCAGCCAGAAGTGAACCAATTTTCAAGCTTAAACTTCACAGGTCTGGGCTTTCCCATCAGCTCAGCTCCTCCTGGGAGCTCTCACGGGATGCACAGTGGCACAGATCAGCCACCACAGGTCAGCCACCCTTCTACCTGCTTACAAGTTGTTTTAACATTCAAACCCAGGCGCTATAATCATAGGGACTCCTACAGATTCCTAAAGAAAAGAAACCCCCAAGGGCTCCTTGCACCAGAGCTCTCCAACACAGAGCATGGCCAGGGAAGGTGCTCAGCTGCAGGCACAGAGCTCACAGCACACAGATGGCTGTGCAGGGCTGCAGGTAAAACAAGCCTTACGTGCACAGAGCAACAGCACCATGTGAATGGAGAGCTTTTCCTGACGTGTTTACAACAACGACACGGGGTTGTTACCTTATCTGTAGGTTGTTTTGACACTTAAAGGAACCGTTCATCCGCCTCAATTCCATTACTGGAGTTTGAAGCTGCAGAAAAAGCTGTCTGAAAAAAAATCCATTTTGTAAAGAAACCCATTTAGTGATGAAAAAACATCTTTGCTGAGTTTTCGTGCTGAGCTTGAAGCTTTCCATGCTGGGATGTGCAATGGGAAGAGGCTGGCAGATGCAGTACAAATAACAGAATGAATCGGCCAGGGACTGCTCACCTCTCGTGTAACAGAAGAGCTACTGAACATTCAATTAAATTACAAGTTGGAAATGCAGAATTGAAAGGAAAACCCTTTTTATATAACATAATTAATCTGTAGAACTCACTGCCACGAGAAAACATTGAGGCCAAAACCTATTAGGATTAACTAAAGATTAGGTAATGGATAACTAGAACACGCTCAATTACATTGGATAGGATTATAAACTTCACTACCCAGAACATGAATTATCCTCACAGATCAGAAAGGAACTCCTATTCTGAATGGTAATTTTATAACTGTTTTCATGCCTCCTTCTAATAGCTGCCAGCCAGGATCCCTGTCAGATCTGCAGAGCCATTGGCCGTTCTCCCCACTGCTGCCACATGCAATGGAAGAGCTCTTGGACCCACCTACAGTTAAAACCCTCCCTGACCCCACAGCAGAGCTCTCAGCACACCACCAACACAAGCTGGCTGCTTCTGAGCCTGCACAGAGCTCACACCAGCAGGTGACATTCCCATCACTGGACATTCCCATCCCAAACGAAGCATTTCTGCTGACTTCCAGAAGAGCAACGACTGCGACACAACGGAGACATTCAGCATTTAAGGAATGTAGTATTTCTACACCTGAGCATCTGCTCTGGCACGCTGATGCAACAGCCTCAGTTTCCTTCACTACAAATGGTGTTTCTCTTCCCTGCAGTCCATCAGAATTGGCACTTGGCTAAGACCACATTCAGTACTGAGCTGCTCCTCCAGCTCACAAATGAGCCATCGAATGCTCTGTTAATACAGCCAACAGTGGTGAACACAAAATGTTGAGTCTGAGTTGGTCATTGCTTACACCTGAACTCCATTAAACTGATGATGGCATCAGCAAACACAATCAGGCTGCTTGCAGAGATGCACACCAGCCCAGGCCTCCTGTCCTTGCAGAGGCACACACATCCTTGGCTGTAACACGAGGGAATGGAAGAAGTGCTTGAAGACGCTTTCTACTCTATGTATGCAGTGTGAGCAATACTTGAGAAAGTCACAGAGGCTTAGAATCGATTTAAAGCAGATCTCATAACCTACACTGGTACCAATGCTGATTGCATAAAGTCATGCTTACTCTGCAAGTGAGTAAATGATGTAAGCCAGGGAAAAATCCTCACTGAAAAACGCAACACTTCCCTCACTGGATATTTTGTGACAGCACCGTGTGCCTCAGAGAGAAAGGCTGGGGTTCTTACAGCAGGCGCCTTACATTAAGCTAGAACACTTGTGAAATGACTTGGGGAGAAAGGGCTTTAAAACAAGGAATACTGCATATAAAATCCCTGATCATTAATATTAAAGTCCTATCTGGTACTGAAAAGCCACGTCCAACAGAAACAACCTGGCTCCACCGTGAGCTGTTACACAGACGGGCGATAGTACTTCACCTTCCACCTTTTGGATCTCATTCGGAAAAAAAAGTACATGATCATCAGAAATAAGGATGATGCCACATACAGGACGACACACAGACTCATGTCTATGTTGGAAAATCCAATCCCTAAGAAAATGACAGACTGCCTGCTCTCCTGATGGTGAACGGCCTCAAATGCACCCTTACTGCTGTCTCTGGCAGGTCCATGGTTCCCCGTGAGCTTATTGAACAGCTTAGACTCTGAATCTCTTATGAGTTCTTGGTTCACGACCACGTTTTCTCTATTTCCACCTGGTTTCTCCTGCAGGCTTTTGTCTTTCTCCTCCCTTGCATCTTTTAGTTCAGTATCACTGGGGTCAGCCTGGCTCTCAGCGTATTTATTAAGAATATTTCCACTGTCGTAGTGATGCTTCATGAACTGCAGAACTTGGGCCTCGTTCCAGCTGTGTAACCCTTTAACTTCCTCGTGACACGCAGGACAGAGGTCTGGAGTTGGCCACTGAACTTTGGGAAATTTTGGGTCTTCCGTCAGATCACCTGTTTGAGAGAAGGACAAAAATACATCAGAAATGAATGAGTGAGGCAGCTGAACTGTCAGACACCTCAGCAGAAACTGCAGTGCGTATTTCACTTATAAATAGGGAGGCTGGAAAACAAACAATCACCAAAAAACCCACCACAGCACAGTAATGTTTGTATTAAACCGAAGGCAATCACAAATTAAGCCATCTGTGACTTCCCTGACGGGTGCTTGCTCTGTCCCAAAGCACTGCTTCCTCCTCTAAGGTATGAACACTATCAGTTATTTTCCTCTTCTCTCACTAAAAGAAGCAGCATTCAAATTCCAATACAACAGGATCCACAAGTGCTGTGGTGCTGGAAGGCATGAGAACATCACCAGCTGGGCCTTTCAGGGTTAACTGCAGTTATGCTTTGAAACAAATGCTCTTTTGCACTGGATGCTCTTTAATCTTCCAGCCTGGTCTGCAGTAAGCTGTTACAAATACTTGTCTCTGCTATTCAAATGGGAGAGCACAGGTCTGCCTTTCAGATGTCTTAGAATAAAAATCACTCTGTAATCACTTTGTTTCACCAGAGAAAGCAGAAGAAAGACAACTCACGTTAAGATTACCAACAGAAAACTTACTGCACCTCGTGCTCCCCTGCCAAAAAGAATGCACACATTTTGTATCAGGAATTGAGTAGGGCAGAGCTACAGACAGCAACCTCATAACCCACACCTGAGGTCTGTGCCAAGGTGTTTTCATTGACCACTCAGACACTGTTTCTCATGAAAGCTATCTATGTTGCCAGAAATACAGCTGCAGCTTTTAGGGACTACAAGAAGTTGCTGTCCCAAAGAGAAATTTTAGCAAACTTAAAATGCATTATTTGACACTGTTCTTCGTTCCAGTTACACTTCTGACTAACAGTGTTTCAGCCAGCTGCTGCATCATTTCAGTCAATATCCACGTGGCTTTTCCAGTGACTGAATGCTCTGAAGCACCACATCGCTCCACTGTAGGAACTCCACGCCAGCAGGATGTGACTCCCTGTGTTCTGTTTGGCAACAGTAGCAAACATTCAGGGATGAGTTTTTGCAATACCTCCTCATAGGCTTCTTTCTTCTTGCAGAAAGGAAACCAACTGCTTCTACTCACAACAGTATTTAATTCTTCATAAATCTTGGGAATTCAGCCTAACCACGACATAAACACAGTGCAGCATATTTAAATTGTAACTAATGCTACATTACACAGATCCATAACAGGAGGCGAGGATTAAGTGCAAAGAGAAACCAATTTTCTTTAGTGCTTTAGCTATTTGATATCCCCATAACAGAACAGATTAAATACAACCCAGTATTTTAGCTGTATTTTTAGTCCAACTGAAAACACAGCAATCGAGGCAGCGGGGGAAAACAGATATTCCTCATATGGCAATTTTGTTTTATTTGGTTGTTGATCTGATAGTAGTTCAGGCTCTTTTATCCTGAGAAAGCCTCCTCTTCAATTATCACCCTCTCCACTAAAGCATCTTTCTTTCCAGAACAAAATGAAGATGAGTTTTAACATCTGCTTCGATTGTAACGGAAAGAAAATTAATTATTTTTATCCACTAAGTAGCTGGACTGCATTGCTCCTTTTGGAAAAGCATCTCATCAAGCAACAGGTGACATCTCAGAAGGAGCATTACCTCTGAAAAGCTTTTTCACTGCATGTCATAAGAGATAAACTGTTCTATTGGAGTGTGTATCAAATGTGGATATTCCTCAGTCAAGAAAAAGTTACCAGGCTGGTCTTTAGAGTTAAAGCTGACTGAGATGCTGTAAGTCTTGCTCTGCATACAAACACCCTTAAGGCTGTTAACCTTGCACACCAACAGAATTACGGAGCTGGTCTTAAGCCAGTATTTCATAGGGGACATTAAGCTGAGACAACAGCTGCTGTTGGTTTGAACCCATGTCACAAAGCACTGCCTGCACGCCTGTTTGTTCCAAGACAAACTACACTGTATAAAATGCCAGAGCCTTTCAGCACAGCTACCCTGTGTGCGTTTTCCTTCTTACCTGCAAGTCTGCTATTGACTACATTGTGTTTCTCCCAGAGCCAGAGAACAGCCCTGTCCCAGGTTTGCACCGAGTCCATGGATTCCTTCGCCATCTCCTCAAAGTGCTGAGCACAGGCCTTGCATCCAAAGAAGTGATGGACGTATCTCTGCATGACCTCAAGCACTACTCTGGGATTGTCTTCGAGACCTAGAAAGGCAGTGAGATGCATTCAGCACCACTGGGACAAACACAGCTTCAGCGTGTGCTCTGCAGAACACACCTGACAGCGAACCAAAGAAGGCAAACCTTGTTCTCTTCTCATCCCACGGATATGAACACCTCCAGAGGCACAGAACCTGCCCCCTTTCCCATTGACTAGCACACGTGTAGTCATCAGCACCAAAACCAAATGCTTGCCAAATTAAACAGCTCACGATGCAGTGCCTCACTGCAGTGCCTGAGCAACTGCTGCAGCCAAACAGCTGGGAGGAACCCACAGCACAGGGCTTGCAGATTACGTGGTAAAGGGTTGCAGAGCTTCTGTCCCATTCTGGCAGTGAAAAACAGAGGCTGGGAGCACATGTGCTCTATGTACATGCTCAGAAAAAGAATCCTTAGCAAAACCTATTCAAAACTGCCAGAGTATTTGTCTGCTGCCTGTGGAAGAGACGCATGGAGACTCCACAGCACACCTTCACTCAGAGCAGAGATGTTATTAAAGCCAATGAAAAGCAAACAATCTCTGCTCAGACGTTCCATATCTGTGATTGAATAGGCACGTATAAATAAAAGCGAGGAGATTACAGCAGATTAAATTACCATCTTACAAGAAAGGCTAAAAAGCGTTTTGGAAAGTTGAAATGAATTTCAGACAAAAGAGTTTCACCACATAAATTGACTACAAATTTAGGAATAAAATCAGTAAGAAATAACTGCAAGCCAACAATCTCTTCATGCAGAACAAATTTAACTGTAGCTGTTCTCCTGTGTAATGTTACATTCTTGAAGTCTCCTTCAAAATTCCTTTTCCAAAGAGGGCTTTCAAATTTAGCAACGGATTAAAAGATTCAGATATGGAGTTAAAAATCCACAAGCAAGTCTTATCCACACCAACAGATCCCATTCATTGAGAACTCCTCCATACAAACGAAGGATGCCCAGGATGAGATTTCTGCAGTGATTTTTATCTGCCTTCTGAAGTGAACAATTCAGCTCCTTTGGGGTCCCCGATGTTCATCTCATTGCAGCTTCAAATGACACAGCTCAACATTAAAACACGTCAAATTTAAAGCAATAAAAACATTCAATCAAGAAAATCATGGTAAGTTTATGCTGGCTGCTGCCAGACTCTGCAAGGAGTGGAAACTATCAAGAAAAATCCGGCTGGTTTAAAAAGGAAACAAACAATTGCAAAATGGCTCATTTTGTTTGTTTTTCTTTTATCAGCCCAGCGATGAATCTTCTATTAACATCTGCCATGTATCATCGTGTAATCCTCCTTTTCTCTTTCCTCCCAAACTACAGCAATTCAGGGTAACCCTAATCTTTAAAGTGGACAAGAACCATAAAACCCTACCTGTGGTGGGAAGGATTAGGGAGTACATCATGCTTTTTAGTAGATGGGATTTAAACAAGCAATAAGGAGAGGAAAACCTCCCAAGACATAATCCGACAGTCTCAGACTGACCCAATTCTTTTGCCATAAGAAGTGATCATCACATATCTGCCCCGATTTAAATCGAGGGGTAAAGTGTGCCGAAGAGTTCTCAGGTTCTGCAGTGTATTTTTAACTTCAGACTGACAGCTTGGAAGATGGGAGCACTGCCAGCTGTGATGTTGTACACCCAGATATTCAGAACGCTTTTCAATTCGATTCAGTTCCAGCACTTTGCCCCAGAAAAGGGGCAAAAAAAAAAAAGGCCATTCAACTCCTGCACGATGCTGCTGCACAGCTACTACAGCATGCAGCACAACAAAGAGATTCAGCCTATTGTCCCACGAATAACAAACAAAACAAGGCAAAATGAGAGGAAAAAGCCCTACAGCATGATGAGATTAGCTACTCAAAGTATGCCTATTTGCAGGGCATTCAACATTAAGAATTGAGTTTTTCACTGTGACTGCAAACTATGCTGGACAGATAAATGTATCCAGGATTTGAACTATATTTGTATTTAATGTATAATTGACAACTGGAAAACTGCAAACTACTGTTACCATGGCCTGGTAGCACTCTATCTAGAATTCTTTGCAGAAGACATTAAAAGCCTGAAATTAAAAAACAAAAACGAAATGGAACAATAAGCAAAGAATGCACTGCCCTGACAAGAACAAAATCAGATGAAGAGCAATATTTCAGCATCAATTCTTTCCATTGTGCTGAGACAGCATCTACCCTATGCAGAACGCTTCTTAAATAGGAACCAACATCAGAACACTAACACTCTTTCAAAGATACTGCAAGTCTAAAAACAAGGGATTTTACCAAGCGTTTGCAAAGGAGTGAATGCCTCGCACTGCAACAATTAATGGGGACTCAGCTGAAAACAGATCTGTCTTGAAATTCTGTATTGCTGAAATTTAATTACAGAAGGGGACTGGCTAACGGCTGTCCAGCTTTTATTGCTGCCAAACCCCATGGTTTCATCTCATTCTTCTCAAATAAACAGCGCGACCTCACAGCCTCAACAGGCTCCCTCCTTTTTCAGGTGGTTCAGAATTTCTTCCTTTGAAATTCTCCCCCTCCTTGCTGTCTTACTGCTCACTTCCCCAGGGTCACGTACTTTCCTCCTCCATTTACCACGGTTCTAAGCAAGGACAAACTGACACACTTTCTTTTAAAGCCTTCCCACCGCAGGGAAGCTACGCTCTGACCCCTGCTGGCAACAGCCTGCAAACTGAGCCTGGAAAGACACTGCTCATGAATGTATTAGCAAGAATTTACAGGAAAAAGATAGCTTGAATCCATTACCTATTTTGTTGCCTAGCAGATCAGCTGTGTGTTTTTGCCTTCCAGACCCTCACATAACTGCTACTTACCCGTATTTATCAAAGCTGTCGGTCGCAGCGCAGCTTGCACAGTTAGGGTATGAAACAGCTTCCAAAGGGAGCAAGTATAGCCTCTGAGCTCCGGCCTGCTGCCCTGACAGCCAACCCACTCCGTTCTCTTAGTGAGAAATATCCCAGAAATCTGAAAAGAATACATGTTTCAGATACATGCAGCCCTGGGACCGAGATTAGCTTCAACATTTGTAGACATGCTATTTCTCTCCAAAGCCCATTGCTAAACTCACCCGTCTTGCAAACACATTACATGACATGCAGTAACAGCCAGTGATGTTAAACCTGCCAAGATGCACATCAGGGATGCCTGATTAGACTGCCAGGATACCTTAAGCAGCTTAACTTCTAGAGACTTTTTTTTCAGCACAGTATGAAAACAAGACACACACACTGCTGTAAGCTGTGTTACAGCTTCCGTGGGCACAATAAAAATTGTGCATCACTCAGCAACATCCATGGAATCTACAGCAGTAACATCTTAAGAGGATCAGATGTGAAATTAATGTTTATTTCTTCTTAAAACTACTACTGCAAATGAAAATCTTGCATGGGATTTCTTTCCAATGATTCATCTCTGATTCCTAAAACACACACGTCTGCTTTCCAAATCCCAGACAGCAATCCCACTTCATGGGGAGAAAGACTCACATTAACTTCTGTGCAAAGACAGCTCCATCACAGTGCTTTTCATTACCAAACCGAGATGGGATTCCCGGCAACGACCAAAGTCAGGAAATTAAGTAGGAATAACGAAGAATAATTTACCCTTCAACGGGCAAATTTCCCACCTTTTACACTCTGAACTTAAGAGAATTCTGCTGATAGCAGGCGTAGCAAATAAAGCCAATTCTAACATCTCTGCTCTCCCATGGTTTGAAGCTGACATTAAGGAAGGCAGCAATGCTTGCTGCTAAAACCACGCCAGGATTGTCTGCTGCAATTCTCTCATTCCAATTTCTTCATGTGGATTTTTTTTTTCCTGGCAATGATTTCACTTTATTTTCATTTTAACCTTCTTATAACTCCATTATGGCTGAGGGACCATCAGTCAGTGATGCCTTAGATTTATACAGAATCTTATCCTTTACTAATGCTGTATTTTACACTGGAAACTGGTAACAGCTTACCCGCATTTTGTTGTTGACCAGATCTAGAATAGCATCATAAGGGATTTTGTCTAATGGAAGGCTCACCAGCCACTCCTGCAGGGTCTCTAACAACTTCACCACAGGCTGACGGCCAGGAAAAAGCTGAGGATATTAAAAAGAAAAAAGAATATAATATTTTAAAGCACAACTTCCAGCAGCAGCATGACAGTTTGATGTTTACCTAAATGTGTTTTCTCATCTCTGAAATGCATTAGCTCAGTTTAATAGACAAGATTTTCTTTTGTTGTTTGCTTGTTCTGTTTATCAGTAAAGCAGTTGATCAGTTATCTCACAGTAACTCACAAAATTTAACACACTGCATTTGTAAAATGTTAACCAGCACGAAGATGCTCAATCTCAAGCAGAACAACCTTGGGCAGATGACACAGAATTTTCTGTGAAGGTAATTCAGCTAAGCACACAGCTGGAGGAGCATAAGACCTAAGAAAGGCTGAAACCCCTTCTCACTCTTTGAATATAAACCACAGCAATGGTTCTTATAGTATTTTTATTCTGGTTGATGATGGCAGTTACCTAGAAAAATAACTTTCCTTTTCACACGTGTGATTCCCAAAGTGGTTTGCAAATGGTGATTACAGTAACTTGCAAGTTAAAGCAGTCGAGCTCTGTCAGACAAGCACAAGGAGCTGTAAGTCATGGGTCATATCATTATTATACACTAGAAATGCTTGCCTGATTGTTGTATTTACTATGGAATTGAGTACACAACATTTTCTAAGCACCCTTCCAGAGGAAGGAGAAACAAAGCCCCTGCACCTGCTGTCTTAAACACATCCCATGTATTTAATAGATGTCAGGAGATGCTCTGCAATACAAGTCCCTTCGCAGCCACTGTCCAACTATACAACTAAAACAGCTTACTTCTGTACTACAGCCAGCATCTATAATCCTGTAGGAATCCCAAAATATCATACTTTACTATCTAAAAAAAATAACAGTAGCAGAGTGTCTCTGGCAGATACATTTCATGGAAGAAAAAAGTAAAATCTAATTCTACAATAACGAAGATTTCCCTAGTAGGGGGGGCAGAGATCAGACCTCTGGGTTTAGAATTGAGCATCATTTTAAATGCTGTTAAACAGGAAGATAGGAAAAGTGTTGGAAGTCCTGATTCACAAAGCTGTTGTTATGGATTGAATGCTGGGAACTTTGTTAAAAAGGAAAGCAAGAGACAGGGTTTAACTTTGAAATCCAGTGCGTGAGCCTGCAGAACGATGCACGTAATGACAGTGCCAGCACTGCAAACTCAGCATTTTGACTGCCTCAAATGCAAGCAGTGCACATGTCAGTAAGTGGGAATTGTGAGTGAGAACCAAGAGAAAAGCTTTTCAAAACAAAAGAATGCAAACGGAGGACAGGAGTCCCCATGTACAGTGGCAATCTGGAGATGAGCGTGCAACAGCATTCCCCACTCATGCACTAATAGCCAGGGAAGCAAATGACATAAGCTGGCCAGGAGCCATCAGGAAGAACAGAGGATGTTTTAGGGATAATATGATGGAAAGATTACCACCACATTTTCTTAAAGAAATGAGGCCAGCTAGAGATTTCTGACCTCTGATGGCCGCAGGGGGGCAAGAAACCGACTGATACACCCAGATAGCTGGGAACAGATCATACAGCCCCTGTTATTCCCTTAAACAGGAACTGGTTAAGGTATTTTAAATAAAGCCAAGTGGTAGCAGTCAGTAAGTACATCCAGAGTCTGCCCGTTTCAGAAGGCTGATGTGACAAGGTGCAATTTCATTTTCTTTCCAAGTTAGATGGCACGTGTTGCTGGTATTACAGGTGATGTGCCTGCATCTTCATTTCTGGAATACTCAACCTCAAGATTCAAGATTCAGACTGAAGTTAGAAATTTCTAAACAGAACACTACTTGTCAAGCATGCACAATCCAAAATTAAACAGTGAAAAGAATACTTTTACTTACTGAGTTAAAATAGCTATTTACCCCAAAGATCTGATAAATGGACTGTATTAAGAGCATTCGTTCAATATGCTGCAGGCTGCTTAGCCTTTATTCAAATTTGATCTGTCTAAGATGAAATTAAAATGCCTTTCAGCTCTTTAAGGATATCAGAACGGCACAAAGTAACTCAAAAACAACATTTAAAGAAATTCACAAAACTATTTTTAAGCTATTGGGAAAGCACACACTTAAATACATTCTGAAAGGCATTTTGAGAAGCTTACACCACAATAAATTTTATGTTACAGTCATTTTTTTTCCCCCTAAAATAATCAAGGAGTGGAAGCACACACCTTGGCAGAAATGGTAACAAAATCCTTGAAGGTCTTCAGCTCAGCTCCCTCAAGCATCCTGTGTGTAGCAAGCTCCACCCGGAACAGGTAATGCAATCCAGATTCAAGGTCAGCCATGTACAACTTCGATCTGAAACACACACACACATAAATAACATCGTGACAGGGCTCTTTCACTCATTTTCTCATCAGTCACGAAGGTAAAATTGATATATAGTAGGTGCCATTAAAGCCCCTACATTTGCCACTCCACAGCGATTGCAGTACAGCCTGCAGCAGGCACAGGGAATACAGCAGTTGCTTCAGGTGCTGGGAATGGTGTAAAGTTCATTGAGACCTACTGCACCTCCTGAACAAGTTCTGTATCACTCAGCTCTGAGCTCAGACATGTGAAGCAAGACCACACTTCAGCTTTTTGTTTCCCAGCCAGCTGCACCTCGCAATGAAGTCACAAACCACTGTCAGCAAGGAAGTAGAAATTACAGCTTCTCTCCAGAATCTGACACAAACAGTAAAATCACATCCTACCAGAAAAGGGAGACACAGATGATGCACAGAGCAGAGGTGCAAGCAAGACTGGCAAAAATCATTATTGGAAAGGACTGAACTTAGCAATCCTCTGCCAGATGCAGCAGTATTGCTGCAGGCTCCTTGGATACAGAGTCCTGTGCAAACAATTTTATTCACAGCTGCTCTCAGTTACACACCTTATGACAGGTACAAGTAAAACAACTAAAGCAAATTAAATGTTTTAACATTCTCACAACTAAATGTCTTTACAACAAGAGCTACTTCAGATAGAATCCATCAGGTAAAACATCCTATCTTTCCATGTTCTCAGAGTCCAACCTTCACACTGCACCATGCAGAGCAATGTAACTGAACAAACAGAAGTTCACACAGTATTCTTCTGTAAGAGCTCAACAAGATCATGGTTTCCAAACCAAACAAAACCGATCATTCAGCTGCCTCCACCTCTAAAATCACATGCATGAATTAACATATATTAAAATGCAAGATAATCTACATTTTTAACAACTCAAACTACAAACTTACTTTGACATATCTCCTCAGTTAATAATGTACTCACTTAAATTGAGAGGAAAAAAAAGAAAAACTCTGCTGGCTTCAAGTTTCTTGAACGCAGATCCATACGTGTGCATAAGGGTCTCACAGAAAAAGCCCATTTGGAAGATACTTGGACTGGAGATTCATATCAACAAGATTTTGGCTTGCTGGGAAGCAGCTACATTTAACTAAGCTGTTTTAATAATACAATGCTTTATGTACAGTATTTTACAACAGTCATTGAAAGAAGATGACACTAATAGTCTCCAAAAAAGGAAAATAAGTACAAAATGAAAGCACTCAGTCCTGTATCTTTTCCATCTAAAGATGCTGAGGGATTATCTCTCTGCAAAGCCTTTGTATCCTTCTCTCAAACAGAGAATGGGGAAAAGAGGGTAAAGATAAACCTCATCAGATTTGGTTTGGCAAACATCTTTCACAGAGACTTTAGCATTTTCAACTGCATTTGCATTTTTGAGCATTTTTACTGGGCACTGCTTACTTTCCAATACACACAAAGATAATCATTTTTCTACAGAAATGTGCTACAGCTCGTTGCTTTACTGCTTATTTTTTCAGGGAATTGATTGAAACACTGCTCACAAACACAGAAATGTTACCTGCATTTGGCAGAAGCTGTAACCTTGGTGCTGGAAATGAACTAATTCAGTGCCATCTCAACATACTGAGAAACAGATCAAGCTGAAGCAACAGCTGAAGCACTGCTTCCAGCTTTGGTGCTGTAATTTCTCCAGCAATAAGCATAAATGCCTTACACTTTATTCTGCAGAAGAACAAAGATCAGAAAGTCTGATCAACCTATTCAAATGAAGCTACATCAGATGGGATAGAAAGAAATACCATTTTCATCTGCACCAGAACTTTACAATGACAGGGCAGCCTCCTGCATGGCAAAAAGAAACCGCATGTGAATTTTAATAATCAAGCATTGATCTGGAAATCAGAATTGCTTACTTATCAAATTCCTTCCACGGCTTCATCTCTGCGCTCTCCTCCTTGTTTCCTTTAGCAGGCAGCTCAAGTGGTGCAAGAAGTTTCTTTCTTACACCTGGCAGCGACTTCAGATATGAGGAAAAGACCGACCGCAGGGGCTTCAGACTGGGTGCAAATGGACAAAATTCAGATGATTTTTATCTTGGATTAATAAAGCATCCAAAGCAAACCAGCATATTTATATCACACTCACTTTGTTCTCCGCTTCTATTTTGATAAATGGTGATGATTTTAGGAAGAGTAACAAAAATAACTGCAATTAGTCGTCGAAATTCCACATGAATTAAAAACATCATTGTTCATCAAAATATCAGCTTGATAACACAGGCAGCGTCCACATGGAGAAGTATTCTGACTTAGAAGCAAGCTTGTCAGACCTTGGATACATTGCTAATTTTTCTCATTTTCATTCCAAAGTGTTTTCCTTTCAGATACATCACAGCAACAGGCACAAAGACTGTAAGTAGGCAATAATGGCAAGCAAGCTAATATCAAGTCTCTTATAAAAATATATATATATATAACAATATTAAATGCTTCATTAGGAACAGCACACAGCTATCAGCATATGCAACTCCAAATAACAAGCAGTCACCTATTTCCAGACAGAAGCACTACAAAAGTGGCTACTTCAAAGAAAGTTTTACAGTAAATAATCTTGTCAGTGCAGTGCAGCAAGCCAAGGGTTATGAGGTTATGAGGCCACAGGACTCTTCCATAGTAACTCTTTCTACTGGCATAATCCATCTCTACATATTATAAGCATTCATAAAGAGCAAACTGTATAATGAGACCACTGAATACAATTAATAACAGCTGAAGAGTGCTCAAGACAGACAATTTTCAAACACAGTGCACTGAATACACACTAAGACACAATGTCATCATACATGTGCAAAAATGACCATAAAATAACTTACTTTGTATAAAAGGAAGCTATAAAAAACAGTTGCTATAGCTTGGGTGAATCCCCCTATGTTCCCTTGAGACAGGAAGTGCTCACCTGTTAACCAACCCGTGCGACCCATTAGGATGCATCAGGTAGCACGAAGGGACTGAGGTAATCCCAAGTTTCTCCAGGAAAGACTTATCAAAATTCACTGCTCTCTTTACAACAATGTTTTCATACTGGATCAAATCCAAGATAACCTGGGTAACAAAAAGGAAACACAAATTAAATACATTGCTGGTGGCATATCCAGTCTTGCAGGACAAGACAGGTAAGTAAGCAAAGCGCATCAACCCTTAAACTGTTCACCAAGAAAGTGCATCTGTGAGGATCCTGTGGACACCAATAACCTCAGATGAAGATTTACTCTGCAAGTTATTTACTCCTACCTTCAATTCTTTCTTTGTTCTATTCTGATATTTTTCTTTTCCAGTCTAACATCTGAAGAAAACATGAGAAAGAATGGTGAAATGTCCTCAAACCTCAAAATAGAGCAGGGAATATTCCATAGGCAACAGCAGATATGTTTTGTGCTACATGTGCAAGGTAAGTTTCCACTACATTTTTCCTTTCTGGGTGCATATTATCTTTGCTATGTTTCACCTCACTTTCAAACTTGTAATTTAAAAGAGGGGTCTCTTTTAATCAGTAATAAAAGCACGGACTTCATTTCTTCAGCTGTTGTGACTTCTATTAGGTTTGTCTATACTGTCTAACGCTGAAAAACTGAAAGTAATGTTGTTTCTATTTTATCAAGCTGCTTCATAAATACAGAATTCTCTACAACATTAGCAAATATTTAGCCTTCTGAAAGCAGATTCTATTCTTCTTACTCAGATGACAATCTGCTTTCCCTGCAAAGGGGAAACAGTGTTAAAATCAGAGACAAAATGCTAGAGAACTTGATAATCATCACCTCCTTTTTGGTACTGCCTACAAGGACCCAAACAGCAGCTTCCAGAAACCAAATGTCTGGAAGCAGTCTGCTTCTCAAAGTGATTCTTGTTTTTGGCAGCACACCCTCCTCCTCTTGTACAACTCAGTCATCTTGGCATCAAATCTAATTAGAAACATTTCACAGACACAGGATGTTTCTGCACAGATTATACCTAGATAATTGTGCACTTTATTTACTTTACTTATTCCAGATCTTGGCAGCAAGAGAAAAGTAACAGCTCTAGGCGAGCAGCAGGCTCGTTAAGTGGTGAAATGAAGCCAAATCAAATATTTTATTGGGGGGGAAGGAAAGATCAAAGACTTTCACTTCCTCAGTGGCTCAGAATGGAAACAATCGCATGCTATCATTTAAATTAGAACCACTAATATTATGAATGTTTCTCTAGCAGTCACAAAACATCTGACAATGTTTTTGTTGGGATTTTCCTGCTCTTGAAACAAAAGAATTGTGCTAACAGTGAAACAGCTAAATTAATCTTCCTCTCAAGTGGGAACAGAAGAAGTTAACATAACATGGCATACAGCTGTAAGCAAGTTCTTCTGCATAATTAAATACAACAGCCTTATGTAACCACCTGACTTTACGATATCTCAAAAAACACGACCTGACTTTGACCATCCTTCAATCCAGTCCTAGAATCACAAGCTCTATTGCTTGACTAACATAAAACTCAGCTGTTTCATAATAACACCCTTTCATACTCACGATGTCACAAATCATGCATTACCTCTCGGCCAATGTAGGAGTTATTGCTTTCAACCACAACAGCAGTGTAATGAGGGGTTTTCTTGTCGAAGAGAGAAGTAACTTCACTGGACCTTTTATGAAAAGATAAAGCATTTAGCACGGGAGAATGCAATAAGCTCACTGTAAATCAACAGAACTTCCTTTTACTATCTCGTAGTAGTATTGATAACAACAACACTAAAAAGCTTACTTTATCTTTAATAAGACTATCTATATTGTGTTTAATTAACACAGCAGACGTACATTAGCTGCACTTTAAACAAGGCACTTACGAAACTGGATCCAATGGTGGGCAAGCAGGAGGTCTTGACTCCTGAGAATGGTTCTGCAAGAAGTCAACCATCACCTGGCGAACTGTTTGCAGCTCACGATCTGCTCCTGCTGAGTCCAAGGCACAAAAACATGCAGTGCTTCAGACAACTGACACACAGCTGTGGCAAACACTTCAGGTGCAGGTTTTCACACATTCTCATACTTTCCTGCAGCATTTTCGTTTTTTGTTTCACATTCAGCTTGGGAAAAAGAGGCACTGTTTTCTGTCTGACGAACAGGTACCAAGGATTTAATTGTAAGATTGCAATTTAAGGTTGGAATGACAACTTAAGAACTATCAACCCATCCCAAAATTTACAGAATATCAAGACTTACAAATCTATCTGCCTGCCTTGCTGCTTCTCTCTCAAAACAACGCTTCATTCCAAATGTGTGTTTGTTTCCACAGCAGTTGCAGATTCTAGTAGGCTTTTTTCGATAAGGATATTTGTGATGGATTAAAAACTGCAGACATGTGGCACTTATACCAAATGTGACAGGTGACCTTACAAAGCCACATAACATAAAGGAATAACTGACCTGTGAGATCATTTTATCAGCTTTAAAAGGAATAAATCAAAATGCAGGAGCTCTCACAAATACCAGAAGTAACAGGTACAGCTACAGTCTAATTCTACATAAAGGGTTAATGGTGCAGGTGGTCCTTCTTCTGACCTTTGGCCTTTTAAATGTTAATCCATTAGAAAAGACAACATTACTTTTGTCCCCAGACAAACCACCTCAAGCTGTGATCCTGTCAAACACAGGGGATAAGCCTGCTTTCAGTTAGTCAACATCTGAGTGGGGGTTCCCCAATGAAATTCAGGATGCCTGGAAACTGACTGACAGTTCAAAAGGCACCAGAGCCACGACTGAGCAAACTGCATCTCAGGCTGCAGAGATGTGGGCTGGTTTTGTCCTCTGGGACTTCCACCCCCCTCCAAATGAGGGCAACTCACACTTACAGCAGGATATTCCTACCTTTGTAATTTTCTCCAGTCGTAAACTGCTTTGTAAATGCTCTGAAGAACTACAGGGGAAGAAAAAGAAAAGTATTACTGATTTTAAAAAGTCACTTTTGAAGACAAAAGCTCTGGTTTCACACAGTCGTTTTTAGTTTTTACAGCTGTACTACAAAACATTTCTATCTCTCCATTCACGAAATAGTTTTTACTCCTAGCTTATAGTTCCAAAGCCCTGGCTAGAGCATCAGAATTTCTAGTAAATACTCTCTGCACATAGGTTGATTTGTAAGTTTTAGTTATCATACAACACCCATCATCTACCTAAGGCAATAAATTCATCACGGCACTTACCCTCACAGTTGGATAGAAGTGGATCCCATACTCCTTACACGTCTCATAGTTCTCTTCTTCCCCGCAATCCAGCACACCAATTCTAATTGCAGACTCCCAGTCTGAAAACAAAAATATATTTCCATTTTCAGCAGAAGCGACCTCGGATCCCAGCTGCAGACTGGCCTGGTTCCCAAGGAAATCAACTCCACAACTCTGACAGATTCCAGTAGCACAGAAACCAAGCCTTAGGTTGGCCCTTGTTCACAGGCCATTTCCACCCTCAAGATGAATGAGAGACTGAATATGAGCCAGCAGTGCGCTCTGGCAGCTCGAAAGGCAAATGGGATCCTGGGCTCCATCAGGAGAGGGGTGGTCAGCAGGGACAGGGAGGTGATTGTCCCTCTCTACTCGGCTTTTGTGAGGCCCCATCTGGAGTACTGTGTCCAGGTGTGGAGCCCTCAGTACAAGAAAGACATTGAGATTTTGGAAAGGGTCCAGAGGAGGGCGACTAAGATGATCAGGGGGCTGGAGCACCTCCCCTATGAGGACAGGCTGAGGGAGTTGGGCTTGTTCAGCCTGGAGAAGAGAAGGCTGCGGGGTGACCTCATTGCAGCCTATCAATACCTGAAGGGAACCTACACCCAGGAGGGGAGTAAACTCTTCAAAAGGGCTGACAACAGCAGGACTAGGGGAAATGGTTTTAAGTTGAAGGAGGGAAGATTTAGGTTGGATGTTAGGGGGAAGTTCTTTACTAGGAGAGTGGTCAGGCCCTGGAACGGGCTGCCCAGGGAGGTTGTGGATGCCCCGTCCTTGGACGTGTTTAAGGCCAGGTTGGACGGGGTCCTGGGCAACCTGATCTGAATGTGTATGTTTGGTGGCCCTGCTAGGCAGGGGGGTTGGAACTACATGATCCTTGAGGTCCCTTCCAACCCGGGTGATTCTGTGATTCTGTCATTGAACAACTAAAAGCTCCCTGGCTGGTTGGGCTTCTGTTTGTTTGAAGCTGCAGCAGTATTCCCAAGACATCTAAGTAAGAACAATCTCAACATACAATGTGACAATTATAGGACTGCAGATTTTTTTCTAATCAAGTCCAAGAAGATGAAATAGGGTCCAACCCAACAGAAGGTACCAAATCAGTTCTGCAGTCAGCTAAGCCCATAAACTGAACACGTGGAGCATATTCAAATGAATAAAACAAATCCAATAGTTTCTCATCCACGTGGCTGACAATCACCAAATGCCACACTTGCTGCACCAGGCATCACAGCTAATTCTCACACAGGCTCACTGCTTACTGAGCTCACAACGTCCTCAGAGGCCTCCAGATCTGCATTCAGCCCAACGCTTACATTTTGCCCACTGAAAGCTGTCTTTACTTTTTAGTGCTCCTCAGGCACGCTCAGGATATGCTTCTAAAATCCCCGAGTTTTAACTGGAGTGCTACAGAGTTGGGTCCCCACATCACTAAATTTCCTAATTTCCTTTATGAATGTTTCATAGGAGTAACCGCAAGAGTTGAAGTATTTCCATAAATGCACCTACATAACTTCAATAAAAGCTTTCAATTCATTCATAGCTTTTTCCTTCTCCTTTCGCCAGCTCTGCTCTGCTGCAGCAATCACTTTAAGGAAGAACTGCTCCAAGAGACTCCTTATGCAGTTACTTTTTACGGCTGAGCTGAATCAAAACAGCTGTGGGCAGAATTTGAAGACACACCGTAACTCCCAAGGATCAATAAAATATAAAATAAGCACTAAAATTAAATTTGCTTTTATAGCAAAGAGCCCGAAAGCTTCATCAAGTTCAAGATCTGATTGGATGCCTGGCTGCTGCTGAAGTTTAGCTTGACCTTTCCTTGTCTTTGAAGGAGGATGGGGCAGCTGAGTGGGAATTTCAGAACATGCCAACAGCCCAAAAGGCACAGCAGTAACTACAAGCATCCTGGAGCAGATGGGCACACATTCACAGCAACACAAAAGATACAACAGTCCATTTTATCAAACAAAATGCAAAACAAACAACAGCAAAAGTTTGGCTTCTGGGTATCCAACCCATCCAACTTTCACCACTCCTCCTTTTTCCACCTGCCTTCATATCCTCCTCCACACCATGAATAGGAGCACTATGAACCCAATGCAAATCGCTCACTTATAACAATGAAAATGCATCTCTGGCTAAACACTTGGGTTAAAGAGCACCAGCTGGGGGTGTGCTGCTCAGCATTTGCTTCTGCTTAGTGAGGAGCTCCTTGTTTCTAAGAGACGTGAAATCTGCTGCAGCACACGGCCTATACTGGCAACACAGTGTAGATTTGTTTCGAAGAAAACACTGCTGATTTTTAAATAGCACTTTCAAATAGCACTATCATTGCACATCTAGGCTGCTTCCAGCATAACAGCAACGTTTCTGTAGTTCCCCAAAACAATTTCTGGAAGGAAAATGTTGCTGGATTTGGGACAACTGTGCAGAGAAGTGGATTATTTCTGCATATAATTCAAGGGTTGTATGTGGGATCTCTATGAGTTTGTCACTTCTGCACAGAAAACCACTACATGTAATTACAGCCCACAGACATTCTGGTGGGTACATTCAACCACCTTTTAAGTTACCAGAAGTGAACTGTAATACAGCTAAATGTGTGGTTAGGGATGCAGCAGTGACAACTCTACGCCTATTCTGAGAGAAAGCATCAAAATGAAAACTGCAAACAAAGCATGCTCTGTTCCCGAGTTTCAGAAGCATCATCTTTAAGCTTGCAGTCAAGTTGCCAAGGTTGAACAGATGAGAAATGAAATAGCTCTCAGATGAAGCTACCTATGGAAAGCATGAGCATTCTTAGTCTTCCACTACAACCCATCCATTCCCAGTCTGAAGGGGAAACGTTCTGCTGTCCAATAACACCAGACATCCATTTGCATTTGCTGATATGGCCAACATCCACACACCCCAAAATCCACTTTTTCAATGCAAGTCTTTCTGAAGACTTAGACCACACTTTATTGGTCCTTGAGGGGTTACAGCACTACAGTGCACATCGTTGTAACTGCAGATAAGTAAGAGCACAAGGACCTGAAGCCATTAAAAATTACCATGATTGCCTACAAAGATATCACACCGCTGCAGTAAAACATGAACATTTTATTTTGAGAAGAGCTCTGCTCACTTTCAGCTCTTCATGATCTCCATTGCAATGCCCACACACCTCCTGGCTCTTTCATGTCTTTAAAAAAAGGTCTAATACTATTTTGGCCACAAGGCAATCCAATTACAAGGTGAAAATGTTATGCAAGCTTATGTAAAGAAACAAAAAAAAAAGAGCTGCAGCTTATTCAAACAAGAAAAGCCATGAAAATAACAAGTGCCTGAAAAGCTATGAAACCAGTACTGCTCTGTTTCTTGCTCTTTGAGTTTCTGCTCGGTCCAGCACATGACAAACACCCAGGGCCATACTCTGGGCAGGTCCATTTCTGTGCCTCTAAAACCACATCTAAAAGCATATGTAACACTGATCTACGCTGTGTGTTCATCATCATTGCTTCTCACATCCAAGGCTGCCAGAGAAGCCAGAGCTCCTCACAGCCTCAAATAGAAACCACATCCATGCACCAGAACTGCTGCCTCCGCCGTGATATCATCTCTTGGGTAAAAAAACACAGTAGAGTTTGAAAGCCTTTAACACATCCACATTAAGAGCAATTTCTCCCAAGATTCTGTCTCAGTTCAGCTCCCCACCACAGCTACAAACACCTCTAAGCCCTGCAGGTTCCTTGCATCAGCTCTACAAACAGAGCAGAACGCTGCAGCACGTGCCAATAAACCCACGAGCAGATTGAGACGCAGCAGTGTGAGCGTCCCTCTGTTGAGGCACAGAGGCCAACGACCCATTTAAAAGAACAGTGTGATAAGCACAAAAATGTGTGTCCCTCTTTGCATTATCACCTGGCCACTCTTTTTTCCCTTCCAACCCACTCCTGCTCTGTTGATTTTGCACGATCCAACACCAAACACACGTGGCATCCCCAGCACTGCAGTATTCACGCGCTTTCTGCTCAGAACGGGATGATTCCTTTCAAGCAACCAGAGGATGAAGATCTCAGAGAGCTGACAGTCGGAAGGCATCTCGGTGCACCCACCATCAGCCTGCAGTGCCACCTGGGCAACCGAGGGAGGCTGCGGGTCGGAAGGGCCGCACAGCTCATCCATCACACACACGGCGGCATTTCGGTGCTCGGCTCCCCCACGTCATTCAACCTGGAGGCTCACCGCTGCTCCCCACAACCGCTCACAGCTCAGCTCCCAAGCAGGACGCGGTCCGGGCAGCGCCCACGGCCCCGCAGCGCCCCACGTGCGGAGGCCCCGCAGCCCAGCCCAGGCCCCGCGGCCCACACTGGCGGAGACCCCGGCAGCCCGGCCTCGCAACGGCGGTCCGCGGGCAGACCCCGGGCCGGGCCCCCTCACCTTTGACGTCCCCCGCCAGGGCTCGCCAGGTGGGGGCGAAGGCGATGCAGTGTCCGCAGGACGAGCTGTAGAACTGCACCACCCAGGCGGCCGAAGAGTTGAGCAGCGCTCGCCGCACCGTGCCGGCCGCCAACACGCTCAGCGGATCCTCCCCGGCCCGGTACAGCCGCGCCGCCACCCCCGCCGCCAGCAGCGCCAGCAAAACCAGCGGCCCGCCGCCGCCCGCCGCCATGTTGGGACGCCGGCCGCTCGGGGCGGGGCGGCGCGGCGCGGGGCGGCGCCATAACAACGGCCGGGCGCGGGGACGCGGCCTAGCGGAGAGCGCGGCTCTCAGCCCGCCTGCCTGCGGGCACCGGGGGAGGGGAGGCTTAGAGTGCCCGAAAGCGGGTTGTGGCTGGCGGTGCTCGCAACTGCTCCTTGTAATCACTCAAGGACCGAAGAGGAAAAGAAATTGATCCAAATCCTCGCGTTTCAGGCGCTCTGTTGCAATTTCAGGGGTTAAAATCTAGGCTAGGATCGTTACGGCAGGCTGGCTGCAGCAGTGTGATATCTTTGTAGGCAATCATGGTAATTTTTAATGGCTTCAAGTCCTTGTTCTCTTACTTATCTGCAGTTACAACGATGTGCACTGTACTGCTGTAACCCCTCAAGGACCAATAAAGTGTGGTCTAAGTCTTCAGAAAGACTTGCATTGAAAAAGTGGATTTTGGGGTGTGTGGATGTTGGCCATATCAGCAAATGCAAATGGATGTCTGGTGTTATTGGGCAGCAGAACGTTTCCCCTTCAGACTGGGAATGGATGGGTTGTAGTGGAAGACTAAGAATGCTCATGCTTTCCATAGGTAGCTTCATCTGAGAGCTATTTCATTTCTCATCTGTTCAACCTTGGCAACTTGACTGCAAGCTTAAAGATGATGCTTCTGAAACTCGGGAACAGAGCATGCTTTGTTTGCAGTTTTCGTTTTGATGCTTTCAGAATCGGATTGAAACGAGATGACCTTTGAGGTCCTTTCCAACCCAGGCCATTCTGTGGCTCTCTGACTGTGCAGGAATCCCACACACTGTGCAAATCATATGAGAACCAGCAGACTCTGCCACATTTCCCTATTTTTGCCCATTTCTCTGTTTTTTGCCATCACCATCTGAAGTTCAGTCACATCCTTCCATCCACGTGCACTGCCCTGAGTCATTTCTTTCCTTGCTCCACGCTCCATTGGAGCTTTTTGTCTCCAAGCAGTAACAGGAGGTGGTTACAGCAGTGCAATCCAATGATAGAAAAGGAAAACCTTCTTGCAGGTGCTAATTAGGATTTTAAAATCTTCAGGTATTTCAGAGCACATTTTGTTCAGAAGAACTGCTAAAAGTGCAAAGATGAAAGAGATGGATTACGGGAAAATTAAATGTGGGGTTTAACTGAGAAATAATCATTTTCTATGAAAGATAATGACTCCTCTTGAGGCTAGTATCGAGATTTATTGACCCGGGAGGTTAATATTGATCAAAACCAAGGCAAACAAAATATTAGACCTTGAAGTAGAGTCATCTTGATATTGAAGTCTTGCCACTGACTGAACAGGTCAATATATCTGGGTGCCAGAATCTAAGGCTTGGAACAGATAATGGCAGGGGATATTAAATATGTCTGACATGTTCTGTGTGTACACTTTTTATTCTCATCAGCAGTAGTTACTTTATGGCTATGTCCTTCTGTATATAGCTATCTTGCAAGGGCTCAGGCTTCACTCACAAACCTAATTGCAAACATAACGGTTATCTTTCTCCCGTGTAACACATAGCTGTCTGAAATTAAACAAGTTCTTCATCTATTCATTCACATATATAGATGATATTTTTTAATAGCTTTCATTCCCAACACACAACAAGTGATCCTGCTGCTGCTGCAAAACTATAGTGAAAATAAACTGGCAAGCTGTAGTGCTTCAATATATAGATTTGTCATTGTATCCAATAATTTGCCTGTGAGTCCAGGGGAAAAAAAAAAAGCCACCATTGAATTAAATTCTAATAATAAGCTGACAAGAAGAAAACACTAATCTTAGAACAAATAACTTATCTGGATTACTGGATTAATTAATCAATGAGGATAAGGGTCAGGAGGACGGGGGGGCTGGGGAAATTCTCACCCAGGAAGGAAGAGCTCATTTAGTGCTGCATCTCAGCCCCGCCATCAGCCCTAGGATTGCGAAGCAGGAAAGTCAAAAGCCCAACCAGAGAGCCAAGACGAATTAAGGGGTGCTGTGGCCAACTCTTTATCATCACCAAGTACTGCAGGCTGTATCAGGCAGTTGGTTTGGAATGAATTCGTAGCAGACTTTTAGGAAAATGTACCCCATGGAACATAGTTTACAGGGTAAATACAGAAGTTAACGTGCTTGGGACAGAAATAATCCTTTTCTTTTCACAAAGCAGCTGCCGTTACTGTGCTTTGAAACGTCCTAAGAGCTATTTGCAAAACAACAGAACTACTCCCATTCACTAAGGAGAGTAGCAGTGTATACAACAAAATCTGAAATCAAGTAGAGTGTCTGTAAAAATAAGAATGAGATACATTCGATTTATTTTGTTTATTCAGAAAGCAATTCAGTATGAAAACAGCTAAACCATCAGTGCTTGAAAACAGAAACAAAGTGCATTTCATTAGTCTGTAAATATGATTTTAAATACAAACACAGGATGTAAAAACTGGTGCACCATCACCTCTGTAATGGTGCGGAGCCCATATGGAGAAGTTTTAGACTTGTTCCCATTAGAAGAGTTTATTCCAAGAGATCAACAACGATTTACTTTCTGTAAGATTTAATTTCATCTGCGCCCTGATTTTCTGAAGACAGACAGCATTGATTTCCTGAACATCTTTCTTAAAATGTGATTCATCCATCATCATTCACAACCAGAGTGCGATAATGAAGAATAAGATCATTTACACATAAATTGCTTTTGAACCCTGTCTGTATAATCATAGACTCCTACACAATTTTAAACCCACAAGGAGCTCTTAAAATGCATAGGTGAATAAAATGCTATCTTGATAAAAAAAACCAACCAACCAAACAGAAGAATAAAATTGTCACCACTCAAATCACGTGTAAAACCACTCTAAGAAGAGTATTGAGCTTAATCAGCGTTTCCAAAGTTCAAAACTGAAGAAGAAAGTTTCAGGTAGCATTTTTGTTACTTGCATCCTTTCATTGTAAATATGAACATGTAACTTAGGCCACACCTGTGTTGGGTAAAGCTCAGAGTTAAGATTATTAATCGTGCATCTCTTGCCTTAGAAGTCAGGGATTAAAACTCCACCATGAGGGCACACTTCTAATCACTGGCTTTTCTCAAATAAATCTTGTTGAGAACTCTGACTGTATCAAGGATCAAGCTGTCAAATATGTCTTCAGTCACGCTCATCTTCACAGTTAATTCATCATCACCATAGTAAGTCCACTGAGATTCTTCTTTGTGGAGCTCCTGAATCTAAAATATAACACAGATATGAATGTTTACTGCAAGAGCATGGTCAGTTCTGGGAGGCACCAAGGAGCTGTGCCTAACCTAATGACTTTACATACGCAATATTCACTTCAAACAGTCATAAGAAATTAAAATACTGAATAGTTATTGCAGGTGCAGTGAAAAGGATGCCCATGACCCCTGTAAGTTCCAAAGTTACTTTAAGTAAACATGATGAAACAACGTGAGCGTTTCTGGTTTCAGTGTAGAGAAAGTAAACAGGTCTTTGTTGAGAGGTCTGCTTACCAGGATGAGATCCACTCTGTCTCTCTCACAGTTTCCATACTTAGTCATATTAAGGAATTTTCTTTTCCCTTCTAAGTCATTCCTTTCCAGGTTCATTATTTTAATCATTTCCCCCTGAACAAATGTCTAAAAGATAAGAAAGGGTGAAAAGAATTGTTCTCATGAGAGATCTATCGTTGTGAAGTGTTGGAAATGTGTGAAAAGGGCCAGTGTGGAGATCCAGCATCAAATCTAGAAATGCCCCACATTTTAGGGGGCTGGTTTAGAAGCAGCTGATTGATACTGACCAAAGAACACATTTTCAATGTAAGATCACTTCAGGGGTAGCACCCGAGATTACTGTAACCATGGACATTCAGAAGCCTGTCGTTCCTCTTGAAAGCCCTCTGCACTTGGAATATTGGGACAGTCTGTATTTACTGAGATATTTCAGTTGCACTGCCTCAACCCTTCCAACTTTGCCACTGTGTCACTGCAGTGCCTGCTCTCTTTACTCTTGTTGTTCTACAGTTTACATTTCCAGAATTTACCTTAACCTCATTGACATCTGTGCTTCTGCAGCAACACCTACAACAGCAAGATCTCAAGTTTTCTTTCAACCACGGAAATGTTTTTGGATGTGCAGTCACTTGATACTCCGCACATAGAAGCTCGTGAGTCAAATCGAATATAACCTGCAACATCAAAAACACAGAGCCAAACTGAGTACCACATGATGCTCTTTCCAAAGTTCTCTTAGTGTTTGACAAAAGATACCAGGCTGCTGACGGCAGGGCCTTGCATCTCAGTGCAGAACTTATGATCATAGCTCACATCACAGATTTTCCTCTAGCTGTTGTGATGATCGTCACCTAACGAGTACGTCAGCCCGTACAGCAGCAGGTCTCAGGCAGTAATGTGTGATCACTCACTAAGTACAGGTTATGCACAAGGCCCTGGTGGGACTCAAATCTGCCATGCAGACAGAGGTCCACAAAATTCAGTAATTCCATGAAGATCTGTCCAAGCTCAGAGGCAGTGCACTTGGCCTCTAGATTGTAGCTTTCCAGGGAGTTTGTTTTGTCCTGACAGACCCAAATCTTATCCAGGGTCTTAACAGAAGAGCCGTAGCAAAGGGCTCGTATCACAGCAAGGATGCCTATCCTAGAAGAATTAATTTACAGTTCATTAACAGAAGCAATATTTTGCAATAGCATTGTCAGTGTTCCTCTGCTCTATTCAGTATCAGCAGCAGGCATAACAGTAGGTACCAGCTAATGCAACTCATCCTACAGAACACTGAAAAAAACACAACAAATGACAATCAAACACTTAGAAAAAATACCTGATTATACATCCTTTTGCTTTCTGTTTCCAAATCACTCCCTGGGAAGTCATTACACTCAGACTGCTTTGGCACACTGGTTCTTGTGAAATTCGAATAAATGTTTTCTGGAGTCCATAATTCTTCTACAGCATATGCAGACAAGTTCTTTACATATGAAGTGTAGTGTGGTACCACAAGGGGAACCTCTACAGTTCTCTTCCAAGGAGCTGAGTGCCAATGATCCAACAAGTATTGCTTTTGTGTTTGCCTTTCCAGAGCACGTTCATTAGAGTTTGGCTGATCAAAGTCTTTAGAGCTTCCAAAAACACCAGCGTCGAGGATTTTTAAAAGGAACTTCAGTGGGGAGAGAAAGAAAAACAAGGTGATGTACCCCATACTTCTCCACTGCTTTTTAGAGGCATTGAAATCATTAGCAAGTGATTTAGGGCTACACTTAGAAATCAGGAATCATATGCTCTCACTCAGGGGCTCAAATAAAGGCTTACTGATGTGTCAGAAAGAAATATGTATTTTAATTGTATTTACTAGAATTCAGAATTAGATTTACCTATTTGAGTTCTATGAAAGTTTTTGCTATTTTTACATTTTTGGTTCTGATTTGGGATTGCTTTTCCTACCCACTCCTCAAACCAAGTCTCTTTTTTAAAGCTTTCTTTTATAGTGCTTCCCCATGAACTACTTTGGAAGCGAAAAATGAACAGGCTGGAAATGGAAGCAGCAGGCATCAAAAGTGCCGTTTCACTGGAGTTCCAGGCTCCCCAGTAGGCTGAAGGAGAAGTGAGAGAACACTGCACACACGTCATCCACCAGCTGCAAAGTTCTTTAAATGATGGTTTAGTAGTTCAGCTCCATATGTTGACACAATGCAATTTTTGATGGAAAAACAACTGGGCAACAGAAATGCTTGCAGCATAGACCCAACTTCAGATCCAACACTTAAGGTGACAAACTTTTCTGAGTGTACTTACAGGCAAAGTAGTTGGAGGAGTCTCTGAAGATGAAGGGAACCTCTTGTCTGTTTTTACTCCTTGTTTTCTTTTAGTCTTCTTATATTCCTTAACTGCATCCCCTACAAACTTAGCCACAATTCTTTCTGCTATCGTGTGACAACCATGAATGCTAAGCATATTGAAATCATGCAGTAAAAGATCAGCAACCTTTGCTGATTGCTCAGTTAAGCTAGCAAGTGGATTTTCTTTGATAAGAAATTGTTTCTGACTGTCCCCTTGTTTTAGGCCTTTGATATAATTTGTCACATTTTCTTCAAAGGCACCTTTGTATTTGTGTTGAGCTGTTTCAGAGAATGCAATTAACGCATCCAATAGAAGTTTCTTACTGAGTTCAGCTGCGATATCATCAGTGAGTTTATTTCTTTTCTGATCCTCTACCAAGCAACAAACATTTTTGTTTGTGTTCATGCCATCTGCATGGCTAGCCTCACTTTCCTTTGGAGGCACACCTGCGAGCATCCCTTGTTTTATTTGTATCAAGTCTGTTTTTTCTTTATCTGATCCCCAGCACATTAAATTGTTTTGGTGATGACATTCATCACATTTACAGTGGTCAGAATGTGGAAGTGTTTGACTTCTTCCACACTGCAAGGCAACATACAGCCTAGACTTCTTTTCTGACACTTCTGATCCTCCTGGACTTTTTGTATCTTCAGCTTTCTGCTCTGTTACCCCTGCACCCTGCTCACCAACTTCAGGGTATCTGCAGTCTCTTCTGAAGGATTCATCATCATAGAAAGAGTCTGAGTCTTCATCCCCAGTGGAACTGGAACCATTGTTGTTATCCTCCAACAGGTGTGAAATCTCACCAGGTCTGACAAAGACACCACAGTGCTGTGCACATTCAAAATACTTCACCCCTTTGTAAGTTCCAGCATGATCACCTTCAGCTTTGTCCAGTGCGACACCAGCCCAGAGGCCGCTATCAAAGCAAGTCCGTCCTTTGAACATCAGGGTTCCAGGTTGGGTCTGCTTTACTAATACTCTGTCTCCAATTTCAAATGCTGACAATGGGTCATCACTGTCCTCCTCAGCTAATGGCAGCGTTACAGATGTTTTGCACTGTTTCATCATGGAAGCAGGATTTTTACTGGCCTGACTAGAAGAAATAGGATCTGACACAGGCAGAAGCTCCAAAGACTGCGAAGGCATCTCCTGTTCTCCTTCCTGGTATTCTGACAAGTGCTCCTTTGCACAGGAAATATCTTCAACTAAATACTGTTCTGAGAGGTTACCTTCCCGAGTTGAAAAGATATCAACTGGCTCTCGATTGAACGAGGGATATTCTTCAGACGCAGTGTCATCAGGTAATGGGGGAAAAGCATCCATTTTCAGGGATACATCTTCATTCATACACTGTCCAGTCTCTGGTGCTGTCATTTGTTCTGGTGGAGATGGGAAATCATCTGTACTGAAGCTAGAATCATCATTTTTCATTGTATCTACACCCAAAGGGGGAGGAGGGAGATCTTCCCTTGGAAATGACAAATCCTTTTTATTAGAGGATGGCAAATCAGCACTTGCATAGGACAACACTACATCAAGAGGAGACAGTATTTCTGACAAGGTAGCCTCATCAGACAGAGGAAGGCCCTCATCACTAATAAAAATTGCATAATCTTCACTTCTGAAAGAGTTCTCAGAGTGAAACAGTTGCTTTTTTGAGGAAGAAAACTGCCCATTTCCCAGTTCCTTTGTGGCTTGCCTGTCAGTTTTTGAGTTCTTATGAGCTCCTGGGGCCAACCTCTGCAAAGACCCAATGGAGGTGGTTTCTGTATGGACTTCCCCAGAAATTCCCTGTGTGGACAAGGGCAGAGATACAATCTGATCGAGTTCTCCAGATATGCTTTTCTCATTCAAAAGCTGTGCATGATCATTTTGCACTGTTGCATTCCTGGACAGTGAACACGCTACTGATTTGCCATTTGCAATATCTTTGTCAGGTGGAAAAGAGACAGTACTACTAAATTGGTTATCAGCCACATCTAAAGGTTTCAAAGAATCCATCAGCGGAAGACTTTGATCCCCTAATAAGCTGCTAATTCCATCATTCCTCTTTGATTTGTTAGTGATAGAATCAGGAGCGTGCTGCTTGTAGTTCTGAAGGAGGTAAATGCCATCACTGCACAAAGAGCTGGCAGCTGCATTTTTTGAGTTCCCTGAGGCTTCCAAGTGTGGCTTATCCATTCCCTTGGTGGGTTTACCAAACTGAGAGGAATCCAGTGGTGTTGTTTTGGAGGTATTTGCTTTGTCTGCTGAAAGGAAAGAAAGCAAATGACCAGTGCACCCATGAGCTGAAGCCTCTCCAGGGCATTTCTGGAAGTTCTGAGAGCATGATGAAATCTCTGTGCTGCTGTCATCCTTGGACACTTCAAGTTCATTGTGTTTGTCACTTTGTAATGTTTTCCTCCCAGAATTTATTGCTATCGGTGCCTTTTTGGGAACATTAGGAGAAGCATCATAGACTAATTCTTCTGGAATAGTGACATCAGCGTCCTCTCCACCTTGCGCCTCTAATTCAACATCTGCAATAGAGCATTCTGAAACATCAATCCAAACTGCAGACACTTTCTGAAAATCTGGGAGAGAACAGTCAGATCTGGCACTTTCAGAGCTTGGAGAGAAGCTGTTTGACTCGCACAGTGATTCAGTAGGACCTAATCCTGCAGAAAAAGCTTTCCTCTGTAGTTCTTCAGCAGAAGTTTCTCGAGAATGATGGCCCAAAGGCTTCAGAGACTGGCTGCCATCCACCTGGTGGATCTCAAAAGGGGCAGACGTTTCCACTTCACGTGGAACATCTAAAGAACAAATTCAAGAAAATGTTTTTATTTTGTAGAAGAAGTTGCTGGATTCAAATCTATTGAACACTCAGCAATAAGTTGCATTTGAAAAGTCTGCAGCATTAAATTCACTATCAAGTTGGAAATTATTTGGATATCATAAAAACAAGTCAGGCTTATCAAATAAAGATGAAGAAATGAGTGTTGTAGCAAACAAATACAATAGTGCCAAGGTAGTTGATCAGAAGAGTCAAAGGCAAAGTTTTCATTAAGATCTCTATTATTTTAGCCCCAGGAGGAACTTCACTGCCTGATACAAGTAGACCATTATTCCCTATGGACAGAGAGTTCTCCAGGAAGAGCTGTTACTAAGATTATGATAAATAACCACAGAAGCCCTATGGGGAAAAGGCACTTACCTTCTGAAAAAAGGATTTCGGAAGGTGCTTTTTCAGCTACACGCATGATCTGCGATTCTCTTTCAGAATCTGGGCTAACCCTGAAAATACAGCATTGTAATTGGATTAAAACTGAAATCACGAAGTGCACGGCACTCAGAAGCGTTCAAAAATGTTGGTGCATTACATTACATTTTTCTAGGTGTATTTCTACCCATACACAGCACAGTGCTGGACATGGCACCTTGTTTTCAACTGTTACTTCAGATGCTCTCTATTAAGACCAAAGCACTCTGTAGATACATTTTCTGAAGTTGATTTCAACATTCATTCAGTTGACTCAAAAAGAATTAGATGTTCAAAGAACAGAACCAACTATGAGCATCAAGCTGAAACAAGGCAACATTTGACACATGAATAAGCAGCAGAAGGTAGGACAGGAGCTCTTGATCTTGACAGGGACGGTACCTTAGCTCAGCTAATGAACTTTCTTTCCTTAAATGAGTTCCCATTACTGTAGATCCACTTGACATTGGTGCTGACCTTTTTTCACTGTCTTGGCCATCAAAAGAAAGATCTTTCTTCCTTGTCCCAGCCTGAAGAGGCAATGATAAAAAAAAATAAAAAGCACTGAATAAACAAGAAAACTGAAGAATGCCAGTGAATTGCCACTGAAATTTCTCCAGGTTTAAGGCAATACAACACAACAGAACTTCAACGCAGCATCGACTTCATTATGTACAAGCTGAGTTCCAAGTGTGATATCTCCATGACAGACAATACTGTGCATTTCCTCCCTTGAAAATTTTATGCAAAGATAAAAAACAGGTAAGAAAACCATCAGCTTGACACGTGCCTGAAATGGACCACATGGGTCTTGTTCTTCTCTACAAGTCCTGCCATTTCTCTGCTCCCTGGGTGCTTTCTCCACTGTCACAGGGTCATTCTCTTGATCTTGTAAGAATGAGGTGCCATTACCTGAAATGCACAGATTACTCAGTGCAGAAGGAAGATGCGAAAGCCTTTCACCCTAAACTGATTGTTTTCCTGGTTTTATTTTGCTCCTACTCCTTGTCACCCCTACAGAAGCTAAAGGGGCACTGACCTTATTCATCCAACCACCTCCTTATTTATCTTCCAGTTATGGAGCAGAAACTGTAATTCTCACTTCCAGAAATTTCTATGCAGTCTCTCTTCCTATGCACAAATGCCTCCCCAACAAGACCACTTACAGCTTGTTACACTTTCTTCTTGCTAATCCTGAACAGATCCTCGTGCCAAAACCCACACTGCAGACAAACAAGGAATAGATAAGCATCACAAGTTCTCTCCCATAGGCTACTCAGCTTTACAGTCCTCTTCTAAAAGATCATTTTGAACTGCTCCAGAGCACTGCTGAGGTTTCAACTCTCGCCTTCAGTAATTTAATTTGACTAGATGTTCACAGTTGGCTACAGAAGTCCTTTTTTAATTGTGTACCTGCGTTTGTGGAATGTCTGATCACTAAGACCATGCCTGTGGTTTGACTGGTAGCATCACACACTTTCTTGGCCACTGTTCCAGACACATCAGGACCTCTTGCACCCAGGGACTGCTGCAAACTCAATGGCTCCTCTGTCTGTTGCTGGTACTGTAGCAGTGCTTTCTTATTCTTGGTAGAAAAGCTGAAAACAGTCAGACAAGGAATTCATGACTGGGAGTTTTTTGTGTTCCCAAGTCACAACATGCCTCTGCAAAGTTGATGAAGAAATGAAGTAAGAGTTTCTGGTAGCCCATGCTGGTACCTATACTAGTAGCATGTGCTTGCATGCACATGCTTATAAAAGCCAGTTATTTCTCTCTCTCCCTTCCACTCACAGTACTGTATTTTATACAGGCATACCAGAACAGAAGACTAGAAAATAAATCATCAGCTCTGAAAATGCAAAACAAAAACAAAACAAAAAGACCAAACCACAAAACCAACCCCATGACTATCAAGTATTTAAGGACGTGAAACCAAGCATCCCAATTTGGCAGATTCATTCTCAATCCCTAGCCAAATGTTTGCCTGCTTACAAGAATTCATAACTATAAACTCCGTGTTCCTTGTTTCTTGTATTTCACATCTACTGTTGAAACCCCAAACCAGCAGCTTTTTCTGCAGGTTAGCAATTTATTTATTACTTCACTTTATTTTTTAAATAGCATTTCCCAATCCCTTCCATTCCCTGACAGCCCTGCTTATTAACTTGATCTTCCTGGTCAGGATAAAATATTAACATACCTGCACAGGGGGTGGATGGCATCATTACCATTCCACACTTATATGGGAAACAGATCTATACACAGTAATGCAGCAGAGTGTGGATGCATTGAGCTCCACCAGGCCCTGTCTGCCCCAGACTTATGCTAATACTGCTCTCCTATGAGCAGGCTTGTCAGTAATAAGAAGCGAAAGCACAGCCAAGAAACCTTTTAAAGATCCCTGTGACTTGTAATCAATAACACCATGAGTTATGGATCAATTCCACGACGGGATTTATTTGAAAGCCTTTCCCTGTGGGCAGTGCTCTGGCCAGTCTGCACAGGGTCTGGGGAACACCAAATGAGGGAGCTTCTCCTGTTGTCTTCAGTCGCTTCTCCTGAAGCAAGCTGGACGTTTGTTCACCTGAACCATTTGGACAACAGCCACACTGAGCAGCACGAACACTGCGAGCCCTCACCTGCACTGCTCAGCACCTCCTGCTCAGGGCAGAGCAAATGGGGGTGTTGGGGGTGTTGTGGTGATGGCATCTGGGGAATGGGAGGTCAGTGCTTTCTCAAAACAGTTCTCCCTGAATTCCCACATTACACGTGACTGTGGGTATTTTACTGACACTTCTAAGCATCAGTTTATGCATAACATGAAGCCCCATGTAGCACAAAAGCCTTCTGTAGTTAAATCCCAAGCGAAAGACAAACCTGCTCTGAGGGGTTAAGTGATACATAACCTTAGAGTGGATGATGGAGTGATTTTCACCAATTAAATCAATACGTTTCTACTCACTTCACCTGGGTATTTTGAAGTTTAATATATAGTTGCAAAGTGCTCTGAGCTTGTAGGTAGAAGTCATCATGACAATGTGAATTATCATCAGACATTGTATGGCATCATTAAAAAATATCCAGGTTATTAAAGCTATGGAAATTGACTGGCATAGGTCTGCTGTCAAAACTACAGCTGTTCCTAACATTACAGAGATGGGCTTCAGTCCCACAGAACTGCTTAACAGTTCATAATACAGATAATCCTAGGGAAATGGCATACACTGGTAAACGTATTCTACTTGAAGAGTTTAGCAAGTAATATGTAACCTTTATATATCTCCAGATATGGATCTATACCTCAATTTACTTGGAACTGTTCATATACCTGGCAATAAGCTGGTACTTGCCCCAGTGAGCTTACCATTTTAGATACGAGATGGCAGACTGAACAAACAGAGGACACACAGAATAATCGATGAGGCAATATCGGTCAGAATGTTAAGCAGGGATATTGATGCATCAACTGCTTGACCACGGAGGTTTTCAAAACTTATCATTATGAAACGCCCTCTTGGGAGCATTTAAACCTCACACAATTATCTGGGCTATAACTGCTCCTGCCTTCCCCACCGGATTGGTTTTTGTCTTCAGCTATCACTGCGGAATGGGTTTTACTTACCCATCATATTTTTTGTTTTGTTTGTTCTTCAGCTGGACATAATTCTGTTTATCCCCACACGCATCAGGCCCTGAAGATTCTGCCAAGGGGGAACCTAACATAGCATTAGAAATCTGTCTCATCTTTGGTTTAATTACTTCGTCAGTTGCTGGGCTCCTGGTAAGCTGAAAGGAAAAGGACTGCGTAAGTTTTCACCTGGGTATTAGCTGCAGTGCCAGCTCTGACTTTGTTATTATCCATCCACATAAACAACCAAAAAGAAAATTGAGACTTCTATTAACAGCCTCATTAGGACTGCAAAAGTAATCAACAGGCTAAGAATTAGTTTAATGGAAACAATCTCATGTAAGAATTGAATGGTCTAAGATGCTGAAGTCCTGTTCAGATCCAGCTTTTATGAGAATCTTTACCTTAGATTCAATTCTAATAACAAAGAACACCTGTTTATTAAGAGAATAAGCAGATGCCCAGCACACAAGTCCAAGCCTAGCACGACCTGCACCCACACAATTAAAAGCTATCACTCATTAAGTGACTTGATAACCTTTTTCTCCCCAGTTAGATGATGCAGTTCTTCCCGGAGTTTCGCTGCTGATTGCTGTATCATTAAGATTTCTCTTTGTTGCTTTAATAAGAGTTTCCTCTCTTGATGGGCCGCCCTGTAGATATTTTGCAGGTGCTGTATTTCTACCTGCATAAAGCAGAGAAAGAAAACAGTAGGAGAGAGCTAAGAATGAATTTTAAAAAGCACCAGAAGGTAGGAAACAAACGGAACAGTGCACATGAAATAACACCAGTAACCTTTTTCCCTTTAAAAATACAAAAAAAGCAATACGAAATCTTGCTCCAACCACCTCCCAGTGCTGCATGAAGCAGGGGAGATGCAACAAGCCCCAGATGCTCTTGCAGCATTACCTGCTCTTGTTTCAGCTCTGTTAGGACTCTGCGCTGCTTCTCAGCCATGGCAGAGGCTCCCTCGGTGTCTTGCAGGAGTTCCAGACAGCTGAGAATCAGAGAAGGACAGGTACCATGGTCAGGTGGATAATTTAATGCCATGAATGCAATAGTTTCGAGGGGGAGGGGGGGAAAAGCAGCTATAATGCACAGGAGCAAAGCTTCTCTCCAAAGAGCTGTGGAGCTGCAGTAGCCATGGCAGGCGCTGCAGAAGGTCCTGCTGGGCTGTGAGGGCACATCACCATGGAAGGCCGACCCACAAGAGGAGACCAGACCACCCTGAGGGTCAGAGGAAGGGACACCTCACACTGCTGGGATGCTGCAGCTGCCCCTTCTGCTGTGCTCTGAAGAAAACCAGCAGGTCCTCTCCTGCTTCTTCACCCGCACACACTCCATACAAATTGGGTTTTATATTTGCTCTCTTTCCCCTAAAGGAGGAAGCATTCTGACAGCGCAGGAGCTGCACCCCTCCATCACAGGACCCTCCCCAAGGCAGGCCCACCTGCCCAGCTTCCCTCACCGCCTCTGGTGGCCCAGCCAGGCCAGCTCAGCTCTGGCTTTATCCCGCACGGCTCCCCTGCGCAGCTCCAGGAGGGCGGCCTGGTGGCGGGCGCGCAGCTCCTCTCCCCTCAGGCACTGCTCTGCCATGGCCAGGCTGAGGCAGCAGAAGGAGCTGGAACGTCCATAGTGCCGGCCAGCATCACTCCACTGGGGACAGAGCAGAGCGAGTTTCACACGGGGACCGAAAATACAACAAGATCCAAGCCCAGTAGGGTGGAAGCAGAGCTGGTGTTACCTGGCTGTCCTGGTCACTGCTGTCCCTGGAGCCATCTGCTGTGCAGGGATCCCCGTGGGGCAGCTCTGTTGGAGCTGACAGCAGGTTCAGCCCTTGGTGGCCATGCAATGGCTCCCTGTCCTCTGCTGGCAGAGATCCTGAGGAAGGGAAGGTTTCAAGTCATCATAAATAGAATATCTAACAGATAGAGAAACAGAGAAATGACTGAAATTTGTGATTAATGGTTCCAGCTCTTGAATTTTACAGTATATCGTAAGCTATGCTAGAAAACACCACTGTTTACACTGTGCCACCAAATCCTTTAACTCAGAGCTCACCTTCATGAAGGGCTGAGCCAAATGAACTCCTTCCTCCCAGAGATTTCCTTTGTCCCACAGCTTTGGAGTCCACTGGGCTCCGATCTCTCTCCACATTCAATGGAAGTTGTTCCAGGGAATGCATCTCTTCATTACTGAAGATACAAGAGGAAGGACATTTTTCACTTGTTGCAATTAGAGAGAAAATTTAAATCCCCAGCTTTCTTTGAAAAACCCTCAGAGGAGGCATCTGATGGCACCACTGCAGGCTGCACTGCACACTGTGTCCCATACCTGCCAGCTGTGCTGTCACCTGCAGACTGCTGTCCTGCCCATGTTTGCTCTGCATGGTCCAGCTTCAGCACAGGGGAATCGCTGCCTTTAGAAGTGCTGCGCAGCTGCAGAAACAGAAATGGTCCATAGATGTGAGCAATCTATTTGGAAGGCAGAACTTTCAGTCCTTCTCCCCTTACCCTGTTGGGTACAAATATATTTATTTTAACAGTTATTCCTTATGAGCTCAAGGACCGATGAGATGGGTACTACTGACAGTGAAGTAACTGGGTACGGAGGGCAGGGAGCATCACTCATCCTTAGGGTGTATAAAACATATGGAAAAATAAAACAGCACAGAGGATGCTTGGCTCAATCCAGAAGCAGCAGCACAGGAACTGGAATCACTCACCTTTAAATCGTTCTGAAGCAGGTCACTCAAAGACCTCTGGCTTTCCTGAAGCTCTAGCTTGGCTTTCTCACTCAGCACTGCCAGCCACTGCTTCTGCTGGAGCTGATATGCCTATGGTAGGAAATGACACACTGCATATGGTATTTTTAACTGAGTCACATGGCTCCTCAGAGCTGGGTGCCAAAGGGCAGCAAACCCTGAGAGAGCAGCACAGGTACTGTGCCACCAACCCCTGCTGTATCCTGCATACCCTCTGGAAGGCAGCCCAAACACTTCTCTTTGCCTCAGCTAACACAAAACAAGGCATTCGTGGCCACCTGCACTAATATAGCATTAACAAACAGTAAATAAAGCTTTGCACCTCTCCGTTGCAGCCACATGGATTTTATAAACCTGCTGCAGAACCAGCTGATGCCAATTATGGCCTGAACACACCTGTGTCCTTGGATAGCCAGCAATTTTTATTTCATTTTATTTTTAAACCTCTGATAGCAGCACTGAAATTGCTTTTGGTCTGGACTGCTTACTGTACCTTCAGTTTGTGAGCCAGCAGGAGGGAAGTTTGTTTTAAGTTGTGCAGATGGTTCCTGTGTTTCTCTTTCAGTTGTGCACAGCTAGGGTCTGCCTCACCTGCAGAAACTTACAAAGTGGATGTTAACAGTCACCATATTTTAATTGAAAAAAATAAAAAGAATCCATGCTGTATTTAATAGGTGCCAGCAGAAGAAAGTATCAGAATTTAGGAGAGGGAGGCAGCAGAAGGAGAATGCTTCGGATTCCAGTGGGATGCTACCCTGAAAATGCATTCCTATGCTGTCAAAGTCCATGGGGATTTAGGGATTTGCCAGGAGGGGCGGCTTGCTGGGTCCCAGCTGGGCACACGACACCTTGTGAGCAGTCAGGATATTTTCAGCAGGGTCCCAAGGTGTCCAACTCCCAGCTCTGCTGCGTTTCAGGCCTGGCTGTGCTTCTCAAAGCATTCTGAAGTTGTAACACACAGACATAAACAGGGCTGCTGAAAGGGAGAGGGTGATACATACATTTTTGTACCTATGTTTTCCTTTTGAATCCTTCCTGGACCTATAATTGGAAAACACCTAAATCTCACATCTGCCTTTATTCTCAGACCAGCTTTTCTGCATGTATTTAAGAAGGAAATCGTCCCTACCTCCATCCTGTCAAGAAATCTGTTAGCAGGCAGTCCTGCAAGCAGTGGGGAGAGGGAAGGGGGTCGGATTCAGGAGGGTTGTGCCAGGAAGCAGGACTGAGGAGCTCCTAACTGTTCTCTGGTCTGAAGTCCAGAGGGTGTGTTTTTGTCACTCTGCTCCTTCACTGCACGAGCAGAATCAGATCCACTGGTTACAAAAGAAGAAAATCTTCCCAACCTGGTGATCTCTGGGGGAGCCCTAACAGCATCACATGTGCCCTCCATCCTGTCCCTGTGCAGGGCTGCAGCCTTGACGTCTCTGTTTTGTCATGGGGGAGAAAAGCCTTTTGCTTCTATGTGGGGAAAACAACCCTTGTTCCAGGTGCGCCTGTTTCCCTGCTACTTCCTTATTGTGACTCTCTCATCTGCCTTTTACAGTATAGGTGATGTAATGTTTACCAGTGATGTTCTTGGCTGCCTTAGGCTTCTCAGATGAATTGCTAAGCTTATGCAAACAGGTTGAGTGTTTACTCTGAGCTGTGCCACTGTCACAGCAACCAGAGTCATAAATGAAGTGTGGGTCATAAATAGAAATAGGTTTGACTTGGTAACATCAGATATAATCTGTATCCACGTTCAGATCGCCTGAATCCAAATGACCCCACATCCCAGGGTAAACCCACAACACGCAGGGTTCAGTTTTGCTTATGTGAATCTCCCAGTTCTGGGTGGTTGTTTGGAAAGGCAGAATCATACAGAATGGTTCAGCCATCGCACGGCCAACAGAAGGTTCGCTTTCAACAACTGTTGGTTTCACCTCACGCTTCCCACTCTGGGGGTCTGACTCAGATTATCCAATGCTCACAGCTACCAAAGCTCAACGTGAGGGTGGCCTCTTCAGCGCAGAGAAATAAGATGATGTCACAGCAAACCAAATTAATAAAGGGAAGGTATGGAGCAGATCTATTGGTGTTAACTTGTCTGAGTAGATTTCAATACCAACGTGTGAACGATGGGAATCTATTAGGGCACTGTTTACAACTGGGAAGTATTTTCCATTTGTGCCTCATGAATGATGTTATTGGTGTTCCATTCAGAGACTGACCACCAGGATTGATCTCAAGGTGAACACAAAGTTTTTTTCTGAGATGTTTTCACTCCTCTTGGACATCATTTTCCTAACAGAGGCTGTTGCCAGATGCATTCATTGTGTTACAACATCCTGCGTTAGGGAAAATACCATCTGGCTAGAATTCACGTATGATGAATGGCATTTTACTGCATATCCAGATAGCTTCAATGTACACACACTCTGTCTTTAAAAAAAAAAAAGCTATTTATTAAATCAATTTCCACTGCACCTGCAGAATCTCAGCAAAGCCCTGTAGTATCTCTGTGACATGTAATTAAAAAAGCTGGGCTAAAAGTCTCATTTTTCTAATCACTTGAAGCTAGGCAGAAGCACTTACTGCTGCGCTACTCAAGGACAGCTTTTCCTCTTTCTGCCCGTGTCAGCAATCAGTCCAAAGCAGTGATTACCAAACTGCTTCCATGCTGCTTCAGATGGAAGCACAGCTTTTACTGCATCGTTCCCTGGATGTCAATGGAGGTGGGGTGACAGTGGTCCAGAAAGGTCTCCTGTAATGGAGACACGGACCCAGCACTAAGAGACCACTTGCTGCCCAAGGCAAGGCAGTCTTTCTCTCTCAGTCGTCACTGCACTGACCTATTATGTGATGAGCTCTTCAGGCTTGGGGTGGGTGAAATCCCAGCCAGGCATTTCAACACTTTGTTGGTGTGCAGGAACTGAGTTGTAGTGATGACAGGTGAGCAGTGATACAAAGGTTTGCAGACTCCAGATCAAACTGAGACATGCAGCACCAAGTAGGACAGCTGTTCGTCCTTCCTTTAACAAGACCTGAGCCAAGAGCAATCCCTAAGTAAGAGACTCTAATCTTGAGAGCTACACTTATTTACCCAGGAAAATCAATGCCCTCATCTGCATCCTTGAGTACCTTGGAGAATCTGTATTTCCACATCTGCAGTTTCTTCTCTCTTCTATAACTATGCCACTTGTCACTGAGGGGTAGCTGCTTGCTGGACTGAGGGATTAATGTGGCCGGTGCCATTCCTGTCCTCTGCACGTTTTGTGCTTATATTTAAATCCTCTGGTGCATGGGGTTGGCCAGAGTTCAGCTTCCAGCCAGATGTTGCAGCACATGGCCATACGTCACCCTGCTATTGACCCATCCGTGTGTGACATCTCACACACACAGCAAGTCAGCAGCTCTTGCCACAGGCTAGCAAGAGATGGGCCTGCACCTGGACCTAACCAGCACACTGACTTTCTGTGAAATGTTCCTTCTGTGTCTTATCTGTTATATTAAATTCCCTCAGCCTATTGCATGCCCAGCATGGGTAACAAAGCCCCGCTCTGTGTGGCAAAGCAACACTGGACCCACAGAGCAAGAAATACACGTATCCACATGCTTTGTGGCAACGTTTTACAGGTGACTTTACAGGTGGAGCTCACCCAAGCTTTGTGAACTACAAAAAGCGGTGCCTATTTTGTGGCAAAACACGAAGAGCTCTCTTATCTCTGAGCCATCAGTCGGAGGACCATTGGCTGCTGCACTTCTGTGCTGATGGCGTTAACTTCATCGTGCCTCCCTCTCCCACAGACAAGAAGGCAGCTCCCTCTAGTGATGTGAGACAGCACTGGATCAGCAGCTAAGCACATACGTCGTAGAGATGAACATACACCTTTTGTGATCCAGGCTAAGATTATGCATTTTAAGAACGATGGGCAGCATTCCATTGGTTTCTCAGTGCCACAGCTCTCAATCAGTAGCTGTGTGGAAGATGAAGCACTCACAAAAGACTTGTTTAATGGCAATTCTCAGCTTACATCTTGTCTCTCGGATACATAACAGGAAGAAATGAGGGCCTGGCATACTGAAGTGGGCTTTCCCACTCATAGTCCATGTGCAAATGGCATTTACAGTTCTGGGTTTCACATTGGTTGTGTTCAAAAACAAAGTTCAAGAGCTCAGGACAGGCTCACTGGCTCCACTCGAGCAGTGAGCAGTTACAAATAGTTTGTGAACATCAGTTTGGTGTATTCTATTATATCTGAAAATGCCAGTTGTCCTTTTGCCGAACGTGTTTACAACAGAGAAGAAGTAATTTCTTTGGCACAGCAATTAGTAGCTAGGTGATGCCTGTGCCTTCTACGTGTAAATATTTATACTTTGCCCTGGCTGTATAATTACACATCATTACGCTGCGTGTGCACGGCAACTTCTGTGTCCTGTGAAAGAGAACAGAAGCAACTGCTGTGCGATGCATGACAGCAGACAATGCAGCCCTGCGTCTGAATGCCCTTTTCCAGATACGAGTGGGGAACGGATCCACCGGTGACCCATATTTCAGGAGGACATTGTCTGCAGGATGACAGTTGTGTGCCTCATCTGCAGCAACACGGCTGTCGTGGGGCTGTGGGCTCGTGGTCAGAGCTTGGGCTGAGCTCACTGTCAGCTCCTATGGACACCCGGGGAAGGTGGAGGTGTCTCCTGGCGCAGGCAGCAGGCAGCTGCTCCCATTGTGCAGGGGCAGCAGCGGGCAGAGGGCTGTCTGTCTGCCATAGCTTCCAGAACTGGGCCTTTCCATATTAATAGTAAATAAATACAATGTCTTTCGTTGATGGTAAACACTTTGGACAATGGACTTCTGTCCAACCCTGAGAGGAACTCATGTGGTCCCCCGGGGACCGGAGAGAAGCGCAGCAAACAATGCTGGCTTCCCCACCAATCTCAAAATCCAATATTACTTATAAAATGTTGTGGGGAAAACAATGAAGAATCCTTAATAAGAGCAAAGGCTTTTTGTAAGTACCCTCTTTGAGGAAAGGTTATCTGATCTTGTTCTTTTGTCTCAGAAAAGCCCTTAAAACAATGCACCATCTGCTGCTGTTTGTTGCAAGCAAGCAGCGATCTCTCCAGCCAGAGCAGGCCTGCGTGCTGCTGTTTGCTGCTTAACCCTTTCAGCAACAAACTTCCCCTTGTTTCTATGCAAATATCTGCTGTGAGCAGAAGTGGCACTTTGCACCCACCCTTCCCTTGGCCTTCCCTTGGCTTGAGCCTCATCCAGCCTGCATCCTTTGTCACCCCCTGTAAGTGCTCTGTGCTGCACAAGGCGGATAACACCCCACGCTTACCCAGTGTATTAATCATGGGGCGTTAATTGCAAAGCATCCTTCAGATGCAGCCACAAGGGGATGGAGATGGCTCAGATCTGAGGGAGGTTTGTTCCGTCAGGGCAGTCTGTGGCTGCCACCATCATCGAGGTGACATTCTGCTGAGTTCACCTCTGCGAGACAGCGAAGCACTGAAGAAAAAGCCAAAGCACTCCTGTTGCATCTCTAGCAGAGTGTATCAGTGAAATTGGACGTGACATTTGGGGGGTAATGCTAGCTGCTGATTCTCTCCCAGTAGCACAGGCAGCAGAGGGGGGAGGCACAGAATACTCACACACCCACCCCATGGAAGCATCCCCTTACCGCAGTGCTGCTTAGTGCTGCCTCGAGCCCTGCAGGGCTGCAGTGTGCGGCTGCCTGCTGTCCTCAGGCTCTCCATGCAGGGATGGCGTTGGGCAGCTGCCCCTCGATCCTGCAGCGCTGGAACTGCCCCACACCTCTGAGCTGCAGGGTCTGTCTGCAGGCTGTGTGGAGGTAACAGTTACTGAGAGAGTTTTTGAGGTCAGGCACGGGTATAAGCATCTGCTGAACTCAAGAACGGTTTATTTCATTTTAGCAAAGCTCCCATTTCCCTCATTTTGTTAAACAGAAACAAAAGACCCACAGAAAAGTCACAGCTGCCCATGTACACAGCTGCCCTTCTTGCACCTCGGTATTGTCAGGAAAGCCAGGAACGCTCATTGCCTGCTCTGGGACTGCTCTGCAAGAGATGCCTTTTTCAAAACCAACTTTGCTGTTCCTAAGCTTTATTTATTAGGGTTGCGCTGTACATCACATGCCATTGTTGGCACCTGGTTGCACAGTCTGGCTCTGAAACTTGGCAGACATTTCCAAAATCTCTTTAGAAACCCAACGTAATGATCTCAGTTCCAGTCTGCCTGGGACCGTGCTGAGCATGGCCATGGCCCACCTGAGATCTGTCAGTGTATTTCCATATTTCAGCACGGTTGTCCTGACCACACTCTCAGGTAATTGCCTGACTTTGTTTTTATCCATAACTGTCTGAGCTGAACTGAAAAGATGAGGAAGGAGCAAAGGTGTGAAAATGGGCATTTATTGATCCAGCCCCAGCTTGAAATGCAGGTGGGGGACACATCAGAACGATGACAGATGTTTTCTTTTTGATACAGAAAAAAATGATTGTGGAATTTTATTTTTTTTTTAATCAGCAATCAGCTTAGGGAAATCTCATTTCATTTTTCTTGTTAATAAGCTTTTCTTTGTTTGTCATGACCCAGAAACAGCTGAAACGATTAGCGCAGCCTCCACTAGCGCGCCTTGGATGTGGTCTTCAAGCATTGGGAGCAGAGGGGGGTGGGGGAGAAAGAAAAGAGGCAAAAGGGATTTCTTACAAAGCAGTTCTAGCATTGGCTGGGCAAATACGCTGAGTAGCGTTTCTGCCTCTTTGTTGTGTTAGCTTTTCAGTCAATGCCACTTTTTTCTTCGGCTGTTGATAAATGTCTGCTTCTGTTTGGGAAGGCTGTGAACATCACTGGGAGTCAACACTTTGTATGAGGAGACACTGCACAACCAACAGTCCCTCTCCTCTAAACACAACCAGCTCTGCAGAGGGCATAAATCATCCCTAAATCACCCCAGTTGCCAGGTGAGGTTCTTTGGATCAACACCCCCCAAAGCAATGCAGGAGGAGCCGGCACCTGGCAGCCCCAGGACACAGCACCTCCACCTGCCCCCTGCCTGCTCTGCCTTGGGCCATAAGGCTGCCCAGGGCACTTCAATAAATGAACGTACAGCAAAAGTGCCATGATCTCTTTGGCTCCCCGGAGACGTGGAAAGAAACAGAGAGCCACTCCGATAGGTAACCGAATCCAAATAAGGATGAAATCGCATCAGCATTTCGTGGCGGTTTGGAGAATTCCCATCAGTGAGTCATTTGCATCAGCAACAAATCTCCGTCAGCCGCCTCTGCAGACTGCAGAGCAGCCGTGCATGAAATGGGAGCATTTCTTATGGAAAGATGCACCTGTGGGACTGCTCGCATGAATATGAATCGCTGTTTTCACAGCTCTAATGAAACATGTAAACACAAAACCGTGCTGTTGTAAGCAGCTATGGTAAGGTCATGTTCAGGAGCGGTGATTTTGTAACGCTGGATGTTTTGTATTCGTGAATGAGGCTGGCAAACAGTTTTGAGCAGGTGGCTTTGTTTAAATGAACTCTTGAAGGGAATATGCATGCCAACCAACGGCAGGCACACAGCAATATGGCAGCTAGCAGCAGCACAACTCAGATCCAACTCAACTGCTGTTACCGTCACGTTTCTAACCTTGCCCTTGGCTACGCTGGTGATGTACAGTGGTTACCAGTGGTTAAGGAAACACCAGCTGAGCGAGGAGCACTGTGAGTCACCTGCTGGTGTCCCACTGCTCCTCTCCCCAGAACCTCACATCGTCATACAGAGGGGTTCAGACCCAGCCACGGACTGCTGCAGTTGGCTCAGTCCCACCTGCAGGGTGCTGGGCAGAGCTGGGCCATCCCTCCTGCACAGCACCTCCTCCTTCCCTCCCAATGGGAAGATGGGGACGCAGAGGCCGGTCTGCTGCACAGATGTCCTTTTGGGTAATGCCTGTCCAGGTCATATTTAATCTCTGAGGGTTTGGAGGATTTATTCTCCAAGGGAAACCTCTCTGCAGGGGCTGCGTGGCCCTGCTGGGTCTCTGCCATTCTCTATCAGCAGGACAGGGCATGGTCTGACCTGCGGGTAGCGATCCCTATGAGCTAATGGGTCCCATCCCTGCAACCAGGGACATCCCACCTGGAGCAGCCACACACACAGCACTTCCCTACCTAAAAATACCTAATACATCTCAGCAAAGCGTTCTCTGTCTACTGCCATTTACACTAACCATTGAATTAACGTTGGGTGACTAAAAATAGCCCGAGCCCATGCAGTCCTTCCTCCAAACTTCCTGCTTTGAAACACATTTTCCATAATTGCTGTGCTCTGCCTCGAGCTCTGCTTGAGGAAATCGGGCGCCTGTGAGGAGGTGTTGCTGCACACACACACAGGCTGTGGAGCTGCTGCAACCAGATTGTTTCGCCCACTTTTGGAGCAAAGTGAGGGAAAACAATTACTGTAAATGACTTTATAGTATTCAGTTGATTAAATCAGTCTTTAATCCCCTGCAAGAAGGAGATCAGTGCAGATTTAACTAGGTACTCATAAAGATAATCAATTTATTATTCTGTCAATGCCATATGGTGAAAGAGGGAGGTTTTTACCAGGCTGTGGAGGGAGGTGAGATCTATGTGTTACTCTTCAGAAACGTTTCTGTTACAAATCCTTTGTTATTACTCAGAAACAGAGCAGAACTGTGCTGTGTGCTCTGTGTGCTCTCTAGGGCTCTGATGTTTTGAGACAGTGCAAAACAGACAGAACGTAGTTAACCTACTTCAAGCATCACCCTCTGCATCAGCTCTCCAGAGGCGTTTTATAGCATCACAGGGATCTTTCTGAGATGTTCCTCTGTCCTGATGTACCAGTTGGTTGAGGTAGGGGCTCTGCTGAGCTCAGCCAGCTTTGCTGGCTGTAGTAATTCAGGAGCACAGTGCTGATGGAGCTCCTGCAGTGCTGGCAGAGCCCGGTCTGTGCTGCCAGGAGCTGCAAGCCTCAAGTCCTGCACTGCTGCACTTCTGGCAGCTTCAGCTTCAGTGTCATAGAGAGGCAGGTAAGCACACAAGGTGAAATCTGGTGCCCAACACTGCTGCACAGCTGGGAGCCTGCATCAGGGGGAAAACTTGTGTAGGGCAGATCCATCTCTAGGAGACTGAAACCTTCCTATCAATCTTCCAGCCCTCTAAAAATAGGTGGGTCCCTCTTTCAGTATATCTTGTTGTTGTGTCAAAATCTGCCTACTTGGCAATTCTCTGGGTGAGGAGGAAGGAGCAGTCTGGCTCCAGGCTCAATTGGTGCCATTCATTTTAGCTGTGCGTGCGCGTGGTGCATTTAGCAGAGAATAATACATCCAAATTTGTTTACCTTCTAGCAAGGAATCCGTGAGATGGAAAGGCTGGGCTGGATATTGGCTTTTCATGCAATAGGCTCATGTCCACTTTGGAGCCTTTATTCACTGGAAAACCTTTTAAAAAGACAAATGAAAGCATTTAATAAACATGCTCTTTGTCGAAATGAAATGTCTACGCTTTGGCATCAATTCTCTGCCCGTTTATGTGGGAGCACTTCCATATAGCTTTTCTTATCCGCCGATTTCTAAGCACATGAGTTAGGCTTCCAGTTCTTAGTGCTGGGAAAGCCAGGCACCAGGAGACGAAGTGATGTGCCCAAAATCAGTGGCAAAACCAGATAATATAACAAGATGGCCATACAGGAGAAGCTATGAAGACCCACCTCCCAGGGGCTGTCCCACGACACAACACTATGATGAAGATTCACAGCTAGGAAAGCCCTGGGCTATGGTACCAAGAGTCTCCCTGTCTCATCTTACTGACATTATTTACCTTCCAACGTGCCGCTCAAGCTCTCCCCAGCACTGGGATGTCTCTGCCTTATCCTGTGGGTGATCCACGGCCACTCTTTGCTCACAGCACTCCCACCAGACAAAGAAGCTGTTTTCTTCTCTCTGTCCAGGTCTGCTGTTCCCTCAGTGCCATCCACAAGGCTAATCCTGCCTGGTCCGTGACATCCCCTGTCTGATGGCACATGTAACTCATCAAGGCCTGGGGCTCCCAGCAGCATCTGTGCAGTCATTGTCCCATCCTGCTCATCTTTGGGTGCCTCTGGCTCAGGGACGGAAGATTCATTGGAGAGGTCCCAGTTTATCCCTGCTGATATTTTACCAGCAGAATCTTTACCACTGCTTGCTGCACTCAGCCTCTTAGTCGCCATCTCAATCTTTTCTGCAAGCTCCTTGGATAGGTTGTGTATGGCTTTCACTCGGTCCCATTGATTTTCCCATTTATTTCTATATGGAGAAAGGCCAGAAGTTGAGTAGCCTGGTTTTGTATCTTTCTGAGGAGGAGAAAAGCTCAAAGGAGGAGTATCTGGAGCTGGGAGGGAGCAGTCCCTCAAGTCCTGACATTTCAGAGGACTGGGAAGCCAGGATTCAGATGTCAGTAGTGTTGCAGAAGGTAATGCCTCTGTGTTTGTAAGTGATTGAACAGTTTCTAGAAGCTGATTCCTGTTTAAATAGAAAAATGTCAGAAAAAATAAATCAAAATCCCCCCCAAATCCGAATAGAAACATCAGCTTTTTGCACTAAGCAGTATCCCCAGTTCAAAAAAGAAAAAGAGACAAATTTGTCTATAGATACATTTGTCAAATGACAGATTGAGAGCAGAGCACAAAGTGCTGACGAATAGGGGACGAGTTGGAGTCCTGCCTGGGGCTGACAAGGAATAGCAATGTAAGAGCATAAGAGCAGACTGCAATGTTATCCTGAGTCTGCAGAGCCCTGGTGCCCAGAAGCACTCCAGGATGGCAGAAGTGGGCTGTGCATTGCTCAAACACTGCTGATAAAGCTGAGCACACAGAGCTCTGTGACCACTTTGGATTTGGAGCAGTGAGGGAGAGGTGAGATACGACAGGGGACTCGTCCATTGCTCTGATTTTATAGTTTGCAGCACAACACTATGGAAAGTACACAGAGCTTGGTGGGAAGGCTTTCTGGAGTGCAGTCAGTGCTGAGTACCTGTCCCTGGGATCTCGATGCACTGCAGTAGGGGATGCTGTTTCCACCCAGGCCCTGAAACTGTGCTTCAGGGTTTCACCACTGGTTTGTTCCTGAAACGAGAGTGACCATTCCTGTAAGCACTACATAGCTAGGAAACACAAGAGCAGTTGTTGGCTTTTGTTCCACTTAATAATAGGTTCATTTAACCAGAAAAGCACACAAGTCAAACAACAAACCTGCTCTTCTTACTGCAGCAATAGAGATTTCCAGGCTTTTGACCCCAAAGTCACGGGTTCCAACCTTGCTAATGAGCACAACAGCTCTTGCCAGAATTAAAAGTTAATTGCTCTGTTTTTCCAGATAAAATTTTACCTCCCTAACACTTCAAATCACGTGCATGAAGTGCTTCACCTCCTGCAAGGTGCTGCAGTGATCAGGACTGAAGGGCTTTCAATCCAGCTCTCCTCCATGACTTACTTGCTCAAGTGCACGCTGAGGACTTCCTTTGGCAGCAGCTGCTCCCCTGATGAGCTCGCACGTCTGCTCGGAGCACTTTCTCTTTCCAAGAGCTTCTTTCTGTTTCCTGTATACTTCTTGCAGCCTCTTATTCCTCATTTCCACCGCCTGCTTTACAGACTTTTTCTCTTCCAGCTTTTTTTTCTTTCTCTCTTCATTCTTCCGACACATGAACTCCTGAACGACATCACGGCTGTAGGGGTGAGGTTTTCTAAGGTTTACCCTCCTCTTTGGAGGCTGTTTCACGTTTTCTTTCTCAGACCCTTTCTGCACAGGGGTCCACCTCTGAGGAGATGTGCTTTTCCCGCAGCTTCCAGAGCTGTTGGTCTTGGCTCCAGCTGTTACTGATGCAGCCCTTCTCTTTCCTGCACTAAAGGCAGAGGGAGTCATGTCCTGAGGTCCAGGTGAAGACAGATGGTGCTGCTGCAGAACCTTTCCCTTCATGGTATCTCCCAGGAGCCTGCTCTGCCTATGGACATCGTGGCACTGGCTCTGTAAATGAAGGTTCTTGAATGTTTGCTTTGCACCTTTGGTTGGTGCACTGCTGGTCCTTCCAGCAGGGCCGTGGTGGGGAGCTGCACAGCTTTGGATTTCAGGGCTTTTCCCCACTGGTTCTATTCTATTTTCTCTGGAGCTGTTCTCCATTGCTGACACTGCAGTGTTGGGCCCTGTGGAAGATTTGGAAAGAGCAGTGGTGTTATTCCTTTGGTGGTGAGACAACTCCTGTATCAGTGTGCATCTCACAGCACATCTCCTACCACGGGGCTGAGGACTGCTGTACAATCCTCAGTGCTGCAGAGAGAAGACAAATCTCTGCTAATTTTGGCAGTGTCCAACTGTACAAATGATGTAGCTAGTGGCCCTTGGAGTGTGTATAGAATGTAACATACAAGGGCAATGAAACTCTCTCTTAAACCTCTTACACTTGCTTAGAAAGACCTTGAAACCATTCATTCCACAAACGGCCAACCACATTTTTGTTTGTGTGCCAGAAACAAGCAGTGTAGCAGAGAGGACCACTGTACCATAGGCATTTCCAGTGCTCTGCTCTTCAGCTCTGCTTCTCAGCTTCGGAAATGCAAGCGGTGGACCAAGCAGCTTCCTGGCTAACTTCTGTCCTTCCCTCCATGCAGAAACACCAGGGAGCTTTGAACCTGAAACAGACATGAGCGTTAGGGAGCATCCTTCTGTGCTGGTGGCTGCAGGTGGCTTGCTGGGATTCTGGTGGACCTGAGAGCTGGAATTCTCTGTAATTACATCAAAATCACTGGAGCAAACAGATTTGTTTTTAAACTGGTGAGAATCAGCAGGATGCAGCGTGGAGAATCAATGAATGATACGGGACAAGGGACCATGTATATATAATGCAAAAATAAATGATGCAGCAAGCAGCACAAACAAATTATTCTTGCCTAATAGGTGGTGTCACATAATAGGCAACATTTATCACCGTTTTACTTCATAATTTCAGATTGCATTCACAGCATGCCAACACTCGCACTGCCATAATTATGTATTTATTGCAAATGCTCCTCAAGCAGAAAGTGACTAAATGGAAAGTTATTTGATATCTGCATGGAAGCTCCCTCCCCCTGCAAATTCTACCCTGCAAAAATATTCAAGCTTCTTTGCAAAGGAAAGATTTTACACTGAAACAGTTACCAGCCTCAGTTCAAAGCTGCGGATCAGTGCTCAGCAGGAGCCATAAAATCAATTGACTGAGTCTGCTTTCCTGGACGCACACATCCATGTCTCTAGCTGTCAGAGCAGAGCACCTCTGAGAGCCATTTCTCAGACAGGAGGCACTCTTGGAGGCTGACTGCTTATCAGGGCCGTCCTTCCCTGCAGCTGCCAGCTGGGCACATGGCTGCAGTGACAGCGCTGGGCTCTGTGCTGTGGGCACAGCAGGTTCCCACTGGGGCTCACCTCAGTTCTGCAGCCTGGGAGTGCAGCCCGAGGCACAAGGATGATGTTTGCCATCCCTTCTGCAGGGCTGGAGGCATTTCCTACAAATGAATGGAGCCTCCTAGGGGGATTACCCAGCAGATCTGTGAAGTTCTGAAGGCACAAAGCATGGGGGGAACTGACGGAATCTGATGGGCTCGGAGTTTTTAAAGAGCTTGCATTTTTAAAGAAACACCTCACTGTATTACTTTACTTTCTTGTTCAGCAGTGTTAAAATGCAGGAGAGGCATTTATTTGTTACATCATCATGGTTCATAGAATCATAGAATCCTCAGAGTTGGAAGGGATCTTTAAAAATCCCACTCCCCTGTAATGAACAGGGACATAGAATCACAGAATGGCCTGGATTGAAAAGGACTGCAATGATCATCTCATTTCAACCCCCTGCTGTGTGCAGGTCGCCAACCAGCAGCCCAGGCTGCCCAGAGCCACATCCAGCCTGGCCTTGAATGCCTGCAGGGATGGGGCATCCACAGCCTCCTTGGGCAACCTGTTCCAGTGCCTCACCACCCTCTGAGTGAAAAACTTCCTCCTCATATCCAACCTAAACCTCCCCTGTCTCACTTTAAAACCATTCCCCTTGTCCTGTCACCATCCACCCTCACAGACAGCCGCACATGCACAGTTCAATCAAGTTGCCCACTTCCTCCAAATGCAACAGACAGATGCATCTGTAGCTCTAACAACACACGTTGCAATTAACAACCTGCACTGCCCCACAGCCTGCTTCCTCAGAGATCTTCCTTATCTATGCAGCATTTCACAAAAACTCACACCAAAGTTTGAGAACAGTCTGACTTGCTGATGAAATCACTTACAGAAGGAAACCTTTTGATTTAAATATTCCCCAGTGCTGGCTTTTTTTTTTTTTTTCCCTACCTATGAACAGATGAATATTTTATAGCTGCTGTGACTTAATTTTTTGTTAACTACAGCAAATTTATAATTCATCAAATTCCAGAGTACTTTGGCTCTGACCTCCGACCCCTCATTCATCTCCCGTCGCTCTGCCTCAGCTCTTCCACTGACAGAAACTAATAGCCAATAAAGGCACCGTGACACTGGCAGTTACAATGATGAATGTTTCATGTGGCACGGCCTTATTATGACCCACTCTCAGAGGAAGACCGAGCCATTTTTCAAACAATCCATTAAAACAAAAAAAAAAGAAAAAAGGAGGGAGGAGGAAATTATTATATATTTCATGCATTTTAAGTAGGGCTGTGGTAGCAGAGTGCATGATGCAGCCGTACTCGTCATTTCATCTGCATGGCATGGGATAACTTGGATTTTTTGGCCTCCTGTTTGCCACCAGTTATACATCTGTCCACTTTGAGCAGCACCCGCGGCGCTTCCACTGTTTGCCCACCCAGTTGGAATGCAGCCATTCCTGCTGCAGAATGATGGCACTAAGGAGGGAGCATCGCTCCGATAGTTCAGATCTGCGTTGGGAACACCCTTCAAAGCAATCCACGAAGGAGCACGTGGGAACCTCACTCCTGCTGCTGTTGTAGGAGGGCTGCATTCCCTGTGTTCTCCCGGCCCCTGCGCTGCAGAACGTGCCTTTTAGAGACACTCTGAGTTCAGCTGGGAGCTCAGTGGCTGACAGACTGTTCTTCCCACCGAGGACATGAGGCTTATTTTCTATTTCTGGTTATTTTTAATCCTGGCAGGCCTGGAATTCAGCTGCCAAAGGCAATGGTGTGACAGACGCTTGAAGGTCACTAAGGCTGTTCTTAGATGATACCTGTGGGCATCGGTGAGACCAACAGAGAGCCTGGGGGGGGCATGTGGCAGTGACTGCCAAACCTTACCCAAAAGCCAATGACAGAATGGGGCAGCAGGCAGCCCTGTGTGACCCCCCAGGGCCTCAGCATGCTTCACCTGCATCCGACCCACAAACAAAGCCCTGCATCCCTGTGCTGCCTCTGATCACCTTCTGCCTCCTTGGACAAATGCTCACTTCTGTCTGTTCCCTCTTCTTTCTTTCTTGCTTTATTTAACCAGGCTCTGTTCCTTGGCTGCGGCTCCCAGGATTTGGCATCCTTTTAATAACCAGATCCAGATTTTGGCAGGTGTGCTTGCAGGTGTTGTTATCTCTGCTCCATCAATCTGTGTCATCTCCCATGAATTTCATTCTTACCTTCACCTATTGCTGCTCTCCCCGGAGAAGAGGACCTGGGCAAAGGCAAGGGCTGTTTCTGGCTCTGTGTTTGAGTCCCCCGCGCTGAGCCACTCTTTCTTTGGTCTACAACCAAGAGGTAAAAATGGAGACAAGAATTCATGTGAAGCTTAAATTAGAAGTCAGTAAAAGGTTGGATATGTTTAACACTCCCCTGGTAGTTCTCTGACGGTTACATTCAGGGATTTGGTTGAAAACAAAACAAATCTGCCTTCCTGCTGAGCACCCGCCAGAGGCTGAGCAGGGCTCAAAGCACTGCCTGTGTCAGCTGGGAGGCAGCACAGCACGAGGCTGTGCTCGCAGAGGTGAGCTCTGCTGAATGCTCCCATCCATCACCAGAAAAAGTGTGATGGAACAGATCTGAGGGAAACACCCCTGGAAGCTGGTGGTGTGTGACAGGGATGGCAGCGCCCAATGAATTAACACTAATGCTATTACAGCAATAAGATTTATTATGGATAGCTTCTCAGCTCCTCTTCCCTAGTCCGGCAGAGCCTCTGTAATCCCACTGCCTGAAGCTTGCTGAGTGGGTGTTACCTGCTTTGGCAGGGGGGTTGGTCTCAATGATCTCCAGAGGTCCCTTCCAACCCCTACAATTCTGTGATTCTGTGTGCAATGGGATGGACTCCTCACAGGACCATGCTGGATCCCATCTCTCCACACAGCACCCTGAGAGCTACACTCACACTAACCCAATGAGACAGCTGCAGGTGAGTGGTACATCAGGCCCAAACTTAGCAGCAAAGCAGGATTAAACTTTTATTTATATCTGCTTTTAGATCCATGCTAGTTCCACTGAATGAATTACTAAATCCTCAATAATGCCTCTGAGCTACACGATTCCTGCCTTAAGTACCTGTGATGCCTCTCCGCACTGCTGTGCTATTATTTCCCATGTGCTTATGCCACTCATGTTGTGCTTTCTGCCTGGCAAAAAGGCGTGGGAGATGGGAAGCTCCATGCAACCAGTTGGGATGGGAGCACAGCCTTCCACGGTCTGAGAATCATCAAAGGTTGGAAAAGAGCTCTAAGCCCTTTAAGTCCCACCGCCAACCCATCTCCACCGTGCTCACTCAGCTTCTCCTGCAGAGCTTTGCTGCAAAGGCTGTGCTGCCCGGTGCCTTGTGCCACTGACCTCTGGGACACGGAGCAGAAGAGGCAGGCACGCTGCACACCTTTCTCTTCAGGGGTCTGTCCTGAAGCAGCTCTCGAGCATAGGATGCAATCAGGCACTTCTGCTCCTGCGAAGCTGCTCGCTGGTTTCTCTTCTGCTCCTGGATTTTCTTCTTGAGCTGCTCTAACTTCTTCCAGGATGATTTTCTCTGCAGCTCCTCCAGCTTCTGGTCGCTGGGGCTCCTGGCTGATGGCGGGTAGTGCACAGGGAGCAGGACAGCCACGGGCACGGGGGCTGAGATCTGACTGCTCCCTGCCAGGGGGCAATGCGTGCGGTGAGGGGAGCAGTGATGTTTTCCCTTCTGTACCTCATGACCTCCTGCATCTGCCCACTCTCCACAATCTTCCTTCAGGCTCCTTGCAATGAGCTGTGACCCATCTGCAGCCCCCATCCTGGCTGGTGCTGTAGGTGGGCATCCCCCAGGGGACAGCGGGGCCATGGGTGGGCTGGGGCTGGCAGCACGACTCCCATGGAAGCTGGGCTGGGACCTGGCAGGGGACAGAGAGGCACAGTTACTCTTTCTTAAAGAAAAGAACAAGCCTGAACAGGCACAGAATCACACAGAATCACAGGATCACCAAGTCCAACCATCCACCTACCAGTGATATCTCCCCACTAAACCATGACCCTTAGCGCAGCATCTAAACGCGGGGCATTATTACATGGGTGGTAGTTGAGCTCCCAGAACACATTGTGCTGGTGATGTTGGTTTGTTCATAGGAGCAGCATTTTGTCTGCTACCAGAAATTTGGCAAGTAAAGATAAAATTGGGAAGTGCAAAGGGAACTGTGGTCTGACAAGCTACTATGGGCACGGACAAAGGCAGACAGACTAATGCAGGGAGCTGATGGAAGGGCTGCTTCCACTGGCGGAGTGCTCAGCATTTCTGGGGGTGGATGATCTGGTGACATTTTTATTTCTTTAATAATAAATTGTAAGGTGCTAAACAAGTCCTGCACCCTGGAATTTTAAACCCATTTCTGTGTGCCTCTGCCACCCCATCCCCAGGTGCTGCACATTGAGGTCACTCACCTGCAGGACACAGGAACCTCACTGCTCTTTTTCTCCTTCAGAGCTGTTTCATCTCTATTTCTCTCTCCATCTACAGTGTAACAAAGTTATGCCAATATTAGGAAATTGAAAAGGTTCACTTTCCTGGAAGGCTTCTCCCTTTGGACACCTTCTCTCACTCAAACAGCTTCAAAGGCAGAAAAAGGATCCATGAAAACCCACAAGCCCCAGCCAAGCTCAGAGTGGATCAGCCCATCATTGAGTTTTTAAGAGTCTTGTGGAATGTGGGTAAACTGCCTGCTTTTTTGTCTTATTTTGTCAACAGGAAAAAACCTTGGAGACAAAGCACAAGCAGCTTTTGCTTTGCTGCAGCTGGTGGGCAGCAGCACTGCATCGTTTGCCCAGCAAAGTGGGGCTGCTCATGCCCTATGCAGCTCTAGCAGACAGCAGAGAAGTCACCCTTCCCTCAGCCACGTTCCCTTCCTCCAGCACCAATGCTCTCCACTTTCCCAGTAACTCAGAACTCACCAAAGCTTTCTCCAAGCCAAAGCTTCCCCCTGGCTGCCTGCGAGTTGGCACAGCTCCGCGTCCGATGACAAAATTTGTTTTCGATCCTTTGTAGCTGTGAAAAGACAGATTTTCTCTTTTGAAAGGAGGCATATGGTTTTGTTCACGGGAGCCTTTTGCTGGCATACAACCCTCTGATTAATTTTGCAGCTCCTGGTTACTGGTAAGCTCTGGCATGCCTGAGCACGTTCCAGGTGGTGCTTCCTGCAGTTGGAAAGAATGCGACCCATGGGGAAGGTAAGAGGTGAAATCACCTTTCTCTCCATTATCTGCACTCTGCCTGTATGGCTGCCTCACAACTTCACCAGAGATGATTTTAAAAAGCAGCTTAAGCTCCAAGTCACTGCTGCTAACAGTGAATTCAACAGCACAATCCCAGCGTCAGTCTGCACTGTGCTGGCATAATGCTATCTGCTCATCCACTCCATGACTGCAGCTGGTTGCACCCGATGGAAATGTTATGGTGTTCCTTACTGAGAGGACAGTAGGACAGGGAGAACTCAGAGGATGTCGCAGCTCAGTGGGTATCAGCTGTTGCTCTGCTCAGGGCTGCACCATAAGCAAGGCAAACCTTTCTCTGTGCTCACCATCCCTGTGAAAGAGCTCTGGGAAGTTTGGTAAGACGCCTTGCTTTGCTCCTTATCCCCTTCCAGTCACACAGTGGGTGATGGAAGAGGTTGTGCACTCATTGCAAAGCAACAAACCGAACAGCACATTTGCACTGCTTTCAATTACACTAGGAGAGAATCCTGCAGAGGAGATGCGCAGGGATGTGGCAGAGCACTATGTGTGACAGCTAACGTTCCCTGCCCCACACGTACCACTGCTTTGGCTTTCTGAAGACTGTTCCAAGCCTGGGTCACATCTGTGGAAACAAGAGATAAAACACATTTTTTAGCATCCCTTTGCATCTGTCTTCACTATAGACAACTTTACCGTGTGCTCAGCTCTGAGCGGATCGTAGAGCTGGGGGCTGAACTGCAGAACTGCTCCTGGAGCAGTGTTGGCTGTGTCTGTATGTCATGTTTTCAGTGTGTGCTGAGTGCTGTCCGAGCTGATGCTCTTGAAGCCATGCTAGACCTTGTTCAGCAAAGCCCCCATTGATTTTTGCTGGTAGTTCTTGTCTTTGGGCTGAGGAAACTCCCAGAGCAGCTCTCACTGGTAGAAAGCAGCAGGAAATGGGGAGCTGCACGTTGTTCCAAGAGCTACAAGCACAGATTTACAACCGTCCAATGCTTACAAACTGCAAAGCATTGCTCCCTTGTGTGTCCAGACATGCAGGTTAAAAGAAAACCTTTCAATAAGCAAGAAATCCTTGGTATGAAATAAAGTTATCCAAGACTGTGACGATGACTGCAGAGAGGAAAGCAGAAGCACATTACCCACGTACCAGCCAGAGGAATGGAGCCTCCGGATGCAGAGCTGCCGTCCATCCCTCAGCTGTGCTGCAGTCCTGCTTCCTTGAGATCCACACCTGCAATAATTGCCCCAAAAGTCATTGCTTTCCTTTGAGGTCTTCATTACACCCGTGTGTATTTTCACTCATCCTGCTTAACACTTACCTTTTGTAGCCTCATCCATGCACGGAACACCGTCCCCTTGGGAGCTGTAGAAATGCACCTAGAGGAGCACATCAGACTGGGATCTGTGGAAGAGCTGGAGCTGCTCTGCAGCAGCAAATCCGCGCAGCCGCTTCCAAAGAGAGCTGCGAGAAAGAGCTCAGCACCAAACATCCCATCCTCGGCTGCTTCCCGGAGCTGAACCACACGCGGGCAGCTCCCCGGCACCAGACCCTGCTCTGACAGCGGTGCCAGGCCGGCCTGCCCTGCCCGCGAGCTCTGGGAGGCACAGGGCCGTGCTCAGGAGCCCCGCACCCCGCCGGCACCGCCGCACCTTTCTTTGGGCTCTGGGCTCACGGCCACAGCGGCGGAGAGACGGCTGGGAACGATGGGGAAAACAAACAGCAACGAGAGGAGCCCAGAACTGATTTCAGCAGGCAAATTTGTGGAGAGAAGCCAGCAGCTTTCTTGACACAGCCCTGCGGGCTCCCCAGGGCGCTGTGACGGATGAGGTCGGGCTGCGGGTGCGACTGCACTTTAGTGTCACTGTTGTTAAGTTGCAGCGCTTGGAATCCGAGGGCAAGCTTGCGGTCGGCACTGCTCGCTCCTCACGCTCCAGTTCGTGCAGCAAACAGCAGAGGGCAAACTCCGACCGCAGAAAGGGGACGAAGAGCTCAGCGTAGGGATGCTGTTGTGGGGGGTGGGGGTTAAGCCAGGACAACCCAGGAGAGCAGCACTGACACCTGAGCAAAGCCAACCCGGAGCGGGTGGCAGCAGGAACGCCCTTTGCTCCTGCAGTGATCACTTTGCTCTCCCTTCTGTACTCGGCCTTTATGCACAGCATCTTTCAGATGGGCAGCAGCGTCCCTCACTGCCTGAGCCCCACCACGGCTGTGGCTGCAGATGGCTGTGACCACCCTCACATCTCTCCTCTGTTGGCAATACGCTGTGTGCTGCCGTTGCCATTTAGGTTATGTGGAGGGGGTCCTGCAGCTGCGTGCCCCACAGTCACAGTTCCATGGTTACACCCCAAATCACTACAGTCAGGTTATAACAGCTAAGACGAGGCTGCTGACTCAGTGCTGCTCCTCAGATGATCCATAGACATTTGTTTCCTGTGAGATTCTTATTTCTCCAAGCTGGGGATTTCCTTCCCACAGTTACCCTCTCCCATAAGCTGACACTGGGCAGCTCCTGGATCTACGTGCTGTTGGTGCAGTGATGGAGGGCACACGGATGTGATAATAAAGACAAGCAAAGGAGGGTAAAATCGTTTCTTGTTTCTCTACAGCAGTAATCATCAATTGCTGCTGTCAGGGGTTGAGTTTCCATCAGTACTCTGAGGAAAGAAGTCGTATCTTTGGGTCCCACCTCACTGCAGAGCAAAGCACGGTAATGTTCTGTTCCATCAGCATGTTGGTTTGTATTGAATGTGACTCTTGTTTCTGGGTAATGTCCTCAATGCCCGTGCTTTATAATCGTGCAGATTTGCTTGAAGCAGCAATGTCGTTTTGTGAGGGTTCGTTATTACTGGAAAGTGCTCAGATGGCGAGGCAAGATACTGACACCACATCCTTTCATCTGTGTGGATCCCTGTGGTCTCTAGAGAAGTTCTCTTGAAGAAGCAGACTTCAGCTGCTTATGTAATGAATGTCACTGCAGTCTGTGCTCAGATATTACCGGCATTTCAGCTTTTCAAGTCTAACCAAACAAGGAATTCCTGAGCTGCAGACTGGAGTCACAAAGCTCCCACTTTGAGCCGTTCCAAACCAATCTTTTGGCCTGATTAGAGGTTGCAGTGCTAGGAATGCAGAGCTTGTCCAACAGAGAGCCACAGCTACTCGGGTGCGCCGATAAGAGCTGTAATTGCAGGGTCCATGGGCAGCCGTCCTGCTGAGTACATGTGCGCAGGGAGAACAGCAATGTGAAACCTTGGCAGCAGGAGGGCAGCTTTCAGCAGAGGTTTGGGAAGCGGGGAAGCTGGCAGTAAGTGGGAAAGCCCCGGATCTACTCGGTTTGGGGGCCCTATGTGGGGCAGCAGCACAGGCACTGTGCTGTGCAGTCCTGTGTCTGAGTTTGCTCAGGTCAGGCTGGCATCACTGCTGGCACTGCTTCTTCTCAGCAAGCTGTTGGAGCTGACAGGAGCCAGGAGAAGACAGATTGCCGGCATGTTGAGCTGCACATCTTGGAGTGTTAGACCACAAATCTGCTGAGAGCTGAGGAACTGAAACCTATTTACCCTTGGGCCAAATCCCACTTCTGCAGAGTGTGAAACTCTGGGGCAGGAGCCAAGTGGGAGCCCAGGTGGAGAGGAGCAGAACTTCTTGGGTTTGTATCCCAGGTGTGTATGAGCAAGATGAATCCGTCCTCTATGGCTCTGTCCTGAGGATTGCACAGCTGCTGTCACATGCAGTGAAGGCAGGATTAGGCCCTGCGTTTTCTCTCATGTGGCATTTATGAAGCACCAGCCCTCAGACACCAAACTTCTCTTGCAGGTGCTCTCAGACTGTCACCACCAGTTGCAGTGGACTATCGTGAGCCTGGAGGGACTCCTCCAGAGGTCAGGGGAGGGTTTTGCAGGATGGGATACAGGGACAATTCATGTCAGTAGGAACCTACCAAGAGAGATGCTGAATTCCTCCTGCATGGTGTTATCCCACAGACAGCAGTCTCTGCATTTTCCCCATCACAGCTCATGCCTGCTCTTGACAGGTACACTGACACGCACTGTCACTGTTCAGGAAATATATAAACCAATAACCCACAAGGCCAAGCAGAATTCAGGATGTGAGCATTTCTGTGAACCAAAACCAGAAATTCCTCCCAAGTTTCCATGGTTTGAAACTGCTGCATATCACACAGATACAGATCTGTCTACCAAATACACCCCACGGGTCCCATAACTTCATCCAGAGAAGAGGAAAGAAAACTGAACCTCTTTTCTTTTTTCCTGGCTCCTGACTGAAGAGCTCGTACTGTCAGCCACTTCTCACTGACATTCTCAGTTAGCAAACAATCACGGCACAAATGTGGGCTTTGATTGCAAGCTGATGTGACATGAATGTTGCAGTAAGCATATGGTGGGAAGAGGCAGCTGATGAAAAAACTGTGTACCATCCTGAATCTGACAGCTATGGGCTGCACCCATTGAAATCCATGACAAAACAGTGGCTGGATTTAAAAGGGACGTAGATACAGACACTTAATGGATAGGGGTCTGATTTGAAGCTGCAAAGAACTCAGGCCTGGTTACTGCATATTGAAGTCGTTTGTGAAGGTGTTATTTCTCAAACCAGCAGGAAAACAAGACTGAGATAAGCAGGCTGCCCCTCCGATGATGCCACACTGGCTCCTGAGATAAGGCACGCCTTGCTTCTTCAGCAGGTGATGCTGTGGAATAGCAGCACTCATGCTCAGTGCTCAGAGATATGTGGGGATGAGCCCAAACCCAGCTGCAGAATTTCTGCTGATGCCACTGAACCACCTCCCCCAACCCTCGCAGCTCGTTCTGTTTCCCATCCTGTTAGCAATAACCAGATTGGATTCCCATGGTCGGTGCCACGCATTGAGCACTGAGTGCTGTGCAGTGAAGTGCCAGATGCAGTGGGAGGTCACCATGGGACTGCCTGGGGACAAGCCTGGAGAGGGATGCGCTGCAATAGAGACTCTGACTTTCTTTGCAGTGATTACAGCCAGAAACACAAGGGAACATCAACCTTGTGTTTTCCTATTGATGCCCTGAAATAATAAGTATAAAACATGTCAGCCAAGAACTGTATCTTCAGAAAATCTGGGTTTTATGTTGCATGTCAAATGATGCCTGGAAGGGGCAGGTGCTCTTGATGTGATTATATATATATGTATATATATATATAATGCAGTTATCAGTGAAAAGTGTTCTGAGGTAGAAATAGGTATTCGTGGACTATTTTTTCTTCTATCCTTAGGAGATGTGAATGGAATCAGAAGCAGAGGGTGGGAAGGCTGCCTGCACTGTGCAGCGGAATGTGGGAGAGCACACGATTGCCCTGGAAACCAGCTATAGTAAATGGAGCTCCTCAGCTGCAGGGGAGGATTTACACCACCAGGCTGGGAGCAGGCAATTTAAGTCAGCCATCCGCAGGTAAATTGGCACATTTCTCTGCACGTCGTTGTCTCCATGCACTGCAAAAGGAAAAATGAAGGATGGGTGGTAGGGGAGAATTACAGGATTACCAAGTTAGAAAAACCCACAGAAGCTGATGCAGAGATTCTCGTGGTTTGGGGCAGGGGCTGATCCTGGCAAGCAGGGAGCAGGCATGTATTCTCTGTGCAGTGAGGAGGAGCAGTTGGTGCAAGGGTGCTGCAGACCTGTGTCTCTGAATCAGACACTGCTCACCTTCTGGTCCTGCTCCCACCGGAGGGCAATGGTGAAACATAACTCACCTGGAGCCACCTGGAGCTGTTGGGCTATCCAGCTGCTACAGAACTGCACAGATGTAAGCAGTGTGCCTTATTACCAACTCCAGTGATAACATTCCTAATCTTCTGACTCACTGGGTTCGGGGTGATTGGATTTAAGTATGCAGTTCAGTATGCAGCCAGGTCTATTTGTGGGTTAAACATAACGTACTAAGGCTGTATGCTCTGTAACTGTGCCTCACGGAGCTCCACTTTTTGTTCTAAAGTTACTTTGTTCTGCTTCAGCCTTTCAGCAAAGCATCGAAGAGCCACCAACAGCAGCAAGATTTCAGCCTCCTCCTTCGGGAGATGCTTCGTGTTGAAAACCCCAACGGTCCAAGCAAAACACAAAGCTGGCATCTGGGTCCTCCTGTCCCACATTTGTCACTGCCTGAGTCTTTGTGAGAGTGCTGCCCACACAGCAGGCACTGCCAACCAGAGCTCCTGTTTCCCTTTTGCAGGATTTCCTCTCTCCACTGCTTTCCATGTCCCTGTTGTACAGCTGCTGCCATGCAGCACAGCTCATCTGCCATTGGGATCCCACAACAGTGGAGTGCAGGAAGCTGAGGAAGCAGAAGAGCTTTACATATCCCATTTATTACAATCCCTGAGGTCACTGACTCTGCTCATAAGTTCACCAGATTTCCCTTTCATTACGTTTGGTTTACTGCTAAATGGCAATCCAAAATATTGCCAGCAGGGAAGTGAGCAGTGGGATAAGCTAACATAACAGACTGCCTTTGGCTTTGCCAACCCAGGTTGCTCTCAGATTTGCCACTGCTTCATTGCTGCTATCCCTGGGGTTGGCACAGTCCTTTAACCCAACATCCTTTGTGACTGTGATCGGTGTTTGGGCATTTTTTGTCCTCTCTCTTTGGTAAATAATGTAAATCAACAAAAATACAGTGTTATTATTGGTAAGACTAATCTATACAGAGATAAGTGCAAGGAAAAATAGATACTAGCTGCATACTCATCTCCAATGGAAAACAAACATGGCATATTTGAAGGCTAAATTCACTGCTGATGCAGCTGTGTTACAGTAATAGATCTCTTTGTGCAGGTGGAGAAACTGACCCCAAGGGATTACTGTTAGCAGCAAAGTTAGTGGGCATGTTGCCATTGGTGATGGACTGAGGTTTAGACTTGGTGATCTCGGAGGTCTTTTCCAACCTTTATGATTCTCTGATTGCCTTCACCGAGAGAATGAACTCCTGGAAGTGATGGATTTGTTCTGCTGAGCCAGTGAGACCAAGGAGCACCATCACTGTGCAGGGGGTTGGTGGGAACACCTGGACTTGTCTCACTGTGCTGCCTGGTAGGAAGGTGATATGTTTCTAGAGACCAAACCTCATGCAGGTGAAATATGCTGTCCTGCATGTAGCTTGGACTGGAAGAGCTCCTGGATGTGATGCGTGTGTTTCTATGACAACACCTTTTAGCAGCTCTTGTGTGAAAGCCAAAAGCAGCAGGCAGGAGGTGGGCAGCTGTCCTAAGGAGCAACACCACTGCCTTGGCTCCCATTGCTTCTCTGAGCACAGATAAGGAAAGGGCTGGCACTGCTCTCCACCACTCCCATTCTCTCACTCAGAACCACTGCTCTGCTCCTTTCCTGGCAGTCAGCGCTGCCCCCAGGCTGCACCCCACAGAGGACACACATGTTTGGTCTCAGTGGACAACTTGAACAGACATTGGTATTCGTTCGCTCCCTTAGGCCACGCAGGCTGCTAATCACACTGTGTGATCAATACTTCAGTGCAAGCCACAATAAAAACACGAGCAGCGTTCAGCCGCAGGGCTGAGATTTGCCAGCCTGGGAAAAAATATCAGATATCAATAGGTAGAACTAATTGATATGTCAGATAAAAAGAGAGACTTTACAGATGAAGAGCCAGGCTGTCCAATTACAACCTGACATGAAGAAAATGCTCTCACCCAGCGAATGCTGCATCAGACCCAGAACTCATATCCGAACTGCAGCATATCTGAACTCTTGTTCAGATACCAGCTAATGGAGAATGTACTAGGTTCCTAATAATGTTTTGTTGCTTAATTACCTACATTCCAGCATTATACCTTATTGCTAGTCTGTAGTGGCATTCCCAATACCGAGAGCCTTCTGACTGCTCCTTCATGTTAGCACATGAATTCTTGTCTTTCTCCATCTGAGCTGTCCATGTGGTGATGCATGGCTGCGTGCTCCAAAGTGTCCCCCACTACAGAGCAAACCACTGCCATCTCTCCCATTGGTTCTTATTGTCATTCAGAATTTCTCCAGCTAAACAAGCACCAGCTAACGTCGCACTGAGCATAAATCTTTTAGGACACACCAGAAATCCCTCCACTGGATATTTACTTTTGGATGCATGCTACCCAATGTTCCGTCCATTTAATACAAGCTACGTTGATTTTGTTAAGCACTATTTTTAACAGAATGTCATGCAAGATTAAGTCAACTTCCTTGCAGAAGTCTACATTTATTATTTCAGCCAAATTACCTTTCTGAACTGAATTCAGAACCCTTCTTGCTTGCTTGATGAGCAGTTCCGTGGAGCGACGGATTGATGTTCCATGGCCCTTCCCACTGTGTCCTCTATCATATCATAGAATAGCCTGGGTTGAAAAAGACCATAATGATCATCTCATTTCAACCCCCTGCTGTGTGCAGGGTCACCAGCCAGCAGACCAGGCTGCCCAGAGCCACATCCAGCCTGGCCTTGAATGCCTGCAGGGATGGGGCATTCACAACCTTGGGCAACCTGTTCCTGTCTGAATGGATCAGTATCAGCCTAACAGGTTTAGTGGGCAAAAATAATGGTGGTAGGTGGATGGTTGGACTAGATGACCTTTTCCAACCTTAATGATTCTGTGATCCTATGGTGTCAGTATCAGACTAAGAGGTTTAGCAAGGAAATACTGGCAGTGGATGGATGGCTGGGGAAGGCTTTTTCAACCTTGGTGATTCCACGTTTCCATACGTGGGTCATCTCTGTTGCTCTTCTAGAATACTTCAGTTCACTTTTAACCTCCTTTCAGGCCTTTGAGACCTCTCTCTTGCTCTGTTATTTGCACAGAAATCGGCATCACTGGTGCAGAGAGCATGCTGTGCTATCATTCCTAAAATGGGAATTATTACTCCAACAAATTCTTTCTTTAACAGCAGCATTCAGGCTGTGGCTTCAGCTCTGAGCACAGCGTGCTTCCTGCCGTTGGAGCTGCTCGGGGGCTGCAGTGGTTGGTGACACAGCATTGGGAGCCACCCCCTTCCTCTGCTTCCATCCCTTGTTCTTACTCATTGGCTGCTTAAGCAGAAAGAAGTGCTGTCAGTTACATGAGAAGGTTTGAAAGTTTGGCCAAGCAATGCAACTGAAGCACAAATATTGACAATGTGTTTTAAAAACAAACCCAAACACACTCGTACTCGATGCCACTGCCAACTGTTATCATGCAAAAAGGAAAGAAAGCTCTCATGTGAAACTATGTGTAATCCCCTTGGCTTTCAAGCAGAACAAAAGATTACTTCTGATTTGGAATTACTTCCCAGCATTCCAGCAGGAGAAACTATTTGCCTGTTGACAACTGGAAACTGGCAATTGGAATTGATAAGACAATCCCTTTGGATCACTGTAACCACCAGCTGATGGCAGTAGGAGCCCTGGGTTACGTGCCCAAGCCATGCACCTCTGATCCAATGCCTCCAAGAAAAGCCTCCTGCTGCTGTTGTTCGGCTTCTGTTGCCTCAAGATCAGATTCAGAGGAAGAAAGGAGTACAGAGACCCTTAAAAACCAGAATTCTTTCCCAGGTCAGCTATTCTTTCTTTTCTCTCCCCCCAGAGGGATAGCTGGGCAGGTGTTTCCATTAATCCCATTAATTCCATTGCACACAGCAGCACCAGGGGCGATGCTGCACTGGAACTGCCCAACATTGCACGACCCATCAGCTTCCAGCCCCACGTCCACCTGGTGCTGCAGATACGAGTGCTGTTCTTAATGGAATCCTGTTAATTACAAATTTCCCTCTCTCACCTCCCCCTAAATTCTGCTTGCATTAGGAGCCTGCTCACAGAAGGGCACCACGTCTGGGGTACTCTGTGGGGTACAGTGGTATTAAAGGTGCTGCTTATTAACTTTTGAGTCATTGATGCCCCTCCTCTTGTTTGGGATGATTGGGTCTCTTTGCTCCCAGTGCTTTTCTCATTGAGACCCTACATTTTCAGAACTGCTGCCAAACCTGTTGAAGTGGATTTAGGGGTTAACAGACTGGCCATGGGGAAAGAGGCAGAAAATGCCCATAGTCTGTGATCACCTGTGCTTCCTCCACAAGGAGCCATCCCAAAAAAGGGTGTGAGAAACAGAGAGCACAGCCTGCTCTTCTTTGGAGGCAGCCTTTAAAGGAACTGAGAAAATGACAAACTTTTTCTGGAAAAAGCTGAGTAACAGCAAAGCGCTCCCAGGATGTACCTGCCTGAATTAACAAGGATTGAAGACACTTTGAGGTGATGGCATTTAATTACAGCTGTTACTAACAAGAGTTGGCGATGAGATTGCACCAGTTTAGCAGTGACTTCAGCTCGGGTCTGTCTGTGTTGGGAGTCTGAATCACTTCTTGCACATAAACCCCAGCAGAGGCCACCAGCAAGCTGCTTCCTGAGCCGCAGGAAAGCTGCCAGCTAATTAACGGCGATGTGAGAGCCTCGGAGAAAGGCTGGCTGAGTGAGTGATGAAGACATCAAGGCAGTGGGGGGATGTTCCTAGTGATCATATATGCTCTGCTCAGTGCCATCCCACTGCCATTCCCTCTGCTTTCTGTGGCATGGCTGTCCCTGCCAAGCAGTAGAACAGAAGTTAGAGCTCCTCAGTACTGGTATAGCTTTGGATATTAATGATCTTCCCCAGGATCTGTTCCTCCTTTTTGCTGCTGTTTGCAGAAGCTCTGTTTTATGTTTAAATATCATCACTTTGCTTCCTCTCCATCTCATCCAGGCTGAACAAACCCATTTCCTTCACCTTTTTCTCATAGGTCACACGTGTCATTCCCAACACGTGATGCCATGCAGATGCCATTCACCAGATGAATTACAGGTATTTTTAAAGCATTGGGCTTTCCTTCTATCTGCACACAGGTAAGCCGTGTTGTGCCTTAGGCCCAAGAACCCACAATGAGCTTCTTGGCACGGCCACATCTGGTTAACCAAACCCAACCCACAGCAAAGTGATTGATTCGTTTCATCAAATGAATTCAAGCCTATGGTGACCCGTTTGCTGCTCCTACTAGAAGAAAAAGAAGCAGAGTGAGTCAGATGATGAATTATCCATCACAAAGCCATGAATGCTGAGGCCAAAAGGGACCCTTATGCTCATCTCAGCCTGACCTCCATCCTGACCCAGGCTGTGGAATCTGCCCCAGTGATTCCTGTGCCATTAACATGTGGGTGTTTGCTCAGAGCTCTGCGGAATACGGTACATCTGGCTGCAGCCCAAACTGCAAGCTCTCCCCTCTCCAGCATTGTTTCTCACAAGGGCAATTGCTCCATCTGCCCACAGCCACTGACTGAGCAGCACTGAGGCCGTGCAACAAAGCACCCCCTGTCTCCTGCACTGCAGCCAGAGGCAACAGCTGCCTTTGGTTTTCATCTTTTGCATTGGTACTCTTTGCTGGAAGAGGGGCACGTGGGGAGGCACAAACACCCCTCTGGTGCTGCCCAAATTTTCTGGGCAGCTTGGCCTGGTGGTTGGCGACCCTGCACATAGCAGAGGGGTTGAAACTAGATGATCATGGTGGTCCTTTTCAACCCAGGCCATTCTATGATTCTGTGAAATACCAAAGTCTCACAGGGCTGTTCATGTTCATGGGCTCGTGAGCAGCTATGTGTTCTCCTCAGAGAAACCATAACCCTGGGTAAGAACAGGCTGGTGTGTGGCACAGAACCCCAGCCTGGCCGGTAGGTTTGCCTGTGGTCCCTCCAGCAAGGTGTGTTTTAGCTGCTTGCTCCCTTTTTGCTGTGGGGAAAGGTGTGCATCAGGACAGCTGTGCACCTCCCTGAGTGAGGAGAGCACTCTCAGCAGGATGCTTGCAACCCCCACTGCTCTGGTTGGTCTGCAGAGTGAAGACCATCCCAAAATTCAGGCAGATGCAGGCTTGTTTACGAGGATTGTTTTGGATTTAAATGCAATATCAATTAACTCTTGTGGTTTGCTAGCAGGGTGTTATTGATCGTGTTGTGCCCCAAGCAGAATCTTTGTGTGCTCTCAGAGGGGCTTTTGTGCAGGTCCATGGGGAGGAACCCCAGCACTCAGGATGTGGCTCTGGCTTTCCTCTGACCACAGGGCTGGTGGTGGGGCTGCTGGGAATGGACAATAAGCAACTGGAACCAGCCAAAGCCATAATGTGTGCCTGCACTTCTTTGGGGAGTCCACAATGATAATGATATTTAATTTGGTGTTGCTGGATAAGCAGCACTAATTTGCAAGCTGGCTCCTGCTGAGTGATCCACTCACTAAGTTTTATGGGAGCACTGCAGGCCTCAAAAAAGAGGAAGCTGGATGCAGTGTTTGAAGGTGACCTGCATCCTTCTCCAGGCACCTGAGTGACAGTAACCAGCAAAGGCTCCATCGTTCAGCAGGACAGAGCTGCTGCAGACGAATCCAGCTCCTTGCTCCACAACTGTTGCTCCCAGATTTCTGCCTTCAGCAGCACAGGGCAGCACCAGCTGAAGGCTCACTGAGAGAAGGCAGCTGTGCCTGTGCCTGTGCCTGTGCCTGTGCCTGTCCTGCCTGCTGGCTTCAGTGTGGGGCTCAGCCCAACCACTCCCAGGTGCTGCCTCTCAGCCTAACGACCTCCAGGTGTGGGCACTTACAGGGCAAAAGCTCTTAAGCTGAGCAAGCCCAGACTCACCTCATTAAGGAATTAAGTGGCTGCATACGGGGTAGATCTTCAGCAGTGCTCTGCCCACCGAGCTGGGCTGGTTGCGCCCCTGGGCACTGCACCCATTAGCGGAGGGCAGCCCCGCACGCTGGGCTGCTCGCTCTGCTCCCGGGGCAGCGCGGAGCCCGCGGGCCGGAGGAAGGGGAGGAGGCGGCCGAGCCGCTGCTCGCCGCGGGCTGACATCAGCCGGAGGAGGGGCCTGCCCGCGAGTTTCTTGGCTCGGCGCATCACTTCCCGCTGCTGCCATACTCCGGTGCCCGGTGCCGGGCTGCGGCTCGGCGGGGCCGGCGCCCATGGCGGGTGCGCCCGGAGGGGACAGCCCGGGCTCTGCTGCCCGCCGGCTCTATTCGAGGTGAGCGGGGCGGGGTTCGGGGAGGGGAGCGGAGCGTGGCCCCGGCAGCCTTCAGCCCCCGCCCGAAGCTCCGCGGCCGCAGGGACCGGAGCGGAGATGGGGGGAGGACGGGAAGGCGGCAGTGGGTGTTCCGGGGCGCTGGGTGAGGGAGGGGAAGGAGCCCCGGCTGCGGGAAGCTGTTGCATGTTTGAAGAGGAACAGAGCGAGAGACTTGAGAGAGAAAAGCCGCTTTGGGGTGTGGGGGTCGCTCGGTGTGGGGCGTGGTGGGGGCTGGGGCTGCGGGTCCCCATGGCACCGACGCGCCGTGCTCTGCGCTAAGGGCAGCGATGCTCAGACCGTGCCCGCGGTGGGCGTTTGCACTGCAGGCTCTCGGTTACGCTACGGGGATTTGGTTTCCAGCACTTTGGGTGCTGCCCGAATTCGCACAGCTCCGGGCTGTCTGCTGCTCGTGCAAAGGCCGTATGTTGCCTGTTCTTTTCACCCGGTTCAAAAATCAAAAAGTCTGAACGGGGGTCGGTTGGAGGCCTTCCAGCATTGCCTGCAACATCGCTTACCCTGCTTGTCCTCACTGTGTTTTGTTTCTCCTCTAGTAGTCAGAAGTGGGGGCAATACAATATCTGGATACAGGGGGGAGGGAAGATCTCTTGGGCTGCATGCAGCATGCCAGCATGTCGTCAGCTCTTTTCCTTGCTTTGCAATAATTTTCAGCACAACTGTTGGTTTCTGCAGTGTTTACTAACTTCTCTTGATTGTGTTGTAAACAGTCTCCATCTCACTCATTAATGTCACTACAACTGTACCTGATCTGAATGTGCAGTGGGCAATTAGAGTGCTCTTCCAGAGCACCAGGGATCCTTCTGGAGAAGATGACATTCTCAGAGGTGGAAAGATTGTTGGTTTCCTGATGTGGAGGGGAGGGGGTTACAACAGGGTAAGCCTGAGTTTGCAAGGCAAATTGGGGGGGAAGAATTTCACCTGTGGGATGGACTTTGCTCTGGAAGGGCTCCTGTTCATTTTGCACAGGTGTCTAAAGAATTACATCAAATATTCCCATTGTTTTCTGGGTGCTGGAACGTGTAAAGTTGTGAAAACTTTGTGAAGTCCGTTCTTCTGTAGTGTTGGTAGGAAGGCTGTGTTCTGTTCATGTAAAAGAAAGCAATAAGAAAGTAGTGGGCTTTCTTGAAGTTACAATTGGAGGCACTGCTGCACGACTGCCTGCAGGCCCTGCAGTCACAGGTGTCGGAAATGGTAGCATTGGAAATGCTGGTTTTCTTTTGTCAGCCTATGCAATCAGTCTGAGAAGATGACCCCCCAAAAAACAGCAGGATAACATTTCTGAAATAGCTGTGCTGCATAATGGGTGATCTGAGCAAAAAACCCATGTGATAGCTTGACACGTGGTGGTGTTTTGTTGATGTCTGCTTGGGGACACTGAGCAACTGGTAGCTTCACTGTTTGTGAGTGGTGCTGTCATCCTGAATTGGAGCTGAGCAGAAAGTTCATTCTCTGCTGTGGGGGGGGTCATTGCTGCCCCAGCCTTGGGCAGGGAGTTGTGGCTGGGGTTTAATGCGTGCTCCTGCAGGACCTTGGGCATCCCATTGATTCTGCTGCCACTCTGCTTGTGGGGCTCGGGGAGGGGAGCTCCTTCTGGTGCTGCATGTGTGAGCTCTGGGAGGAGGATGTGCCTTCTGTCCATGCAGCATGGTGTGATCTTCCTTTTATTCTGGCCTCTATGTGCTGCTGTGATTTGGGCAGGTGTTGTCTTGGGGGAGCTGAAGATGGAAGTACTCAGGAGAAGGAGATGGGAGCTGGCTCCACAGCTCAGCTTGCATTCCCTTTCTCAAGGCCAGCAATGGGAACATCCCAAATGTTGGGTTTGCTCCTGATGTAGCATAAAACAGCACTGTCAGTGTGCTGCAGCTACGTGCTGTTCGTGCTACCCCTGGAACACGTGCAGGCACATCTCAGGCCTTGTCTCCTTGTATTCTGGCTTCCCAGCCCTGCTGCCCTCTCCAGCAGATCCAGCTCTCTGCCACCGGAGAATAGAAAATGCATATACAAGTTTTGTTCTGGTGTGGCTGAGGTGTGTTTTTTTCTGTTCTGTATTTTTTGCACTTCAGTAGTGTCCCAGCTTGCATTCTGCTTTCCTGAAGAACAAGTTTGAACTCGGGTCTTACGCAGCCAGAAGCCCTTGGCAGCAAGTTCCTTTGGGTGGAGGGATTTCTTATTTAACTCTTGATGCTGTTTTGCTTTAGGAACAGTTTTTATCTCCAAGCTGCTCCTTTGCTGTACCTTGTTCCCCCCTCCCGTGTGCCACTGACCAGCTCCAAGCAACATCCTGTGACAAAATCACACCAACTGAAACAAAAATGCCTCCTGTGTGGGCTGCAGGACCTGGCCGCAAAGTAGGGCTGCTGGGTCCCGGGCTATTGATACATATTAAGTGGGAAAGCTTTCCCACTTGCTGAGCTTCTTTCTCTTTTAGGATGCTTTTAGTTAAATGTCCCCCAATGGAGCTGATTTTCAGAGCAGGCTTAGCAACAAAGTGACACGTGTGGGATCTTCTTTCCTTCCTGCAAAATAAGCAGGTGGGATCTTGTAGGAAGGATGCATCCAGAGGCAGCTCTGCCTGTTGACAAATGCAGTGAACCTGTATGTAACAAACACTCAGCCTGGCAGGTACCCCCACCCCCCCAGTGCTGCTGTGGGTAAGGGAACAGGGAAAGGCACTGCAGCTGCTCTAACAATGCCCAGCCATGTTGTGCAACCACTTAAGGGAAGGAAGTGAACAATTATCATTACGATGCAGTTTCAAGGGCACTATTAAATGAGCAAAGTTGTAGCTCTGCCTTGTACTTAGCTGGCTTGTCCTGGGGTGGAGTGGCAGGGCAGCAAGGCCTGGCAGCAGCTGCAGCCTTGGCTCATCCCCAGGAGTGGGATGAGATCTTAGAGCAGCTTTGTTGAGGCATTGAGCCCCAAAGTGGGTACCCAAACCCCAAGGCTGTGTCATGTCCCCATCCCACGTGTGCCTGGCTGCTCCCTGCCTCATGGAAACCTGGGGATGGGAATTGCTGAAGTATCTCATTGGTACCTGATAGCTTTTACGTATTTTGGAGGAAATGATAATAAGACCCCTCTGCAAGGCCACAGGTGTTGGAGCAGTTGCACAAACCCTGAATTAGCTACTTGGAAGGCAGTGCTGCTATCTGACCATCACCTTCAGGGTGGAAATCCATAGCTTAGTCTTCTACTCCCAGTTTCCCTCCAGTGAAAGCACTTTGTCCAGGAATGATGGGCAGTGCAGCCATAGGCCTCTGCCTACATACTAAGAGTAGGAAGGATGCAGCTCAAGAAGTTTCTTCTGCTGGGATGTCTGTGCAGCTGCAAGAGCTGCTGGAATGTCTGACAGCTGACGGTCTCATCTCCCTTTCTGCTCCTCTCTACCCCTTGTATCCCTCCGGGGGTTTGGGGCTGATGCATCAGCTCTGAGTGCTGAAGGGGAAAGATAAAGGAAATAGGCATTTTCCCCATTTTTTTTTTAAGCCTACATTCATACAAATAACATAACTCCATGTAGGAGCCATTTCACGTTGAGCCCTGGCTGCGCACGAGAGCAGATGTTCTTACTTGGAAACTGCTTTTAAAAATGTATGGATGAAACGCAGTGCCGTCAGTGGATGAGCACAGTTTGCTCCCTGAGCTGCTGCGAGTGCTGGCTATGCTGTGCCCATGGGAGATGTGCAGTGCTGCACACAGGGGCTGCTCCTGTGGGAGCAAACATTGCCTCCAGCCGTGCAGAGTTCTGCTGTTGAGCCACGAGGGGAGCTGGGGCAGTTTGTTCATTTGCAGCCTTGCTTGTGCCGTGTGCCCTGGTCAGCCTGCAAAGGGATTTCTCTTGCGGTGGGATTGGATTGCAGCAGATTCAGGGCAGTGGGATGGACTTGGCTGTGGGGTTTATGAGTCTTGTGCCAGTGCAGGGAGCTGTGGTGCTGTGCTCCCAAAGGGAAGCTGTGGCTCACAGCTGGGGCAGGTGAGTGCTGTGTGTTTGTGCTTTGCTGACCACAAGGCTGCCCCTGCTTGGTGCCCAGCAGCTCTCCTGTGATCCACGCTGCAGTGCTGGGAGCACAAAGAACAGCCTCATCTGTGAGTATCCATTTGTGCCTGAGGAGAGCTGGGAAATGCCAATTAATGTTCATCTCTCTGGGACTATCTGTTAATTACTGTCATCTGTGGTTTGTTCTATAGTAGTGGTCAGTGTCCTGTGCTGCTGCTGTACGGGAGTGAGTGGGCTCTGGGGGACTGCATTCATCCCAGGCTTCTGCAGTGCTTAGCAAACATGAGCATTTCATTGCAGCCTTCCTAGGAAGTTCAGCTGCTGTTTGCAAGGGTGAGAATCCGCACATCCTTCAGGGTGAAAGAGAATGAGGGTGGCAAAGCTGGGAGCTGAGTGTCCTGACTCCCACTCCTCCCCTCCAGTGCTTCCTCACCCACATCAGTGAGGTTAATTGTGGGTTGGAAGCACTGGGTTGGTGTCTGAGCAAGCTGTGCAATGCAGCCTTGTGCTGCACAGTGTGACAATGGGGCTGCTGTTCTGCTTAACGTGGAGGGGGGACGGGAGGTTGTGTGCCTGGAGCACTAAACACCAGGCTCTGCCTGCCTGCAAGGTTGCCTAGCAAATGTGCTGGGAGTGCTGCACCCTATGGGCTGTGATGCAGGGAAGGAGCAGCAGGGTGGGATCTGGTGGCCCTGGCTGATGGAGTGTCTCTTGGCTGCTGTGGGAGGTGGAGGGAAATTGTGTCCTCAGTACTTTAGAGAGGACCCAATTTCTGCTGAGCTCTTGTGAAGTTATCACAGCTGATGCTGTACCAACATTCAACCGCTTCCAAAGCAGCTATCTTCTGTGGGGGTTGTACTGTGCAAATGGCACTGGGGGCTGTGTCTTGCTGCAAGATGTGGATACCATCAGACCTGCCTTGTTTATGGCCAACCTTTCTGCAATGTGAAGGCAGAAATACAACCCTCACTGACTAAACAGATGAAAATCTCTTCGAGTGTATTTCTCTCTTTTCTGGCAAATCGGTGCTCCTGGATTCAGGGAGGAGCAGTGTGCTTAGGGCAGCCCTTGGGTTGGCTTCTCATGGCAAATGAATTGGAACTTGCACATCTTAAAGTGAAGATGGATGTACTGGAACTGTGAGAGGCCATGTGAGCCTTGAGGCATTTCCTGGCCTGTTTGTCCCTCTGGGTGTCCGAGCTCTTGCTCTGATCCAAATAATAAACCATATGAGCTCACAGTAACATGCCCAGGATTTTAAGGCTGCAGCCCTTGGCCAGTGTTCACACTGACTGCTTCCATCAGGGCTGTGATCCAGGGCAAACGTGAGGAGGTGGGTGGTTGGAGACAGATTTTTGTCTCTGCTGGAGAAACAGTGGCTGTTGTGTCATCTGCACCCATCCCTTTTGTGTGCACTGCTGCAGAATGTGTGCTTCCTTCCATAATGATGTTCTTGGGTGGGAAATTGTCCTCAGCTGTGACACCGAGCCCTGATGTCCTGCCCTCATGTGGAGCTGTGCTTCTGCAGCTTTGGGAAGGGCAGTGAGTGTGTGCAGCCTCAGCTCCAGACAACTGAGTCATCCACCAGGGCTGCCAGCTCTCCCTTTGCTGGTTGCCTGAGGCGAACGTGGCACAGTGACAGGAGATGTAAATATGCACATACACACACTTGCCTGCATGGGAGAGAAAAGTAACAGCTCGAAATGGGATTGGAATTTAAAATTGGAAATATTACTGAGTAAAGCCATGTGTGCTGGAGGCCGTGGCTGCTCCTGAAGGCTCCTGGAAGCTGCTCGGACCGGTGGTGTTCCTACATGTGCCCCTGATGCAGTGAGGTGAGAAGCTCTTGTCACCCCTCTGTCATCCTGTCACTGCTACCTGTGCTCCTGGGGTGCATTTCTTTGCACTGCCTGCTGCTGTGCCTTGTCTTCATCTCTCTGCCAGATGAAGACATCTCTGCAGGAGCAGATTTTGCTGAGAGCATGCATTATTGAGGAGCCAGTATAAAATGAGCTCCCTTGTTTTGGACGTGTGTGTAACCCTGGTGTTATTTCCTCCCCTCTTCAGCAGCATAAAGGCAGAGAAGAGCAGTGAGTTCCTCAGTGCTACAGAGCAGACTGTGTGCTGCACAGAGCCATTGCAATACCTGGCAGGTTGCAAACAAAGGCTTAACCCAAAATGGGTCTGTGGAGGGGTCTCTGCTGCCTGTTCCTCCTTCTGGCTCCTCAGCTGTGTTCTTCTATCATGCAGGTAATAAATGGTAGAATATTAAACCTATGGCTTCTTCCTTTCTATGTGCATGGTAACAGATGCTTGCCATGCATTGTGATGGGCAGCAGCAGGGAAGAAATATGGGAGAGAGGGATAAAATGGAATTGAATGTTAAAGGGACGAGGAGCACAGCTTTAGGAAGGTTGGTTTGGGAAGGGGACGCTTTCCTACTGAAATGGGATTCTGCCTCCCACCCAGCAGGCATGGCTGTAGGAGAGGTGCACAGCAAAACAGCACAGTAAGAAGATCAGCTGCTGTTTCTCTGAAGAATATCACTGGTAATTGACCTTTCAAAACACTGTTCCTCTAATTTGGATTCTCCAGCTGCTGGCAGTGCCTTGCCTGGGGTTCTGGCTGTGCTGAACCAAAAGCAGCATCCCATCTCGCTGCCTTGGGCAGGGTGTGTGATGCTCATTGTTTTGTGATAGTGAGAAGGAAATTATTAGGGAAATTACTAATGGGCTTGCCATATCCAAGAAACAATGTGTTTATACAAATCCCTGCTATAGAAGAGCAGTACCAGGGTCTATACCCCAGCTGCAAAGATGAGCCACGCTTTGATCTATGGAAGCAAACTCCCAGCATTATGTGCCTGCATGCTTTAACACGGGGTTATTGGGTTGGCATTGGTACTGGCTTGTTGGAGCAGAGCCTCATGCAATGCAGTGTCTGGCCATGAGCAGGGATTTGCCTCCAAGCTCTTGTTCCATACAGCTGTTCATTGCAGTGCTGCCAAGTGTTTCCAGGGCAGATGCTGTCTGTGAAGATATGTTAGGACAGAAGTGCTAAAAATTCTGGGGAATGCAGCAGAGAGCGATGCTGAATGATGCTCTGGAAGGACGAACAGCAGCTTGCAGAGTGCTGGAGCTCCAGGTTATCCCACAGAGCCAACAGACACCAATGCACAGTGCTAGACAGTGGGTCTGTTCTGCTCAGGTTGCCAAAGCAGTGTGTAATTCTCACCTTGCATGTGAGCTGTGCTGCTGTGAGGCCTGGCTGGCTGGGTGTGCTGCCATACTTTGCCTTATGAGCATGCAGATTAAAGCTGATGGTGCATGTGGGGATTTCCATAAAGTCACCAAGAACCCAAAAGCACTTTTGCTGTGGTTCTGCTGAGTCTGGGTTTGTACAGAGGGGCTGCATAAGCTGTTTAGGGATGTTGGTGGGGGCTGTGGGGCTCCCTGGTGGAGCTCTCAGGAGAACTGCTTTCTTTTCAGACATGTGGGTGTTTTGTTTAGGAAACCCAGGAGGTGCCCTGTGGCTGTGAAACAGACATGGGGAGCAGCAGTGTTGGGGTTGCTGCCTCCTTGGATGCACCACACTCAGTTGCTGTGTTTCTGCTATTATTTTTGGTGGGTCCTATGGAGGGTGGCTGAGTCTGTGCTGTTTCTACCATTAAGGACACATTAAACTCCTTCCAATGGAAGTGCTGGTGCTTCAGATGTATCTGGGTGAGCTCTGATTGCTCAGCATCTCCCTGGCTTGCAGCCTGGTGACTCAAGGGATGCTTTCAGAAGGATCCCAAAGGCCTCTCCTGGTGCACAGTGCTTGGTCGGGGTCTGAGAGGAGCAGGAGAGACAGGAAGGGAACAGAACCAGTTGGCTGTAGGTTGCTGAGGATTCATTGGAAGAAGCACACTGTGAACTTTGCTATCATTACCTGTTACCCTGCACCACGATGCTCCGTTCGCGTGGGTCTGTGGGCAGGAGAGAGGCAGCTGTTGGAGCTGGGCAGGTGTAGGCAGGCTGAGGCTGCCTGTATGTGGGGGCTGTGGGCTGCAGGCAGGGGTTAGCCACGTGGTGACCCCTGTCCTTGCTGTCACTTGGCAGCATCTCTTCACTTTGCGGTGGTTTTCCTGGGTCTGTGCTCCAAGGCAGGAGCAGCTGGCAGCTGAGAAGAAGGAGAAGCCATTTTCAGTGCCAAACTTGGTGTGAACGCAGCCTTGTGTGTCAGTGGGTGAAAGAAGCTGAGCAGCACAGGAAGAACAGAGTAAGCGGGTCAGCTGTCCTCATTGTATCGCTGCTGGTGAGTCAACTGCTTGTAAACATAGCTGGTTTTGATGTATGCTGCAATTGGAACTCTGTGTTTTGTAGCAGGGGCAGCGTGCTGATTTAAATCACAGCGTATATTTTAGTGAGAGGAAGCGCTGACCCAACTGCCAAAGCAATGTTATAATGAAAAGCCATTCAGACTGCACGTCCTCTGTTGCCCTCTGGTTTCTGGAAGTGACTGAAGGAAATAGCGCTCTGCTGCTGGAGAAATCATCCCCTGAGTGTTGTTTTGTTGCTGCGTGATGGATTAATTTCATTGATGGCATCAGCGCTGTGCAAGAGAGCTGCAGGCTCGTGGGGAGCTCAGGAAGCTTTCCTGGTTGTGCTCAGAGCAGTGAGCTGGTCTGATACACACAGTGACCACACTGCACATCCTGTTGCAGCAGGGCTCTTCCTGAGAGGGAGCTCTCCTGCACTGTACCTCTTCCAAGACTCTTTGCTTGATCCGTACCTTTCCACTGATCTGTTCAGTTTGGGAGTCAGAACATTTCCTGGTGGGCTGATGTCCAAATTGGAACCTCCTTCATCATGAATTCTCTTAGTCACTGTGAAGTTTTTACATCCAAGTGTGTTGAGCATGGGTAACGAGTGAAAGAGTTAACCAGGATCAACAGAAATTCACATTTGCACCTTAATCCCAACTGAGCCGTCTCCAATGCTGCCAGTTAATTAGATCCCATCATGATCCTTTTAACGTTTGAGTAATTTTGGAGTACCATGGTTTAAACTTGTTGCATGGCACCTGGGAAGTGAAATCCCTAACAAGCAATAGGCACAATTTCACTTCATTCTGCTCCTGCTGCAGGAGGTGCTGTGCTGGGTGATTCCATGTGGTCACCTCCTGTGAATCCTTCGCTCTGCTGCATTTTGTCTTGGGCTCTGGACCTTGCATTCTCTTCTCTCCTGCCCATCCTCATGGGTTTGCTGTTGGATGGGCACTGCTGAGGCTGGGAGGTGCTTGCAGCAGGGAGCACTGGGTGCCTTGGGTTTCTGAGCAGACACTGAGGGGGGTGGATTCAAATTGCTGATGATGACGCGGCTTGTTGGAGCCACTAAGAGTTGAAATGGTGTTTTATTCAGCTCTACTAATCAGAGAGTGAATGCAGATAAATACAGCTGTCTTCCTCGCTGTCATTTGGTATTTATTGGCAAATATGCAGTGGAATTGAATTCCTTGTAAGTACTTTGCAGCTAACGGTAGGTGGCAATTAACTGAAATGAGTACTGTTGAGCACGGATGCTACCATCAGTGAGTGGAAGAGGAGCCAGCACGTGGCCCCAGCAGCTTCCAGAACACCTTGTTGTTTTCCCCTTTGGATTCCCTTTATCGAGACTGCAGTGAAAATAGCTTCTTGTGTGCCTCAGGCTGCCTGCTTCTGCCACAGGTAGCGTGGGTCTGTGCTGTTCTGTGGGTGAGCAGGGAGAGGACAAGTAGGAGTTATCCATGCAGTGTTTGGCAAGGGAAAAGCAAAAATTTGGGAAGAGCGGGTGGTTGGGGTGCTGCAGTGTAGCTCCAAGAGTAGTGTTCCCCCATATGGGGACATGGATCATCACAGAAATCATGGAGATAGAGCTGTTTTGACAGCGAAGGCGGTCACTGTTAATGGCACCAGTAGCATCTGGTGCTGTTCTGCTTTGCTTCTTGCCTGGCAGTGTTCTCAGCATTCTTGGGCCCTTCGCTGCCTTCTCTGTACTGAAGGTGTTGCTCTATGAGTCCTCGTGCCTTGCCTGCGCACCCCTTGTGAAGGAACATCTTTTGCTCTCTGTTCTTTCAGTACCTTGCCAGGCAGCCAAAAGACAGTCTGTGCTGTGCTGTCATTAGCTGCAGTGTGACAGTGATGGATGACCCTGTGAGATCTTGTTGTTAACGGCAATATCAGCCCTTCCTGTTCTTCTCAGCTCTTCCTGCCTTCAGATTACAGCCATCCTCCTGAGCAGAAGCTAAGGCAGAGGGAAGGGGTTCTTCTGCCTGCTGTGTGCCAGCAGTGATGCATGCTCCTGTTGTTGCAGTGATGGGGCTGAGCAGTGCGTGGTGCTGTTTCATTTGTGTGTCTCCCAATAGAATACAGTGCAGATTGCAGAGCTCATCTGTGGCCAAACTGCTTCATGCTTGGCCTCCAATTGCTTCTGATAAACGTGGTCTTTTTGCTGTTGTTTCTTAAATGCCTGCATCGCCCCACGTTAGGTACCTTTTGCATAAGGAGCCAAGTGCTCCCAGAGCTGCCCTGGCTGCAGCCCTGTGGCTGTGTGCATAGCTCACATGCAGTGCAGCGACAGGACCTGCTTGGTGCTCCCACTGGGAGCTGTTGCTGGGGCCCTCCCCAATACACGCAGTGGTGTTCTGATTCCTACATTACAATAGGGGTCTTTAAAACCCTATCCTGACTTGTCTGGATTTGACATGCTCAGTCAACTCCATGCATTCAGGGAAAATCATTTTGCTGTGAGCTGGGAAGGCCACCAGGCTCTCCTGAATGCCTGTGATTTGGGATGTTTTCTGCCACTTGGAACTCCTGCCTGTCTGGAAGAAGGTGCAGATCTCTGCATGTGGTTTGCACTTAGGGCAGGGGCAAGGCTGCTCCTTTGGACTCCATTGTCCTTCTGTTTTTCTTCCCCATACTGTGCTATTAGCAAAGAGGTTGCATGCACTGGAATTGCATTTACAGGCTTTGACGTCTTAGCTGTGGAAGGAAGAAAAGCAGCTCGTGTTCTGCAGAGTCACCTCTGAACCACACCATATGGCCCGACACCTTCAGCTTCTCAGCAGCAATTTGCTGGCTCAGGAAGGAGTGAATCTTCTTTTCTGGAATTAAGGATGAGCAGTAGGTGCTTGCTGAGGTAGAAGTGAGCCCAGGCACTCTGCCTGGGTGTCAGCACAGGGTGAGGGGATAGAGGGCTGTGCCTTCTCACATGGGGATGTTTAGGAGGCCAACTAACTGGGCAGGTGTGTGTGTATGGGATCTGCCTTCTGCTTGGTCCCAGCCTCTGGAAGCTTCTTGTTCCGTTCCTGGAGCTGACGGACGAGGCCTCTTCAGAGACCGTTGAGCTGCTGTGTGATTCTGCCTGGAGATGTCTTCTGTTCTGGAGCAGCTCTGAGCTCCTCTCCTGACAAGAAGAGATATGCAGCACCAGCAGCTCTGACTGCAGCAGTGACATGGGCAGGGGCAGCTGGTGCAGTCACAGAGGCAAGGTGCAGTGGGAAGAAACCAATTCTGAAAGGAGATGAGTGCTTGCCTTGGACTTGATCGTCTCTTGGGTTCATCCAGAGCCCCTCTTTGGGCAGTGCTGAACATGTGAATGAGCCAGGAGTCTTTCGTTTCTGGATTTTAGCTGTGGACTCACCTCTCTTATATGTGAAACCAGCAGATGACAAAGGATGCTCTACTTAGAGGGAAGAGGATGTTACTTTCTCTAGGTCTTTCAAAGCACAAGCAGCACTCCTTTTCCCCTCTCCTGAGGACAGCATACAGGAGAGGGAAGAAGTGAAGCATTAGTGAAGCTCTGGACTCCATCAGCTTGCTGGTAACACTGCCCAAGTGGATGGAGTGAAAACTGGAGAGCAGTGTGGGTTGTGTGAATTGGAAGATGCCATCAACATCTTCCAAACCCCAGCTCCCCCTGGTGAGCTCTGCAGTGAGAGCTGTCTGCAGGACTGTGCCTGGTGGTCCTCAGCCCTGTTCCCTCCTCCTGCCCGTGGGTTTGGAGCTCTGGGTTTACGTCCAGAAAATGCGCAAGCTGCAGAAGAAGAGGTAGGAAGGGGCTCAGGGGCTTTGTGGGGAGAAACGGGGCTCCCATTTGTCTGTCTGACTCAGTTTATTCAAGGCTGGTTCAGATTGGCTCACTTGAATGGCAGATGCCCCTCTTCTGCTGAATCAACCTCATTGTTTCTCACAGTTCAGCTTTGGCCAATGGAAGCTGCTGGGCATGAAGCGGTGGGGTGTGTGAGGCTGTTTGTTGCTGAACATTTAGTTGCTTCCTGTGCTCTTTGTGTTGTGTTTCTGAATGCTTTTAAAGCCTGTGGTGACTGAATTACACGCTGCGTTGCTTCCTGGAATTAGCCCTGGCTGTGGGAAGGGCAGGCGAGTTGCAGGAGTGGGTTGTGCTTCTGTTTAGCATTGCTGTCTTCAGCTCCTGTCCCTTCACATGGCAACAGTGGCTTGGTTGAGCGTGGAACAGTCTCCCCTCCCTCCTTGGTGTGCTGAGGTCCCGAACTGAGCAGTGATGCTAATTAGATAAGGCAGATATGCTGCTGAGCAGCCTGTTCAAGGGCAAACAGATTTCCATTAGGCTGTGTGCACTGGAGGGCTGTGTCACTGCTGTGTGCCCAAGCACCAGGAAAGCTCCTGGGGAGAGTGAGTGTGCACAGGTGTGTGTGTGTGTGTGCCAGGGCAGAGCTGGGGCATGCTGTGTGCTTCTGGCAATGCTTCCACCTGCAAGTGGAGGCTGAGCAGGATGCTGCCCTTGGAATACTCATCTGGGCTCTGCTATTGCAGGGTGGGGAACCATCACTGTTCAGATCACACAACAGTTGTGGTCAGTCCATGACTGCAGTGCCATGAATTAGGCAAGCTGTTCTCCAAGCTCAGTTCTTAGACTCTGTGTCGGGTGAACTCAGGCTGCTAAAGAGAGCCTGGTTAGCAGGATGAGCTTTGGTTGTTGAAATGTGAAATGAAATAATGCAGAGTGTGTTTCTGTCTGCAGCCTCCCAGCTGGAACTCAGTTTCTGTGACAGTGGCTCCATCCCCCTGTTTTGAATTCTTTCAAGTTTCTTCTCTGCTAAGTTGCCTGAATTTATTTTTGCTCACTTAGGTGCTCTTTTTCTTTCTCCAGTCCCCAACCTTCTTAGGGACTTGTATAACCAAGATGTTATAATTGCAATATAATCAAAAGAGTAAGGC
>NW_024962275.1:2488987-2657688 GCF_019238085.1 Lagopus leucura
AGGTGATCAATCAGAGGTTCAGGCCGTGACTCAGCAGTTCCCATACAGGACTGTTGGCAGATGCCTGTCAGTGCCAGACAGGGACACCAGATGCCTGCTCTAGTGATCTGCAAACCACACAGCTTGCCATGATCCTGCAATGGGCCCCTTCAACTCAACACACTGCAGCAGAAGCTCATTCTTACTAATTTTCTTGTGGCTTGGCTCAATGATCTGTGGAGAGGAGTTAAACATTTTTAGTACCAACAGGCAAACATTTTCCTTTTTCCTGTATCAAACAGGGATTCAGGCATGGAGCAAAGCTGTACTGGCACTGCAAGCAGCCTTCTTGCACATGCAGAAAACCCCTTGGGTGGGGACTGTGGAGGAGCTCTCTGGGTTGAAGTGGGAGCTCTCAGGGGTTGTGAAACAGCTCCTTTCTCCCTGCTGTTATTTGGTGGCTTTAGGGGCTAAAGAGCAGTGAGATGGGGGAGGTTGCAGGGCTGGGCCTGGATGTGTTGTGAGGGTGATTTTTGGGGGAGGCATCTCTCAGTGCTCCACATGAGCCTGTATAGGGGGCAGCAGTGGGGCTGTGGCCACCCATGTGAGTGAGTGTGTTGTTCTCAATCTGCGTAGCACAGCCAAGCCCCCTGCAGCACTGTTTTACTGAGAATAGAACTAAAACCTCCTTTGAGTGTTTATCATCTTCAGTCTGACCCTTGCTTTTCTGACTCAGGATGAGTGAGCTGTAATTTTTCGGAGCGGATGTCTGCCTTTGATCTATGTGGCTTTGGGTTTTTAAAATACATGAAGCAGAAAGGAAAAAAGCCAAAAAGAGCAAAGAGAAGGCTCTGAGCAGAGATGCAGGAACACGCTGCATTCATCCCCAACTTGTGCAGGGGCTGACTTTTCAAACATAAGCTCTCATAAGTGTGCCCTGTTCTGGTGGGTGTGAGGCTGCTCTGAGCTCCTGGGAATGGCTGTGATGTAGGACTCAGTGGGGAGGAGGGCATTCCCTTCCCTTGAGTCAGTGGCAGCAGCTTTGCTCCTCTGTGCTCGCAGCCCAGCTTGCACTGCTGCCAAAGGTGTTGAGAAACAAGAGGGAGAGCAGCTCTCCTGGAGGCTGACATGCAGAATGCCTGTGGAAAAAATGACAGGCAGAGCTAATGGAAAGCAGCCCTGCTGCTCAGCCAGAGAGTTCTGTGCAGCCCGGCGTTGCTCTGGTATCCAGTGAGGAGATGCTGGGCTTTGGCTGCCCTCTCTGTTCCCCTGAGGAAGCAGCATAGACACAAGCAGCCTGGGTGTGAGGCTTTGGCACCCCCTGGAAGAAGAGCAGATGCCATGCTATGCTCAGGATGCCAGCACGCAATGCGGGTGCTGGGTGGCACGAGTTCCTTGTCCTGCTTCCTACCATGAACTCAAGGGCTGCTCGTGGCTGCTCACAGGTGCAGTTTGTAGCTCTGGGTGCTTCTGTCTCACATGCAGGAGTTTTTCTTGATGCAGTGAGCTGAGTTGGCTTTTTAATACCGCATGGTGACATGGGCACACTGGGTCTAAAATCTCTGAAGGTATCTTGCTTTTGGCAGAATGGAAGCATCGTGCCTGGAGCTGGCCCTGGAAGGAGAGCGTCTGTGTAAGGCAGGGGACTTCAAAGCTGGGGCAGCCTTCTTCGAAGCAGCCGTGCAGGTGGGGACAGAGGACCTGAAGACTCTCAGTGCCATCTACAGCCAGCTGGGCAATGCCTATTTCTACCTGAAGGAGTACTCCAAAGCCCTGGAGTACCATAAGCATGACCTCACATTGGCCAGGTAAGCATGTTGGCCATTCTTCATCCTAATCAGAATTTGAGCAAAGGAAAGTTCTGTGGCATCTGAGCCCAACGGTCTGAGGGAATCTGCTTTAGAAAGGAGAATCCAAGCTAGCTCTGAGGTGTGGAATTCACTGTTGTGTAAAGAACTCAGGAGGCAGAGGAAGGGATATGGAGGAGGGCGGCTGGAGCAAGAGCAGGGCAGTGCCTGATTCCTCCCTCCCCAGGCAGTCATGGGAAGCACACCTGAGGTCATTAGAACTCTCCAACTAAGTAAAACAGTGAACAAGAGTGTCATCAGAACACTGTGCCATGGGGACACCATGGTGTCCCTACCATGTGGTGTTTGCTACAACTTTGCTTGCTATAACTTGAGTTTTGCCCATAACAGCTGGTGAATAAAATGTCTATCAGCTCATTTAAACTTTTCCCTTCTTTGGGTCGTTTGTAGGACCATTGGGGACCGCATTGGAGAAGCCAAGGCAAGCGGCAACCTTGGGAATACATTGAAAATACTTGGGCAGTTTGATGAAGCTGTTGTTTGTTGCCAGAGACACCTGGACATTTCTCAGGAGCAAGGAGACAAGGTAACTGCTTCGTAGCATCCAGCAGGAAACACTTCCTATCTTGAAAATTAATTCACCTTCAAGCAGATGTCGACGTGGTGGAGGTGAGCCCTGGTAGGAGCTGGGATGTCAGACTTACTTCTGACTGCATCTGATAGGAAAAGCTGGCAAGGCAGTGAGGGTGGTAAAGGAGAAGGTGGGCTCCCTGGTTTTGGCTGAGCAACTTTGCCCAGCGATGGAGGAAAAGGCCATGTTGGAATGGGGAGAGTAATGCCTTGCTGCACCTTGCTCTTCTTCCTTTTAGATAGGTGAAGCCAGAGCACTCTATAACATAGGAAATGTTTACCACGCCAAGGGAAAGCATTTGTCTTGGAACATGGTCCAGGACCCAGGCTACCTGCCTCAAGAAGTCAAGGAGACGCTACAGAAAGCTTCAGAATACTATGAGTAAGTATTTAAGTGTGGACACCCCTCTGTGCTGCAGGGAACTGGCATCAGTCACTGATAAAATGCTGTTACCAAGTAAGAATATTCCTCCAGCTGTGAGGTGCCAAGGTATGCTAATGAATTCATCCTAAGGAAGGCGAGGGAAGGGCTGCATGCTTTTATAGAGCTCGAGCTAATACTTTTCCTACTACTGCCTCAATAAAAGCCTTTGCAGCTTGGCTTTGCATGAACTAAAGTTCAATAGTCAGCTCCTCAGCCTGGGAGGAGAGCTCCTGCAGCCCCTGCTGCTCTCTGCTGGCCTTGGTGGGAATGGATCCCTGTGCACTTCTTGCTGTGGCCACAGAGTTGCTTCTCCCAAAGGATGAGGCTTTTCCCTTGAAGCCACGCTTCCCTTTTAAGGGATCTGTAGTTCATGCTGCTGTAGCATCCTTCTCTTTCATAAGCGGTTGTAAAGTTCACTCTGATGTCCAGCACAGGAAGGTTATTGTCCGACTTGCTTTTAGACCAGTGGTTTTCTCCTACTATCTCAGCTTTGTTTCAGTAACACTGGTGTTCTTTAAACAGCCTTTTTATATGAAGAGAACACAAAGATCTTGCATTGGTTGTCTCCTATCTGAGGATGTGTTAGTGCTGATGTATGGCTCACTGGCCCTTCCCCAGTGAGTGATGCATGTTGCACAGACAGTGATTAGATTTGTGCCAGCCAGGAGCTCTGTGTGTGCTGGGAAGAACCATAACAAGGCAATATGGATCTTCCCTTATCCCCAGGTTCATTCCTGCCCTGTTGGGGGTAATTTCTCTTCTCTGATGCTCATAGCAACCCTTGTGCTGTGGGGTGGCTGCAGGAGGACAAATATTGCTCTGCTTCCTTGCAGGAGGAACCTGTCCCTGGTGAAGGAGCTGGGGGACAGGGCTGCACAGGGCCGTGCTTATGGCAACCTTGGCAACACGCAGTACTTGCTGGGCAACTTCAGCGAAGCCATTGCCTTCCACAAGGAGGTGGGAAAGCATGTGGGGATCATCCTTGGGGGCTGGGAGGGCTGATAGGGAGCTGAGTTTCTGCTCAGCCCTATGGGGCACGGACCCCCATGTGTGTCAGCCCCTGCCCTTATGTGCAGTGCTGCCTTTCTGCATTCCTCATCAGCACCTGATGAGCAGCGCAAGGGAAGGGTGCTGTTGGCTTGGAAACCAAAGGAGATTTCTAAGGGCAATTTGCAGCTGGGCCTAGGAAGGGCTTTTCTGTGCTCAATTTGTGCCAGTCTATATTTTAATAAATGCAAGCCATGAATTTAATTAAGCCGCTGAAAGAGCTGTTGATCAGGAATAATTGTTGTTTGTAGAGCACAGCTACTTTCTGTGAAGCTTTTCGGAGGGCTGAGAGGAGACAATCCCTGCCCCAATTCAAATGCAATTAGAAGTTTCATGTTGAGAGCTGACACTGCTTCTTTCAAAGCAGGGGGTGCTGAGCATGTTGGGCAGTGGGACCCTGCCAGAGCTGCTCTGGATGCAGCCCTGATATGCACATGCACCACTGCATTTCTGGGTGTGAAATGTTGCAAAACAAAAGAAGCTAATCTCCCAGCAGGGTTGCTGTGTAACACAAGCCTGGCAGTGCCAGCTGTAACTCACTGATCTGTATCTGCTGCAGCGCCTGGCTATTGCCAAGGAGTTTGGGGACAAAGCAGCCGAGAGGAGAGCATACAGCAACCTGGGCAATGCACACATCTTCCTTGGGAGATTTGACATCTCTGCTGAATACTACAAGTAAGTGCCAGGAATTGAGGCAGACTTGGGGCAGATGTTCCCTGTAAAACCCCAGTGGATTCATAGGCCTGAGGGGAGATGATGGGACTTGGTGGCCAGCTGCCTGTGTGATGCCTGGCAGCAGCAAGCAGTGCCATCACCTTCCAGCTCCAATGCCTTGTGCATGTGGATGTTCTGCTGCCTTGCAATGACCAGCTCTCTTGTCTCCACCCATCCAGGAAGACACTCCAACTCTCCAGACAACTCAAAGACCAAGCAGTAGAAGCCCAGGCTTGCTACAGTCTTGGAAACACATACACACTGCTTCAAGACTATGAGAAAGCAATTGAATACCATCTAAAACACTTGGTGATAGCTCAGGAGCTGGGAGACAGGTAAGGGAATGCCTCCAGGAGTGGCTTCTCTGTTCTTGGGCTCTGAGCACTGTCCTGTCTTGGTCATCTATTGCTGTGTACTGCTGGAGATGAGGAGCAGCAATGCGTAATACTGAAGGTCTTTAGCAGTCTCTTGGGATGTGGTCTTCGATCCTATTGTTTGTCAGGGGAGTAAAAATAATGTGAACGAGACCTTTATCCCACTGAAACCCAGAGATCGTGTCCTTATGGCTGTGCCGCCTTCTTCAGCATTGCTGCCAGCAGCTCTGGGAAGCTGGGTGTCCTCCACTAGATGGAGCAGAGACACACAAATGGGAGCACCGTCAGGGCAGTATCTGCTCGGGGAAGATCTAATCCCACCCAAGGGTGAATCATGCTGTGGGGGTGCATCCTGTGGGCTCCTTCATTTCTGGGAACACGCCCCGTGAGCAGAAGGCATTGAACTGGGTGACAAGAAAAATGTTTAAATGCTGATCAACCCGCCCCAACCTCTGAGGAGGGAGTTGCAGTCACGCTGAACCTCCCCCTGCGCCCCCATGTGCTTTTTTTATTCCTTCACCCCCCACATCTGCACGTTGGCAGAGCTGAGCAGGCTGTGCTGAGCAGTCGGGCTGTGCATGCTGGTGCAAGCAGGTGCTGGAAACAAAGGCACCTGTGTGCAAGGTGAGGGGCTTCCCAGTGACATGCTGGTATCCAGCAGGGGGACACTGCATCCCTGCAGTGTTTTCCCCTTGCTGGATGATAGCTGTCCTGTTGATGCCTTGTGTATCCCTAGAGAGGAATCCGTGCAGAGCAGATGAGAGCTCTCACTTCTGCTCTGATTGATGCTTGTGTGTGACGTCAAGCTGTTCTGGGTCCTTGCTACACCACCTAGCTTTTGGCTGCTATGGGTACAGCCTCATTTCTGAAACCATTGCTTATCCTCTGACCTTACTGCCTTTAGTGTAAGGGATTAAGCTGCACAGTGTTTCAGTTTTTTAGGAGGATGTTCTGTGGGTGAAAGCAGAGCTGGCTCAAGGTGCCCCTGAAGAAGCTGTGACAGGGTTGCTGGGCTGGGCTGGGCTCTGCCCAGGATTTCTGTGGTCAACAGCTTCCTGTCTTGCAGGGTGGGAGAGGGAAGGGCCTGCTGGAGTCTTGGAAATGCCTACGTCTCCCTGGGGAGCCATGAACAAGCTTTGCACTTTGCAAGGAAGCATCTTGAAATCTCCCAAGAGGTAAGAGAAGGTAGCTCAGGTCAGAGGGAACCAGTCCTCTCTAGTGGGAAGACTTTTTTTCCTATCTAAACTGATTTTGGAGTAGTTCTTCTCTAGCTAGGGCTCCTGTAGATTTCCTGTCTGTCTACTGATTCAGTGCTGCCTGCAGAGCTTGGCTGGAAAATATTCTTGTCATGCGAGGCTCCCAGGCTTCTGCCTTGTTAGTGCTGGTACATCTGCTGCTCCCTGCTCTCACCTGATCCTCCTAAGCAAGGGAAGGACCTGGGGAGCAGCTCTCCAGCCTGCACACCCAGCCTGCTGGTAGGACCTCTGTCCTGAGCAGCAAGTTGTGAGATCTTGACTGCCAGGCACCCTGTGGTTGCAGCTGTGTTCTGCTTTCCTAGCGGGTTCCTACCTGGCTAAGTGATGCTTGCATCCCTCCAGCAGCTGCAGCAGGTGAGGGGTGCCAGCTCCTCGTGGTGAACTCGAGTGTTGTGCAAATACAACTGATTGCTAATGCTGGATTAGTGCAGCCTCATGCTAACCCTGCACCAATGCCATACTCTGGCATGCAGCTGACTTCCACTGAAGTGCCTGCCTGGCTGCAGCTTTCCTGGTACAAAACCAGAAAGTGTTTGCAGGAGACTTTTCTGCACAGGCTCAGATGTACAAGAAGGCATTGTTTGCTTTTCAGTGTGTTATGTGGAAGTCAGCTGCAGCCTCTTTAGTGTTCTCCAGATGAAGAAATTGACCTTTTGGAGCACTAATTGAAATTGCTGTATGTAAGTGCTCTGTGTGCTCTCCTGTCTGTGAGATTGGCTGAATGGTGGGGTAGGGCTGACATACCAACCTAATCAAGTACTTAATTATACTTATCAGACCTGCAGGAGAAATACTGTTCTTTAGCCCTGAACATCTTAGGACAAATGAGCTTTTCCAGCTCCAGCCTGCCAGGACAGGCAGTGGGGGCTGTGTGCCCTGCAGGGGGTGGTGGGAGGGAGGAAGGGATGGGGGTCCTGAGAGGGTAGGAGGGCTGGTGGTGATGCTCTCATCCTGGTGTAATGGCTGTGGTAGCAGCATGTCAGAAATAGGTTACTCATGGCAGGTGGCAGTAACCCCCCTCCTCCAGCTATAATTATGGAGTAGTGCAGAGGCCATGTCTGTTTGTGGGGAGGGTCTGCATTAGCTTCTAGCAGTGAGTGATGCTCTTGTAAAGCTGATTAATTTTGCCTTGAGAACCAAGTTAGATGCTTGTGCTGCTGTGGTGAGCATCAGCACTTTGCCCATAGAGAAGCTTATTCAGATTATACCTCTGCTCACTAATATTTAAAACCCATTTCCTGTCACCATTTCCTTCTCCTGCCCTGACATCCATCTGATAGTGACATTTGAAATCTGTTCTGAACAACCACATGGGCTGCTGCAAGGTGATCTGAGATTGTGCAGAATTCCTTCTGAAGGGAGGGAAGATGCTGTCTGTAAGTCCTGGAGGCTCTCAGGTGCTGCTCAGCAGTGCCTTCCTTGCACCTGTGTGTGGTGGGGATGATGGAGGAGCAAAGGCAGCCAAGCTGAGGGCAGAGAGCCTCTGCTATGGCATGTGGGGCAGCTGCCCAGACTGTTATCTGCCCTGACAGTGATGGGGCCCTGGAGAGAATTTGGAGTGAGTGGAAATCAGGGAAGTACTTAATAGAGCATCAAGGACTGTGTGACCTAACCAGGACGTGGTAATTTCTCTGGAGATGATGTCAACAGCAAATCTCTTGTAATTGGCAGGGGATTTATGCCTGATGATAAGCTATTTGATCTGCCTCCCTTTACTGGCGCTCAGGGCTTTGTCATAAATAATGTGGGGATTTATGGTTCTGTTCTAGGACGATTCATGCTGCAGTCTATCTCAGAGGACCACAAAAGAGCTGTTGCAAGGCATTTAATGGGGACTCAGGCTTCTCCAAGGGAGCAGCTAAGGGCTCTCTGTAACAGAGGCAGCTGTTTCTCTGAAGATTAGCAGCTGCTTCTGAGTGACCTCTCTGTGTTGGCTGGTGATATGCAGTGCAGTCATTTTCATGCCTGGTTAACCTTTGAGGCACGCTCAGCTGCTTGTCCTGTGCATCTCTATTAAGTAGCAAGAGCCACTGGAAAGAGCTGTTCCTGAATATCCAACATCAGCTCCTTCATGCTGCTAAGAGATGGGAATTTTGTCTCCATTTTAGCTCTAAGCCAGGAGTAGAATGGGAATCTCAGGTTTTTCCCTCTCCCCATCCCAGCAGGTGAAACATGCTCAGTCAATTCAGAAGGGCACAAGCAGCGTGGCACTGCACGAACACATCCATGTCCTGGAGCTCTGTGTGGGTTGGGTCCCTCCTGGATTCACATCTCCAGGGCTCTGAGTGGCGGGGTTCTGTAACACCTCAGTGGACACCCAACCCCTGAGTGTCTGGGGTTGAAAAGTTGGCTGGGATGGTGCTCCAGGATGCCTCTCTTTGTTTGCTGTGGTGTGGGTCAGGCAGCACTCTGCTAGGGGCTGCTGGCTTACAGCATGCTGCCTTTTAACCAATGCCTGGTTGGTTTCACCCACAGATTGGGGACCGGACTGGAGAGCTGACAGCACAGGTGAACATGGCCCAGCTCAGGACAGCCCTCGGCTTGGGCCCTGGTGATGAGGATGTGGGCATGGCTTGTCCTTACTCTGGCTATGAGGCACAAGGTGAGCATCTGGGCCATGTGAGGTGTGGGAACGGGGAGCTGGGGATGTGTGTGACATAAAGGGAAATATGAACACCAGGAAAGAGTCTGCAGTATGTTTGCAGGAAGAAGAGAGTGAAGAGCATGTTGTTTCTCAGCAGAATCATTCATTATTGCATGGATGGTGTGAAATCCTTGCTCTGACCAAGGCCTGTGGGCAGCATCTTATTCCCTCCTCCTGCACTGTGCTTGCCATAAGCTGTGAGGACAGGGAAGGATCCACCCCAAATTGGGCACAGAGCGAGTTAACAGAATTAATCTGCATTGGGAATGAACTTCCACATGCCAAGCAGCAAGCCAGCTTTTGTCTCTTGTAGAGCACCCTTTTAGCTGATGTGACTGATAGAACAAGCTTTCAAAAGGTGACTGGCAGGGATTTTTGGCTGCTGTCATCCTGATTAGCACCTAAGGAATCAGACTACAGCAGGAGCTGAAGGCAGGTTGTGAGCATCGCTATGCTGGGTGCTGCTCCCACCTATGGGGAGGCTGAAGCTGGAAGCTACAGGACTTGATGGCACACAAAATGGTTCCATTTACTCCTCTGGGCCGTCCTGCTGCCCAGTGTGGATGAGTCCTCACTGTCAGCCTGACACATCCCCAGCTTGGGGACCTTCTGTCTGTCCTGCAGCTGCCACCATAGGTGTCTGGGTGTGCCTGGCATGAAAGCTGGTTGCTCTGTAGCTGTGGACAGGTTTATTAATTGAATGAATGAAATGAAGTCGCGTCCTGGGAGGTGCAGGCTGATTAAATATGACCTTGTTAGTGCAGTTGCTTTCTGAGACAATGTGTTCTTTTTCCTGGTGGGAGAGCTGGCTCAGGGAAGGTGATGGGATGCTGCCTGCAAGTGTTTGCTCTGTGTATTGATCTTGAAGGTGTAGCTGCTATGTCAGTGCTAAAGCTTTTCCTGAGAAATGGAGCTGCGAGGGAGCATGCCCAGCAGTGCAAGGCTGGAGTCAGAGGTAGGGAAAGCTGTGTGCTCCAGCCCAGGTGAGATGGAGCCGAGCTTCAGGTTGGCTTCTGAGCAATCTCTGCCTTTTGGTGTTGCAGAAAGGAGAGCCTGATTTTTGTTTTTTTCCTTCATGTTATTTTCACAGCTTAAGGCTATAGCATGACTGCATATTCATAAGGGTGCTAAGTTGGTTGGGTAGGGCAGGCATGCTGTAAAGTGCACAAATACCATCAAACAGGTAGGATAAAGTTTCACAGCAAATCTCAGTTCTGGGGAAATCTGTGCAGCTGAGAAGCCCTGAGCCAAACCATCGGGTTGCCATGTCCATCATGGGTTGATTGCTTCCAAGCCTTGTATCTGCCCTTCACTGAGGACATGGGGGGAGAAAGGAGTGTTTGGTATTTTCTGGCTCCTTGTTGAGCTCTTTGTGATTTTTAATTAATGTTCTGAGAGCAATTGGATGTCAGAAGACAAAGCTGGAGACCAGGGAAGTGGGACAGTGCTACGAAAGTCTTGTGAAAGCATTGACCTTGTGAAGAAATGCAAACACGCAGAGCTTAGAGCAACAAATGGATGGAGCTGGGGAGTAGCAAGCAAACAGGGGTTGTCTCTGCTTCTCTAAATGCCAAATATGTGGCCCTGAGAAATGCTCTTGCCCTCTTTCACATACTGCAAGTAAATAATTGAGTCCTGATAGGATTTTGCTGTTGCAGAGAAGGAAACTTGCTGTGTCTGTGGGGGATGTTTGTTGTTAGAGGTCAAGGCCAGTGTGAAGAGTGAGAAGTGCTGCCTGGTGCTGGGAGGTGCCCTGTGGGGTTGGCTGCCTGCTCTGCCCCATACACTGCTGTTCTGAAGGGCATGAGCTGTGCCTGGTGATCCAGGAGCCCTCCACCCAACCCCTTCCTTGGGCATCCTGCTGGCAGTGCCACCTGTGTGCATTGCACTGAACATGACCTGGCAGTGTTCCTTGGCATCTCCCTGCTCTGGAGGCTGGCACCTGCTGCAGGCTGTCTGCTGGCTGTAGGGAATGGACTTGCTGCTGCAGAAGGGGTGAGAGCAGACCTGGCCAGGCAGTGAGTGCAGGAGGGTTCTCAGTGCTGTTCTGAAGGGAAAACTAACTCTGGACCATTTTCCCTCCATGCTCAGCAGTGTGTCAGCATCAGCTGTCATCTCATGGCAGCAGCAGTGCTAGGAGACACTGAGCAACACCTCTGCTGGCAGCTGGTGTGGGTGGGAGGATGCGGGTGTTCCAGGAGGTGTTGGCATGTAGCTGCTTTCAGAGTTCCTGGCGTGGTTTCTGTGCTGTTTGCAGTATGCAGCTGCTGCTGTTGTCCAGCTGTGCTCAGTGAGCTCTGAGGGCAGGGAAGGGCCCTGCTGTGAGCCAGGCTTCCCCTGCTCTGCACATCCCCCTGCTGAAAGAAAGGTGGGCGCAAGGCTGGGTTGCACTTGGGTTTCAGGAGGGGTTCTGTGATGGGCTCTGCTCATCCCTGGGTGATGAGCTTCAGGTGGTGGGCAGCCTGGGCAGGCACAAACCATCTCCTTCCTGGGCAGCGACCAGATCTGTGTGGCTCTGAATGTGAATCTTTTCATCCTCAGTGCGATTTTGAGCTGCTTCACAGGAATCTTTGAACCCTCAGATAAATTGGGGATAGGAAAAAAAAAATCTGCTTTTATGTTTCCCCAGTCTGTTTGTTTGTTTGCTTGTTTGCTTTAAATATCTTTGAAGTATCTAAGAAGTGTTTAGGGCTGCTGGGATGGGTTGGTTAGCCCAGCCTTGTGCTGGTGCAGAGCAGGAAGGAGGCAGCACTGCTCTCCCGTGCCTCAGGCTGTGCCACAGCTTTCCCTTTATGTTGTGCTGTCAGGCACTGTGCTGGGGGACAGCCAGCTGTGGCCCTCTGAAGCAGAATGCAGGGTGGCCTGGAAGATGTTTGTTTTGTGCTCAGAGAGCTGGCTGCTCTGGTGATGAGCTCAGGTCTGTGCTTGGTCTGCTCCAGGGTGTGGATGCTCACTCCCACCAAGGCAACTGCAGGATGGTGTCCAGAGGGCTCTGAGTGCTGCACTGGTCCCCGGGGGAGATGTTTAAGGGAGAAGGGACAACAAGAATGCTGCCTGATCAGGGAAGGGAGCTCTTGGATGGAGACTCAAGGCATCTGAAGGCTGCCCCTGCATTATCTTTGTGATGAGTCTTTTCTAATTTCTCTGAGTAACCTCTGCTGTCACAGCTGCTAAATCACTCCAGCAGCACTGATGGGGGGTGATGAACCTCTGAGTCATTTGGAATTGAATCAAGTTATTTAGTGCTCAACTCAGACTGTCCCAGCATTAACTTCATGGGGCTTAAAAAAATATTCTTCCCAAAGTTTGAGCAGTGTTTAGTTCTCTCATTTTGCTTTGTACATGAGTCTCCTTCCCAGTGTCAGTGTGAAGTGCAGCTTTGGTGTTAAGCTCAGGCTTCTCAGAGCAGAGGAAATGCTTCAGGCCTGGAGGAAAGGATGTTGTGCTAATGGAACTCAGGTGCATGTTTCATCTTAGTGCCAGGGAAGGAGGAGCAGGGAAGGAGCCTGTGCTTGATTCCTTTGGCAGAAAAGGTACAACGTGGCCCTTGGCAAAGCCACCCATTAAATCAAGGGACCTCTTGTTGTGGGAAAGCGACTTCATAGGAGCAGTTAACTCCTTCCAGCAGCCCAGATGGGAGCTGGGAACCTGACATCCCCTCTGGCTGCTGTTCCAGCCCTGCTTTCAGCAGCACAGTTCTCCAGGCAGTTTTCTTTGGTAGCCAACACATAGGAAATAGCTATGGTTATGAGAATTTTGTCTAATAGTGCAGTGTTACCTTTAGCATCGAGATACTCCTGTTTGCAGTGCTGCAAGTAGAACCAAACAAGTTCTTCCTCACCCAACTAGAATTACTTCTCATCTTCAAAGGTCTTTGTATGCTTGACTGTGGTCTGCTTTAGCACTTCACTGGTCAGGGCAAGGACAGAGCCTTTGGCCCCTCAGGCAGCAGAGTTTTGCTTAGCACAGAGACCTGGGAGCTTGTAGGGACAACCAGAGCTCAGAAATGTAAATTCCTGTGTGGCTGAATGTGTCCCAGGAGATGGAAAGCACTGCAGGCTGGTGGCTGATGCATGAGATCAAACAGGAGGGGAGGGATGAAGGATATTGCCCCTTTTTCTGTAGGGTTTTGTGGCCTTTGATCACTGTATATTTTCACTATGTTTCATTCTTTTGCCCTGTAGGAAGCAGCTGTTGTAATTGGGTTTGTTTGGCTGCTGGAGGTGTTGCCTGGGCTAATGCATGTCACTTTCTAGCTCACTTGGTTCCTTTCTGATCCCTGCTTGTTCAATGTGAGCTGGCAACAGAAGATCAGAGGACATGAGGCTCTGCTACATGCTGGCAGAGAAAGTTTTGCTCATAGAAGAAAAACCAGGTGCTCTTGCCAAGCCTATCCTGGCTGGTCTTGAATTGGCCCCAAGGTTCCATGCCCCCTCCCAGCTTGCTCTACTGGGTTCAGTTTATCTCCCAGAAAATCCTCCTGTCCCCACAATGTTTAATCTATGAAGCCTTGCCTGGGGGAGGCCGTGGTCACACGAGGCCACCCCTGGCACAGCTCCAAGCTTTCCCAAGCCTTGTATTTGACTTTGTTAGGTGCTGTGTCATTAGGTGCGCTGTGTGTTCTGTATCCTGCATATACAGGCAGATGCTTCATTATTGGGCCTGAATTGCCAGTGCTTTCTTTGCAAAAATTCCCATTCCAGCCTCACCTAGAGGATAAATAACGATTATGGATGGGTGTAAGGGGAGGAGCTGGTCTCAAAGATGTGATCGATGTGACAGCAATCAGTAAGAGTTTGTAAGGCTGTGAGAGGTAGGATGGCTCTCATCCTACCCAACCCAGAGCCTGCAGCTCTCCTGAGCTGTGCTGGCTGTGCCCAACCTGACTGCACTCTGTGGATCTCTTGGGTGCAACATAGATGTGCAGCGCTGCTGCCATGCAGGGTTCAGTTGTCAGGTGGGATCCTGGAGGATGTAAGCTTTGGGTGCCAAGTACGTAAAGTGTCTTCTGCCAAATCAGGCAGATGAGAATCCTGATTCAAAAGTAACTTCTTGTTCATGCCTATTGTTTGTACATATCATTTTTATGATGGGATGGTTTTGTCTTCGGGGGGAGGAGGGGTGGAAGGGGGGGGAGAAGCCACTGTAAAGCTGTTATTCTGGAGAAGGTTTTTGTCGTGCTCAGGATCTTGTCTGGAGGGTTGATATTTGCTCAGCTGTGTGCTGGTCTGTGTGCCAATGAATACAACACTGCAGAGCAAACACTGGAGCCCAATCTTCCCAGCAGAAGAGGTTTTGTTCCTGTCCTTTGGCTTCCAGCTTTGCTACAGAAGGCTGAGAATGCAGGACCTTGTGTGGGTGCAAAGCATTTCTGAGGCAGTTTGATGTGACAACGTGCTGGAAGTGACCTTCCTGCTGCTCTCCCTGGCCCTTAGCTGTGGGTTGGCTTTGTCCTTTTTGTGTCCTTTCTCTTCCAAGCCATATGTGTTCATAGCTTTTGTCTGAACCACGGAGCTCTCATATAGTTGGCAGGGAGAGAAAGGTTGTTTTAGCCATCTCACTGTGTCTTCAGCCATAGTAGAGGCCAGAAATGTTGGGATTTTCCTGGTCCTTTCCAATCCAGTAGGTGGCTGGATGAGCAGATGCTCCTTCCCATAGATGGACACACGAAAGCTCAGTGCCAGCATTTTTATGGCTCGGTCATCATAAATAACTGATACTATTTGCTTTCTCTATTTAGAAGAAAGCATTGCTCTATCCCAGTAACATCAACTGGGAAAACAAATGCCAGCATTTATCATTTATCATGCAACTGCTGGCACTAATAGAGGTCAAGTGGATTTATAGTACCAGAACCCATTATGTGTTTGAAGACTAATTAAGGCCTTAAATGAGACGCCTGTTTTGCTGGATTCTATTATTTTCCTTGCTGCTGTGGTTTTTATCCTCCTCCTTTCCTCTCTGAAGAGCACTGGCAGTAATAATGGAGCACTAGCTCAGCGGAGATGTCCTGATTAGGTGTCAGCAGTGTGAGATTTGAGATGCCCTGTGCCCATTGAGATTGCTGGATTGTATCTCTGCAGTTGTGGCTGGGGTTTACAGAGCTGTCTTTCTCCCCAGCCGACTGCTCGGCTGCTCTAATTGAATCAGATTTAACAATATTTGGAGCTGTCTGCCAGAACCAAGGATCTGAAAATGCTGGGGTCTGTGCAAATGTGAGAGGGCAACGGTCTGGTCCAGAAGACAAGTTGGTATTTCAGTTGATTTGAGTGCAGAGAGAAATGGCCTTTTCAAGTACTTATGCTGAGATTTGTGCTCTGTGGGGTAACTGCTGCCCCTGAGCTGCTGTGTGTACTGCTCAGCCGTGAGAGCTGGAGGGAGGGCAGGAGCAGTGTTGGCCATGTAACCTTTCCCCAGCAGTTTTTTGTGGAGTTCACTGTCAGCTTTAATTCAGGTACAGCCACCCAGAGGGAGACAGCTTGTTCCAGGCCTGCAAATAGAACTGTCGGGTGCTCTGTGCTTGGGAGCTTGCTCTGTCTATGGAGAAGTCCTCCTCCTAGGAGTCCTCATAGCACATGTCAACTTGATGAGAGCTCCTGGCAGGGCTCCCTGAGCTGCTGCTGCTGCACATGCTGTGCTCGATCTTGTCAATGCTGAGATCCCAAGAGTGCCAGCAGGATGCAGGAACAGAACTGCCCCCTCTGCCTGCCCGGTTTTACCCTACTGCAGATCTGCATGGCGCAGTCCATGGCTGTTCTGTGATAAAACACTTCCTTGAGTTCTCTGCGGCTACATCTTGTATGGTAGCAAGGTACTGAGAGAGAATTCTTGCTATGTGAGTGTCTTCCTGGGAGGAACACAGCTGGTCCCAGTGCCTCATTGCCCAGCAGGGACTGGAAGCCCACAAAGTGATGTGCTGAGCAGATGCTATCAGAGGCTTTTGCAGAAGAGGCTGGTGTGATCTTTTCCCTAAATGTGAGAAGCAGAGTTGCCCTACATCATTCAGCCTGAACAGCACAAGGACAGCAAGGGCTGTGCACTGCCCAACTTCTGGCTGAGAAAAAAGGTTGGGAATAAAGCATGCTGTCTGTGTCATCATAGGTAGCACAAGGATGGGGGTCTCTGCATCTCTGCAGAGCATGGATGTGAGAGAGAAGTGTCTGGAGGTGCATAAATTGGGTTAGTGTTCCAAGGACAGAAAAGCAGGGAGTAGCTTGAGATGAGGGATGCAGGAGCCAGCAGAAGCAAGGATGTCTCACTTACTCCCCATTGCTGTCTTCCTGTCAGCTTTCCCTGGGATTCATTTCTCCCTCTTAGGTGGGGAGGAGCTGCTTCCAGTTTTAAAACAGAGGAATGTGGAAACCGTTGAACACCCCAGGAACCAAACTGCAAGAGCAAAAACCAAACATTTAAAAAAAAAAAACCCTCCTTGCTTCAATGTTGAGTTCATGGGGGGGGGAAGTTTTAGGAGGGGGAGAAATTTAAAAAGCAACAACACCCCCTGAGTGCTGAGAAGGACAACATCTGAGGAGCTGCAGGAAAACAAGCCATGAATGCAGGCAGTCAGCAGCTGTGCTCAGCTGATGTTCACAAGAAGGTTTCAGCTCGCTCTTATTAGAGACCTCAGCAAACCTTAAAGACAGAGAGAGCATTTAGAAATGCCCCTGAGGTTTTTGGTTACTCTGCAGTTGGCTTGGTAAACATGCCAATAAATACTGGAAAGGGGAGAGAAAAGCTTACAGAGGAACAGACACGGGTTTTCAGCTGCTCAGTCTGCTGCCTCCACCACTGTCGGTTGGTGCTGGGGAGGAGGAGGAGGATGGGGATGTCTGTATGGCATTAGGGCTGTGCTTGCTGCTGGGAAAAGGGACTTTGGAGGAGGTAGGGGCAGCACACACAGTCTGGAGCTGTCTGGGGGACCATCCTGCCTGGGAACAGCGAGCTGATGGGATTCCTTCTGTTGCAGTGTGCTTGTGAGTATCTCTCTGCTCTGCTGGAAGATGGGCATGTGTGGGCTCTGGAGTGATTGGGAGAATGGAACTGGGTGCATTTGGGGCCCCTCTTGGCCTTGTAGCTGGTTGTGTTTTGCTCTGGAGGCAGATAGCTGTGTTGGAATGCTTGGAGTTGGGTTTGTAGGTCCTCTCTTGGCTCGCCTGAGTGCAAGGTCTGTGAGCTATCAGAGGAACATCAGCACCAAAATAGCTGGAAAAGATTAATTGCTTTGTGTGCCCTAATTGCTGGGGCAATCTGACTACATATATTTAATTAACAAAGGAGGAAGGCAAGTTTTCTCAGACCAGAGATTGATGGTCGCTGGCCAGTGGTTTAATGCTATTGTGAATGCACCAAAGCACCTGAGGACAGAGGTGTGTAATTAACAACTCTTCAGGCCGTTAGAAGTGACGTGTGTTTATCTAATCAGGCACACGCTGCTTCTTCAGGGCTTTCCTGGAAGCAGTCATTAGAAGCTGCTGTGACGCACGCTGGCTTCCAGGTGCAGAGCTCACCTCTTGGGCATCGCTGCCAAACCCATGTGTGCCATCTGATTTATCCATCTGATTTATCTTACTTTGCTTTCCTGGCAATGTGGGAGGAGACCCCTCCATCCTGCTGGTGCCCACAGGCAAGCAGCAAAGATGTGGTAGCTTAGTTAAGGCAGCTTAGTTAACATAAGCCAAGGGCTGAAATAAAAACGGTAAGATCTGTGCTCTTTAATGAGGGCAGGCAAGGCTGTGGGATAAGCAGCAGTGCTGTTTAGATGCTGGTGGGAAACCAAGGGACCCTCGTGCTCGATGAGTTTGCTGCTGCAGGAACTGCTTGCAGCTCGGTGGTTTCCGTTCTCAGGGCTCTGCACAAGGATGGCTTTCAACTCACATGCGCTCCTCGCCCTCCTGCAGGACATCCCCCCCAAATTTGGGAGTTGTTGTCATGGGACCTCAAGTCCAGTGGTTCTCTTTCTGCCTTGCTTGGCTTTGCTGATGTGGGGCATTGCCTGGCTCTCAGCTAAATAAAACCTTCAGCTTATATGAAATACAACGTATCACATGTGCTTTCAAATTCTGTGACCTGTGAAGGCAAAATTTCCATGTTCTTGTTGCTAGACCCATGAAAGTTTGCTCTTTTGCTTAGTTTTCTAGCCCTTGTGACCATAGAGAGGCTCTGAGCTGCATCCCAGACACGTTCTTTAAGCTAAAAACATAAAGATAAAGCAACAATCCCACATGTTATGTTTTTGTTATCATTTTTCTCAATGCCAGCCCCCTGGCTTCTCATGCTTGATGGGGGCAGCAGCTCTGAAATTCCAGAGATGAGACCCATGGTCACGGTGTGACCCTGCTGCTGGTTTGTGCAGCTCTGGCTGTTGCTGACTGTGCTGTGATAGCACTTTGAAAAAGATTCAAAACAACGGAGAGAAAACACATCTGAACCTCAAGGACAGAGTGCAGCTGCAGCATCCCATCTGTCTGACTTTGCAGCAATGGGAGCGGAGGGGCTGTCCTGCTCTGACACCTCCTGATGCAAAAGTGTGTTGTTTTGCAGGAGCCAGGCCCAAGAGAGTCCAAAGGAACAGCATGGACAGCTTAGACCTCCTGAAGTTCCCTTCTGAAAAGGTAAGCAAAGCAGCCTGCCTGGCCCTGGGGACTGAGTGTGGGTAGCAATCTGTGGTGGCTCGCTGAGGGAAGGACGCAATTGGTGTCATTGGAGTCAGTGGGATTAACCAAAGAGGGTTTCTAGAGAGCTTGGAGGAGAGACATTTAACTGAAAGCTGAAAAAGGCTATTCTGAACTTTCTTTTTTTTAAAGTCCTCTGTTGAAGAGGATAAGGGGAGTGGTTTAACCCCTTTAATGGCTGGTGGCACATCTCTGCGTGTTTTTAACCCAGCAGAGTGCTTTGCTCAGTGCGGGGAGGAAGGAGAGGTCTGAAGTGGGAGCTGTGCCTTGCAGGAGGTGGAGGGTTTTGTTTCAAGAGGCTCTGAGGACTTCTGCTCCAGTGCACTGCTGGAAATGTCAGATCTGAGCAGAGCAGCACTCCATCTCTCCCCAGGGCAAAGGCTGCTTCTACAGACAGCTGCAGGCACTGATCCTTCCCACCTATGGGGCTCATTTACATCCCTCAGAAAATCCTGTACAGAGTTGCTGGTCTGTCCAGGGGCAGCTGTTGGTTTTCTGTAGGGCTTCATCAAGCTCACCTTAGGGAAGGGGTCTGGGTGGGCCCTGTGCTGGGCCTTTGGGCTGGATAGCATCAAGGGTACAGCAGTGCCAGCAGGATGCTCAGCTGCATGTCCCAACCCAGTGCTTAGTTTTGCTGATGTGTGGTTTGCTGCTTCGCTGCTAATGCTGTAACAGCTGAGCCTCCTTCAAGGCAGAGGGGTGGGTGAGCTTCAGGGGTTCTGGTGAGAGCAAATAGGAGCAGTGGTTGGGGCACAGGACCCTGGAGTCCAGTGGGCAGCAGCGTGCCCTGCTATCACCAGCCCTGCTCCTAGTTTTGATATTTGCTTTCAGCTCCCAGCTGTCAGTCTTTGTTTATTCTTCTTTCCACCAGACTAAAAATTTATCACACACTGGCTTTCACCCCGAAGGTGCTTACATGCTGTAATTGAGTCATCCATCCTTTTGGCATGAAGGAAGCAGTTTGAAGCCTCTATCCACAGCAGCAAAGCAGCTTCTGTGCTGCCACTTAACTGCCTGCTTTTCAAGGTGTGGACACCAGCCAGGCTGCAGTCGGTCCTGCTGATAACATCTAAAGAATTGAAACTTATTCATTCTCACTATTCCTGTTTGTACTGTAAGGGGTGGAAAACTCCTGTGCAGGCATTGAAGAGAGCAAAGGAGGACAGCAGCGAGGGAGCAGGGGACTGCCTGTAGCCACCTGCTGCAGTTGTTGTGTCCCCCTGCAGTCCCCATGCACTGCTGTAACACAGGGCTTGGTGAAGGGGCTGGATGGGGCTCCTGCCTTTCCTGCTGAGCTGCTGGGGTAGGGTCAGCCCTCCTGGTGGAGGCACCTTTCAGCCATCACCTCCTGTGTCTGTAAATAAGCCAGCCATGCCCTTACCCCCACATCTCTGTTTTTTGTTTCTTTTTGAGGGGATGCTCCTCCTCTCTCACCTCTCCCAGTGGAGGATTTGACTACTGTGTGTTGTTTGGGTGATGCTTCCCTGACACTCGTTAAAATCATCCTCTGCAACGATACACAAAATATATCAGCTCACGCAGCCTAAAAGCCACATTAACTTCTTCTTTCTGTTCATCTGCTGTACTCTGAATCTTAGGGCAGCAGGTCTCGATGCAAACAATTTGTACAAGAACTATTTCTTGCTTTCCCAAGGACCAGAATGGGGACAGCCATCACGTGGGAGACCTGAAGATCTCGGGAAAAGAGTTCTTGTCTTTACCTGTGAGGTCGAAGAAATACCGAGAGCACCAACTGGGTTTGGAGAGGAGGCCCCAAGGGCCGTGCGCATCGCCCCTGGATAGCAGCCAAGTCCGAGTGCAAGTGCCACAGTCGGTAGGAAGAAGTGGTTTTCTCCTCTAGTGCTCATCTGGGAGCTCTTCTTAGGATATCATCGTTCCTTCCTCCTTTCCAAGCTCTGGGGAAGGGTAGTGGCGTGGCTGTTGGATGGGAAGCAGAGCCTACGTGCTCAGTATGCAGAGCGTGCTTTAATAAGTCGGTGATTGGGATGAGATGATGGCAAATCCTTGCCTAGGAGCTTCTCTCTGGAAGGAAATCAGATGAAGCATGCTTGCAAAGGGGCAGGAGCTGGCCATGATGTTGGTGATTTAGGGGTTATGGGTGTGTGGTACGTTTCTTGGTTGGTGCTGAGCATCTCTGACTCAGGCTGTGCTTGGTTCCCCAAAGCTGATGGGCATCTGAGTCCTCTGGAAAGCTCTTACTGTGTCTATTTTGATGTTTTTAGCCCAAACAACTGAGTTGTTTGTTGGGCTGCTGTGTTCTGGTTGAGTTGATGCTCATGCTGTGACACTGGCAAACATGATGCACTGGGGAGGTTTCCTGCAGCTGCGTTGGTTTTGTTCTCAGTTTTGAAGATGGGAATTTCACCCACAAACCATGGCACATTTCTAAGACCTGGGAGGAGGCTCAGAGATGTTCAGGCTCAGCGAGAAGCCCAGAATCCTCAGCTTGCTGCTGCTGGGGTGTGTTGTAACACACAACTTCCTGATAGCATGGGTGCTCCTGCTTTAGTGGTGCATTACAGCCTCAGTGTATGCAGTTCTGTGATCACTCACTTGAATCCAGGTGGAATCAATCCAAGCCAGGAGACAGACACCTGTTTTTCCTTGGTGCTTAAGAAAAGAACACAATACAATATTTTTTATGTCAGGTAAGAAAGGGTCTGAGCTTCAGAGCTTGGGATGAAGCCTGCCTGTAGAGAGGGGATATTTGAACGTGGTTCCTTGCTCCCATACTGCAGGCTGCAGGTAGAACACGTCCTGATCTGCGCAGCCATGCACATCCCCTTCTGGCCACAGACAGTCCTGGTTTTCTGTTCCGTTGTCTGACCGCTGCAGACAGAATTTCTACAACAATTGTTTCTTTTAGACTTCTCTGAGCTGCTGTTTCATTCCCAATGGTGTCGGTGGAAATGGCCTAATAGGAAAAGCATTTCCTGCTGCTCACCGGTGCAAACATGATCGTTGGGAAGGAAAACAGAGCTCATCAGCCAGAAAGGAGACAGCAGCACAGGGGCATCCAAGGGAATACAAAGGCAGAAAAAAAAAAACAGCCTGCTTCTGCCAGAAATAGCCTTGTATTTTTAACTCGGACACTCAGCCAGAAAACAAACAAAAGCTGTGCTCCAGCAAGAGTAAGGCAAAGAGTGTTCCTGAAGTGTGTGTGAGCACACAGGGCTCAGTGTGTGGGAAGGGCCCCTGGGATGCTGCCAGCCACCAGTAAGTTGTCACTGTACATGCAGGAGTTTGGTGAATGGTGAGGAGGCAGGGAAAGGCTCACCAAGGTGCCCAGGCTTTGTAGTGCCTTGACTCTACCTGCTCACTCTGGATTTGTGGGAGAGTTCGTTTTAAGTTCAGCCCCTAAGCATTCCTGGTGCACCTGGTGGGTAAACAGCAGAGAGAGTGAACTTGAGATAGGCAGAGCAGCAGGGAAACAGAGCATCTCCCTCCTCACAGACACTAAACATACCCATTTTGTCCCAGGAGAGAATAGATGATGCACTTGGCTTGAGGAGAAGGGCAACTGTCTGTCTTATGTTTTGGAGAATGCCCATCTTGGTAGCTAACAGACTGTAGCCTGTGTCCCATAATAAGTGTGATGTGTTAGATGGGGCTTGTTCTCAGGGGTAGCTGTACCAAAGGAAGGTGGAGGTGTGCATAACCTTTTTCCTAAAAGCTTTTGAAATACCTTTGGACATCCAGGAGCTCTGCATGGGGATGAGGGAGGGAAGAATGCTGCATCCATGCTTGTGCACAGCCTTGGAGACCAGACTGCAGGGCTGAGCCTGCTGCTGGAGGGCTTCACCTCACTTTGGGGGCTTGGGTTTTGGACTCACCAGCACTGTGTCTGTGCTATGTGCCCATCCCAGCCCTGCAAAGGCTTTGATGCGCAGAGCCCCACTGGGACACAGCTTGTGCCTCAGACCCTGCCCTGCCACACACACAGTGCCCTACATGAAGGGCTCTGCTGCCCAGGCAGTGGCTGTGCGGTGTGCTCTGGGTTACTTCAGGTGAATCCTGTCTGGTTTCCATGCTCCCAGCTGACAGTGATGCCAGCCTGGCTTTGTAGTGAAGCCCAGACCTCCGAACTTTCAAGTCAACATCTTGCATTTGGCTTTTGTCCCATTGCTCTGTTGGATGGGAGTGTGGGTGGGCTTTGTTGAAAAGCTCTGTTTCCATCTGCGCCTTTTTAAATGAAATGTAGCAAACCCCACCCAAGAGCAAAGAGAGGCCGGAGCCCAGCTCAGACCCTTTCTCTTGCTCTCCCTCCCACAGAGCTGGCTTTGGTCAGGCTGTTCAGACCGCAGCCCCCTCCTATTCCCCATCTTGCGAATGCTCAAAGCAAAAAATCTTAAATCCATCCGTTAACAGCAAGTACTTCATTAGCAGTGTGCCCCAATGGCTGATCTGGGTGAGTGTATGGGATGTCACCATACCTGCACTCAGAAGACACGAGCTCAGAACAAACCTCCCAGGCCCTGAACAGGTCTCTCTATGTCTGTTCACCGTCTCCTCCCCACCTGGGGAGAGGCACTGCTGCTCCCCTGCCAACCCCAGGAGCTTACAGAGGTGTGATGGTGGCTGTAAAGTTGTTTGAGCTTTGGATGGCAGAGCTGCGGTGTTGTTATTAGCATCAGTGATGATGATGCTAATTACTGAACTGCTGGGAAACTCCCCATGGGAGGAGGCAGGGAAAAGTGGAAGGGGAGGTGAGGCACTGGGGATGGTGAGGAGCCTGGCCCTGCTGGCAGCACTGCCGTGCTCTGGGAACAGGGCTCATTCTGTTGGCAAAGCTGTGGCGATGCTGGGATGGGTGGGAGAAGCCATGGCTCAGGCTCTGCGTAAGGTAGGATGTGGGTGGAGGCCCCTCTGTGGGCTCACAGCTTTCTGTTGGGGGTGGGAGGGTTTTGGGCACAGAGGGGCTTCATCACTACTGGGACACGATGCAAGGGTCCTGCTTGCCCGTCTGCATTGGGGCTGGTGTGGGATCTGATGGGATGCCCAGAGCTGTGGGTCACTGCAGGCTGTGGTGTGGGAGCAGCTGTGGGGTGAGCCACACGTGGTTGTGTTTTCCCCCTGTTGTAGCAGCAGTCTGTGTATCAGGGCTCGGTCCTTGTGCCTATAGCTGGGTGGCCAGGCCTGAGATTTTCTGTTGGGTTTTGCTGTGTTTAAAACAACATCAAAGCAGGGGGTTTTGCACCATGTGAAGCTTGCAGACATCAAAGGCTCGGTCATAACGTAACCCTTTCCTCCGTGGGGGAGAAGGTCCTAATGCACAGGCTCCTAGAGGACTGGCAGCAACCGCATTTTGCAGAGGGTTCCCCCATGGAGGGGACTTCTAATGCTTTAGAAGCATCAGGTGAGCACAGGTTGGTGTGGTTGTGTCCTTCACTCCCCTATCTGAGAAAGCAACATCTCTGAGAAGGCAGGAGAGGGCCAGGGGAACAAAGATGCTCTGTATTCTCGAAAAAATCTGCCTGGGGATTTGTTCTACTGCTGGGCATGGCTTCTGAGGGCAGCACTGAGCTGAAGGCACTGGGATCTGTGGGACTGCGTGAGCCTGGCTTCAGGGGCTGCACACTGCTTACTGGGCTGCTGGGAAAAAGCACAGAGGAAAGGACCACCCCTCACCCACTACCCTCCTTGGGGGTCAGTGGTTCTGAAATGGTGCTGCTCATCTGGACCCCAATCTCCCCAGTGGAGAGCATCAGTCTCAGGAGCCCTTCCTGGCTCCTAAGCCACCCCAGCCCTTGTGGGGGCCATTTGTAGTTCATGATAGAGGAGCTGTGTGCAATGAGGACTTGCAGAGATGGGCTGATGTGTTTAGACACAGAACACACGCACAGTGTGCTGTATCTCCAAACATTTCCTGGGACAAATGTTTTTTATAAGACCTGCTTTGTGCTTACAGTGGGAAGCAACCATAAAAGAAGGGAGAATGTTGTAGTTGACACCCCTGCAGGCAGGGTGCCAGAGTTCTTCCATGTTGTCATCTCTCTCTCTCTCTCTGATGTCCTGGTGGGTCGATCCTCTGTGTGGCCCATGAGAGCTCAGTCCCTATGCTGTCCATTCAGAGCTTGATGTGGGTACCCTATGCTTGGCTGCTCTGTGGCTCTCTGCATCTTTCCTCTCTTTTGAGATGATGTAATGATCTGATTGATGTGTGAACTCCCTCCATGCCAACGCACGCCCTCCTTTATCTCCCAGCCTTTTGTTTAGCTGCGTGGTGTAATTATGCCATTATGGCTGGTCGGACTTTCTGGTGTGAACATGCTCCAAGAAAGCTGGAGCTGGAGGGGTGGGTGGCTGCTGTGATGGGTAAGGCTGTTCCTGTGGCACTCCAAGACTGCTGTGCTGGAGTCAGTCCTGCTGGAGCCCACCAAGCTGTGTCACCATCAGGCTGTTCCTTCCTCTTTGCTTAGTGAGATGTCCAGCAGCACTTGGTGTGGGTGCAGAGCTGGGAGATGTGTCTGCAGGGCTGGTGGACATTGAGAGAATTCCAGGATGCAGGCTGCTCTGAGAAGCAGCAGTAATTTGGTTGCAAATTAAAACATGCATCCAACCCTTCTGACCACATGTCTGTCTGAGACTCTTTATTAAGCACTGAGGCCCTTCTTTTTGGCTCCTTTCGTGGCATGGTTGCACACATGAGCCCAAAGTGCCTTCCTACATCAAGGCTGCAGCAGGGACAGCAGAGCTGGAACCGTGTGTGTTTTCCAATGCAGAGTCCTGAGGTGCTGCTCCTCGCTGGGACTTTATGCAGGGAAATGAGTGGGGAGGTAGAGAATCACTGCAGAGGAACTGCATGGGGCGGAGGGGGGAGGCAGCAGTGTTTTCTGGCATGCGCTGCCTCTGCTGCACTCGTTGCCTCAGTGGTAAATTATCAGCTTCTTCCTTAAATATTAACAGCTGCCAGGTAATGAATTCCCCCTCTCTGTTTTATAATGGCACTAAAATTGGGAATTGCCTTGCTTTTCTCTGTAATTATCCAATGAGACCACGTGAGCACGAGGGAGGCTGGGTAGGACTGGCAACTCTGCAGCCCTTTGCTGTGCCTGGGGAATGCAGCAGGGCTGGGCTGCTCCTTGGGGCAGGCAGTGCTGTGGGGTGCATGGCTGTAACGTTCTTCCTTACCTTGCTCTGCCTCCTGTGCAGAAGGGCAGGTTTGGGAGGTGGGTTTGTGGATCTGAAGCAAGCCTGTGCTTGTGAGCAGAGAGGAGAGCACACCCAAGTGCAGGAGGGCTGTGCAAGCCCTCAGCTGTGCAGAGGTCACACTGTGGACCCCAGGCCTGGATGCTTCTCAGTGTCTTGGCACAAGTGCTGGGGACTGCATGAAGGCATATCTGAGCCCTTGTATCCCAGCTGTAGCTGGAGGGTGGCCTTGGGGCTGAAAGCACTGGAAAAGAGACTCCAACCAGAGTAATGTAACCTGAAATTGTTGTCCCAGGTCCTACTGCAACCGTTTACTGGAGGTGAGGACAGGAGCTCTGCAGCCTGGCCATGCTGGAGCTGGCTGACCCAGCTCCTGAAACACATTTCTTTTTCCCCTGGCTCACCCTAACTGGGTTGTCAGTTACTGGCACTTTGAAGCTGTAATTGAGGTCTGCTTTCCTCCTCGTGCAGCCTTTTCTCCCAGCAAATTGTCAGCCCTCGAGTGGCACAAGGCAGGGAGAGGGACGATGAGCTGAGCATTTCCTAGAAACTGTCACTTTAAACAGAACAATACTGACAAAGAGGAACGAATTGCAGCCAGACACAGAGCCATAAAACTCGGAATGTTTGACTTCTCTCTGAATCTGGAACTCCTCTCATTCCTGGGGGCTGTGCTGTGCCCCGGGCACTCGGTGCGTCTGCGGTTTCACCTCCTTGCGTGCAATCAACTGCATGTGCCAAAAGAGCTTAAAACGTCAGAGTCTGGGTTCTGTTTGGGTATAAATCAATGTAACCCTGAGATCACTGGGCAGCGACAGCGGATGACACAGAGACACCTCCAGTCAGGGGGGATTTGGTTTGCTTGTCATGCACAAATATTGTTGGTTGAGGCAGGTGGGAGCGCAAGAAGTGGTGAGGCTGTGGATGTGCTTTGCAGACTGCAAAGAGGAGAGCAGGGAGGTCTGGGTGCTGCTCCCTGGGGCTCTGTGCCCTCACACAGAGCTGAGAATGGCTGCTATGGGGTTTTGCCTGTGTGTGCCCCAATGTGAGCTGCCAGCTGGGCAGCCCCAAGAGCCCCAGTCTGGGGTTAATGTGGCAGTCACGAGGCTCCGCTCACCTTCATCCATGTTTCCCATTAGCAGTGCTATTTTCAAACCTCCCCGAGGCAATTAACACCAATTAATCTAAAAAAGACCAAACAATGTGTGCTTTTTTTTCTTTTTCCAGCACACCTGGCTTCATCCCATTCCACGTGCAGCCCCAGAAGGCTGCAGTTTGCTCCTGGCAGGGAGTGAGCCTGGAGCAGGGCTCCACGTGCAATTGGAGGGGGGACCCCAAGGGTCCCCATGACCCTCACCTGCCCACCCCAGGTCATGGTATCTGTGCATCCTGCACTGGGGTGGGGGAGCAGGTCTCCGCAGCACTCCCTATGGGTTTGCTTATTGGGGTGTGCTGCAAAGCCACAGAGCCACCCCAGGACTCACCCTGCCTGCAGTGGGGCTGGGATTTCATGTTCCGTGGGCTCCGTGCATGGTGAGAGCCCTTGATGTTGAAGGAGGCCTTCAGGCATTGCTGGATATGTGTAAATAATAATTAGGAGTCAGGCGTTTGCTGCGGCGAGGGGCGTTTGTAGGAGGTGAGGTGTGCACTGTGGGTGTGAGCACTGTTTGTTAACCTTACTTCTGCCTTCCTGAGTCGGGAACGTGGGTTATATCATTTAAAGCAATGGAGTATGTGTTGCTGCAATGAGCTCTGCTTGGCTTTGCTGCTTGGCTGTGTGGGGAAAGCTCTGCTGATCGCATGTTGAGAACTCACTGCTCTCTGGCATCAGCCTGTGGCCGTGATGGCTTGGGGCAAGGAGCTTGGACTGCTCCTGGTGGGTAATTGATCCTCTGGAGCTGGCCATGCCCCTACCCAGCCTGAAGGGGCTGATCTGGAGTGACACTGCTTCTGATTTTTGTCCTTGGGTTGTAGTTAAAAACGTGAGGGTTGAATCTGGGCCTCGGTGGTGACGGGAACCCAACCCGGTACTGTAAGAGTGGTCAAAACCTACAGGGAAAACTCGCTGCCTTAACTGCAGAGCGTTGTTGTAGGACTGTCTGCATGCACCAGGGCTGTTTCCAGCAGAGGGAAGAAATGTAACCCCTGGGATTAATGAGGCCATGGCACAAAGTGGCTGCATCTGAGCATGCTGGCATGGTGAGCAGCAGAGGTGTTGGAGACACTGCCATGGGCACTGCGCTCCAAGGGAAGGCAGAGATGGGGCTGTGCTGAGCTGCTGCTCTCAAAGTGTGGGTTTGCACCATGTACAGCAGCAGGGCACGCTCCCAGCAGGTCAGCAGTTGAGGCATTAGGGAAGGAGGGAGTGTGGGTGAGCTATTTTGATTTTGTTTGAAACAATAAAGCCCGAGCTATTTGCAATCCTAACAACAGAACCAGCTTTTAGCACCGGCGTTTATAGGGATGAGTGGGCGAGTTGTTTAAAGGGAGGAAAAAAAAAATCTTTGAAAACAGTCCAAGGAAGGGTGATAATTTCATACTGGAAGGGAAAAGCGTTGGGCACGTCTGTGTTTGCAGTGCTTGTGTATGGGGCTGCTGGGACCACAGAGGCCAGGGCACACAGGGGGCTGCAGGGGGGGGTTCAGGTGGTGACTCTGCAGGTCAGGGATGCTCTGCTTGCTCTCCTTCACTGCATCCTGTGCCCAGGTGCAAAAAGTGCTCTTTGCTGTTCTGAGGGCTCAGCTGCTGGGTCAGCCCCATCTTCTGCATGTCACCCTCTGTGCCTGCTCCATGTGCTCTGATGGGGCTGTCTCCAACTTTGGCTCTTCAGATGCAGGGCAGGGGCTCAGCTGTGGCTCACAACCCCACTTCTCTCTGCCCTAAAGCATCCCCTCAGCACAGTGGTGCAGAGGCAACAACCATGGTGCAGATGTGCAGCTCACAAGAGGGGTGGCAGTGCCTGTGCTGGTGTGCAGCAATGTCCTGCACGGAGCATGGCAGTGGCCCATTTCTCATCCCTGCCCCCTTCTTTCTTCATTTGCTGCAGCATTTCTTACAATTAAATCATGAACAGAGTGGTAGCTTAGTAGTGAGCTCTGCAGGCAGCAGCTTCACTTTAGACAGATTCCCAATCTTCTCTCTTCCGCAGCCCATGGCACCAGACCCACACAGTAATTGGTTTTTGCCTGCTCTGTCCTGAAGCCCAGACTGTGCAGGGTGATGGAAAACCTGTTTTTATTCAGGGTAATGACATTCCCCACTTCTGCAGAAAAGGTGGGCAGGAGGGTCAGACAGCAGCGTGGATGGAGAGCCGAGGGGGCACTGCACTGTTTTGTTGCTGCTTCTCTTCCTGGTGACCCATCCCACAGTCCAAACCCACGTTTGTTTGCATTTCACAAATGTAAAACCTGTCCCCGGGCTGTTGCACGGTGTTCCCATCCCTTCTGTGCTTAGAATCTCATTACGATCACAACATTCCCTCTGTTAACCAGGGCTGCGTTTAAATTCAGATTCAATTCGTGGCTGTGTATCTTCTGCAGCAGGGCCAAAAAAAAATCGCATCCCTGACAGCACGTGGAGCAGGAGGGCTCTCGGGAGCCGACGCGGGTCCCTGGGTATTTCAGTGCTTTAAATCTGAGCCATCGGATCGTGCCTGCAGGCGCACGGTGCGTCCGCTGCCCGCGGAGCTGAGCGCTTTTGCAGATGTCGTTCGGCAAAATCGATCCCGATCTATTTTTAAGGCGAAGTGTGCGCGGCGGGTGGGAGGCGAGGAGGTGGAGGGAAAGCTAAATATTCACATAGCTCCGCGCTGCGTCGGAGAGCATCGGCGAACAGCGCCGGGATCGTGGCAGCGAGGTGAGGGCGAAGCGAGAGCGGGGATGCGGCTGCGGGGGGAGAACGGCACGGCGGTGGGGCTGAGGCTTCATGCTGGGGTTGGCGGTCATCTACTCTGTGTAAATCTGTGCTCCGGTGCTGAGCGGAGCCGCTGGGGAGCGCACGGCAAACAGAGCCGTCTGCGAGCGGAGCTGGGAGAGCGGCTGCCCAGGTCGGTGAGCGCAGCGCGGCTTTCTATGGGCTCTGCTTTTTTGTTTCTGGAGCGGGGGGGATGCGTATAGAGAGACAGAAGAGGGGTTTCCTCGGGTCACGGCTTGGATAGAGCTTGTGGATGCTGGAAAAGTGAGGCTGCTTTTAAAGTTGGCTGCTGGATTTATTTTGAACTTTGTGTTACCAATGTCCGTGCTACTCCCTGGGAAGTGGATGCAGCAACCCGCGAAGCAACTGGTGCCGTGTGGATGCCTTGTAGGAGCGGTGCTGGGGGAGCTCTTCGGGGTGGGTGGAGCGCTGCCCTGGGCACAGGCTGTGCGAGTTTGACAGCTCTGAGCCAACGAGCAGCCAAGGCAGCAACAACTGCTGGGACTGGAGCAGCCCCGCTGCTGTGCTGGGAGCAGAGGCGGAGGGTGCTTCACCTCTGCATCAAACTGAGGCATCCAACCTGGGTTTCCTCCTGCCTCCTACTCCTCCTTTGCCTTCTGGATGCTCATCCCAGCACCCCTTCAGGTGCCCACCCTGCGCAGCTGGAGCAATGAGGTTGGACCTAATGCCAGGCTTTGGGGTGCACAGCAGTGCTGCTATTGGCTCCTCCATGGGGTGCTGGGGTGATGGAGCAGATGGCAGTGCTGTGTGTATTGCATGAAGTGCTGCTGGTGCTGCTCCTGCTTGGTGATTTTGGGTCAGCTGCCTGAAAAGAGAGTGGGTAAGTGCTTGGGATGCATCTGGTTGGTAGGGGAGAGACAGATAGGAGATGACACATGGGCACGGATGTGTCGGAGTGAATATCTGCTGGGTTCAGAGCACAGTTTGTCTGGGAAGTGTCTGCAGTCAAAAGGTCAGCTCTGGGGATGGGGTGCTGGGATGGGGTGCAGGGTCCTGTCCCTTCTCTGCCACGTGGTGAATCCCTTCATCTCTGTGTTGTCTGATCACTAAAATGGGATGAGGAAGAACTGTTGCTGGACAGGTTGCTGAGGAAGCGCTCTCCAAGGAATGGCTGTGGGAGCAGCACTGAAACCTGCTGTGTTATTCCCTGGCCCCTGCTGCATGGGGACATAGAGGAGAAGCCAGTCTAGCAGAGCAGTGGGGTTTGGCCCCTATGGCTGCTTTGTGCCCAGGGGACAGAGCTGGGCTGAGGCTGAGAGGTTCTATTTAGCACTGGTGAGCACCCACCTGTGCTGCACCAGGCAGTAATAACCTGCAGGTTGAGGAGCTCAGGGCAGCCCAGTGCTGGTACTGTTGTTCCCTGTGTTCCCAGCACTGCAGCTGTGTTTGACACATCCTGGATCCCACCTGGCAGGCTGAACAGCCTGCTGCTTGCACCAGCACACAGCATCCCTGCTGCCTTCCAGGGAGGGAGGTGTGTTTCAGGTAAGCAAGTGGGGCTGCCAGGCTGTCGTTAGCCAGGCTGCTGACTGCTCTGCTCTCTTGTAGAGAACAGGAGCAAAGCTGCAGTGCTGTGTACGTGGCCTTTCTGTGGGTAGGGAGCTGAGGCTTTGTACAGGGTGTGGGGTGAGCTGTGGGGCTGGGGCCTGTGGCAACACTGTGGTGGTGGTTGTGCTGTTGTAGGACTGGTGCTCGGTGCCGTTCAGGGATGCCCAGGCTCTCAGGAAGCCACAGCTCGGCAGCAGACGGTGCACCCCAGGGCACAGCCCGTCCATCTGCTTGCACAGCTCCTTCCTCAGGGCTGGCAGCAGGCAGGGCTCTGTGCAGTGTCACACTGGGGCATTTTAATTAGAGAGGTGTGGGGCTCTGAGGGGGTGCCAGGCAGAGCATCCTTCCCTCTCTTGGGTGCGTTTGGAGCAAAGGTCCTGATATTGTAAACGGACCCCTGGTGGGATGTGCTGTGGGGAACGTGGTCTCCCTGTGAGCTTTGTCTGTTGCGTCCCCTATGAGGTGGAACTCCTCCTTGCGTTGTGCCACTGCCCCCACTGAGTCTGTGCCACCCCAGGGAGCTGTGGCATGAATGAGCAGGCTTCCTCTTCCACCTTCAAGTTTGGGTCATGTGAGCCAGCACGGCAGCGCTGTGGTAGAAGCTGTTCATCCTTGGCTGAAGCTCGTTCAGGTTGTGGTTTCAGAGGCTGATGGTGCAGAGGGTCCGTCTGTGCTGCTGCTCCATTTGTGGGTCAGCACCTGGGAGGAGGTAAGAGGGGATTCTCCCTCCCCTCTCTGCTCCCACATTGCCAATGTTCCTCTCTGGCCCGCTGCTAATTTTGACGCTGCCCTAAATAGAAGCTGAGTGCATCTCATCTGCTTTGCTTAGCATACAGGAAAATTGTTTTCCTTCGTTTACTGACTCTGGCTCACAGCTTTAACCCTGTCAACACACAGCTCACCCCAGCACAGGGCTCCCTGGTAGCACTCTGCATGCCCAGGGAGCAGCCCTGTGCTGGGATCAGCACTGCACACCCTCACCAAAGGCCCTCTGCAGAGCTCTGCTGTGCAGCAGGGAGCACAGGACCTGGGCTCACCCTCCTGGCGCAGCACCCTGCCCATCTCCGGCATGGCACAGCAACTGGAGGCTGCTGTGAGTGCTAAATCTTCAGCAACACAACTTAAATATATCACTGTCTGGTGCAAGGTTCTTATTTGGGGCTCTCATGCAAGAACCATTTTCCTGAACTGTAATTTTGTGGCATTTGCAGCCTGGTGATGGCTGGAGCAAGCAGGGTGCTATGGCACGTTGGAAGGAAGTGGGGGCTGTGATGTGCAGAGGTTAAATTTAGCAGCTCAGGAAAGAGGGGTGCTCAGTGTGCCTGAGCCTGGCACATGGCAGCACCGCAGGGGGGCACCCCTTCCACTCCCCACCACTCTGTTCATGGCCTCTTCTCAGAGGTTGGTTTTCTTTGGATCATCCAGACCAATGGGTGGTGAGGAAAGGGGAAAAGGAGAGGCTGTTTCTGAGCTAGGAGCACAGAGTTTAAGAGGCAGTGACCCTGGGCAGGTGCAGCACATGGAGAAGGACGGGCATAGGAGTCCAGCTCTGGGCAGGGCAGGGTGGAAGCATTGCCAAGGCCACGCGGTGAGAGGCGGTTGGGGAGTGCTGATTGTTTTATTGTCTTTGCAGAAGATCAACCGGACCCCTTCGGATGAGGAATGCTTCTTTGACCTGCTGAGCAAGTTCCAGAGCAACCGGATGGACGATCAGCGCTGCCCACTGGAGGAATGCCCGTCAGAGGCTGCAGAGGCAGCAGCCACACCAGTCCCAGCCCTGGAAGAACGGATACGTAAGCATGGAGGTGTTGATAAGTCGCCATGGCTCCGGGTCGTGCTGCTCCCGTGGCATGGCTGGCTGTGTGGTGTTGCTGTGCGATGGACTGGGTGGGCTCTGGCAGGAGGGGAAGATGCTGCTGGGTGTTCTGAGCGTGAGCACAGTGGAAAAAGTTCTGGGTTTTGTACAGCTGTTGGATGCTGCGATGATAGGTGTTGCGTAAGGATGGAGAAGGGCAGCAGGATGGATAAACAAGAGGAAGCTCTGGGTGCGCAGGCAGTGAGCTTTGCTTGTAGGAAGAACACAGATAAATGGAGGAAACCATCTGACAAATAGGATGGGAAAGGCAGGCAGGGCTGTGTTTGTGCTCTGGGTTTGTGTCTTTTTTATGACAGAGCGGTGAGGTGCTTTGATTAAAGCTAACAGGGTGTGCAGGTCCCTCTGTTGCTCACAGGGATGCGGGTCGTTCCCAGGTGAGCAGTTTCTTCTGTGCTAAAAATAAGGTGGAAGCAAACATCACTTTTTCAAGATGTGTTTCTGATGCAGAAGTGCATTTGGCTGGAACAGCTGTGTTCCTTGTGAGTATGAAGCTTTATTAAGAGCGTTCAAGTAGGCATACTTTCTGTTCATCCATCACTTGGTCTCTGAGCTTTTTGGACACGTTGCTTGAAGTTTCTTTGCGAGCTGAAGGGCGTCAGTGCTGCAGTTACTGTGCATTCCTACAACTCCAAGAGCTGGGGCCGTTGGAGCAGCAGTGTCAGGATCTTGGGACAACCTCAAGTGCTTTGTGCTCCCGGAGGCAATGCCTACCAGGCTGGATTTCTTACAGCTTCATTTGCTTGTACCCATCCTAAGTGCAGTTCCTGTTCTGTGAGTGTTTTGCTGCCCAGCAGCTGCGAGGAGCCAGCAGAACTCATGCACTGTGTGCTGCCCTGGTTGGGGGCATTGCTCTGCTGTGTGGTTTAGCCAGGCCTTGACTTTGCACATTACCTGCCTGCAGTTACACCCTTGGGACCTCTGCAGTGCCCAGTAAGGAACCACCCAGTAAGCAGTGCACAGGAACTGTACAGTCACTTGCAACTGCTGGTGTCTGCACCATGGTGGAAATCAAAGTGGCAGCAGCATCCTGCCAAAATCTGTGCCTTACCCTACATGCTAGGCAATGCAGCAGATGCAGATTGCAGGTTTTTGGGAGGTGGCTGCCATGTACCTGCAGGTAGGGCTGTGCCCCACCATTGGTATCCAGAAAGGGTGTGAGTGGTTGCACGACTGGGCCGTGGGCTTTGATCCCTGCTTTGATGGTAGGTTTTTGCTTGCTTGCCTTGTTGGCAGTGGGATTGTTCCTGCTTACCACGCAGGGTGGAAGGGAATGGCGCTGGTCACAGAAGCTGGTGTCCTACCCAGCTCAGCCCTGGGAGGCTTCTTAAACAGGGGCTTAAGTCAGTTGGTTGAACAGCGTTTTGGTGAGAACTGGGCCTCTGTGGTAAGCAGAGATGTGACCCTGGTGTGCTCCTCTCCCCCTCCCAGCACACTCCTCCCTGATGGCATCCCCGCAGACAGAGGAGTTCTTCGATCTCATTGCCAGCTCGCAGAGCAGACGGCTGGATGACCAGCGTGCCAACGTGGGCAACCTGCCAGGCCTCCGGATAACACACAACAACCTGGGGCACCTGTGCATGGAGGGGGACGCCCAGGAGCCAGGGGATGAGTTCTTCAACATGCTGATGAAGTGTCAGGTACAGCAGGGCTGAGCAGGAGGGAGGGGTGGGCTACTTTCTTCACCATCAACAAGCAGTGCCCCCCCTGCTCTCACCAGGCTGGCTGGGGGCTGTGGGCAGCAGGTGCCCACCTGCAGGCTGTCAGCATGCAGCCCTAACCCCTGCTCTTCCCCTGTAGTCCTCTAGGATAGATGACCAGCGCTGTGCACCACCAGACTCCATCCCCCGTGGTCCCACGATGCCAGATGAGGATTTCTTCAGCCTCATCCAGCGGGTCCAGGCCAAACGCATGGATGAGCAGAGGGTAGATCTGGCCTCAGCACAAGAGGAGGCAGAAGAGGAGCAGCAAAGGCCTGGTTCCAGCTAAGAACTGGGGTTAAGTCTGAGGGGTTTGTTTTAGTTTCATTTGTTTGGGTTTTTTTTGTTTGTTTTTGTTTTGTTTTTCAAAAAGAACTTAAGTGTAGGTGGTTTCAAACCAGAGTGCTCCTGCACCACCAGACTTCTTCCAGGATCTGCACCTCAACTGCACTGCACTTGTTCACAGGAAGGGACTGTTTTGAAACAAGGGTTTTTTTAGGAGATGTGGCTTCTGTAACAATGGGCACAGCTCAAGGGAAGAAGACCTTGGCAGCCCCTCTGCTTGTCACCTAAAGCTCCAGGAACTCACACTGGCAGCTGAAGGAGGAGCAGGTACTGAAATGCAGTCTTGATCTTCTTTATTTCTAAAATACTTTTAATAGGGGAAGGGAAGAGCACCTTTTCCATTTTGCAGTCACATCTGCGTCATGAGACGACACAAGTTGTTCTGGATCCTTTCCTGGAACATCTTCATCAGTTTTGTTCTTTCTGCAGAAGGAAATGGGCCCAAATCAGAAGCTGCAAAGGACCTTTTAAAGCTCACCCCACCCCTGGCTGCAGCTACGGTCCCCCATGCTTTGAAGTTTGTTCTGGGGTTGCAATGAACCTCTGCAGTGAGAGCTGTATGCTGTCCCCTCTGCTTCCTCAGCTGCTCCTGTACAGATTTGTGCCAGAAGCTCCAAAGCAGGAGCTGGGGCTCTCCCACTTTTACCTTTAGTGGGATCTGGAGACCTCCAGAGAACAAGCATGGGACAAAGCCTGAAAGGTAAGTGCCAGCTATGCAGCCTGCATTGCAGCCACAAGACCAGAGCTGGTACTTTGGAAAGAAGGAAGAAAGTCTTCTGCCCATTTATTCAGCACAGAAATCAAACTTAGCTGAACTCGTTGTTTCTGGTGCAGCTGAGCCACAAGCCTCACATGGGACTGTCCAGTGTGCCTAAGGCAGAAACCTGCATCTGGCACTCACCTGCTTTGTAAGCCAGCAATGTTTTCTGGCCGTGGCTTGTCAGGAGAGCAAGCAGAACTACCCCCTGCAGCTGGCAGTGGAGGACAATAGCACTCCCCTCGTTTCTCCTGAAAGAAACCAGTGCTGTGCTGCTCTGTGCCCCAGCAGACCTGCTCTCAGCAAGGCAGCCCTTATTCTGCACACTGTCTCGTCTCACACTAGCAAGAAATGGAGCCTTGGTGACAGCTTCAGGTTGAGATTGTTACTGGGAAGTCAGTTTCACCCTGTATGCAAATGCAAGGGTCTACATTTACTTTCATCCCTTTTGGTAAAGTTGGAAATGCAAGCCCAGAGAAGAAGGGCAGCAGAGATGGAACTTCAGGAGGTGGAATGCTTGACCAGAGAGGCTATCCTGGACTTGAGAATGAGTTCTGCCAAAGCAGCTGTTTCCTATAGGGAACAAATCAGCACTTTCTAATCAAAATGCATTTGACAGAGACATTTCCTACCAGCAGTAAGATTTTCAGACCAGTGATGCTGCTCACCAGGCATTTAACCTGCCTATACTGACCATGGGAGGGGTGGCTGCATTTCAGCTGCTGCCAGGGAGCACTCACCTGCTGCCCAGAGTGCTGGGCTGAGCCTCTGCCTCCTTCCTGGGACAGGTCAGACAGCTGAGATCAGGCAGGAGAATGTGCACAGCCACGTATATACCTACCTAGCTTGTACCTGTAAAGAGGACAACATTGGAGATGAGGACAACTTGACCAGCTCCAGGCTTGGCCCTGTGCAGCTCTCAGCCAGGTGGTGAACTGGAATCTGACCATTAAGCTTTCAGAGGTGTTAATTATTTGCCATATACTTGAATGTATGAGCTTATTTATTTTTTACATGTGCATTTGCTAATGTCATTTTAATGGGGGATTTCCAACCCACAGGTACTTTTTTCTAAAAAAAAAAAAAAAAAATAATCTGCCAAATGAATTAATATATTAGAAACAAATGCAGCTCATGGGTAAGGGAGGATTGTGCTTAATAAATATTTGTGTCTAAGCTTCAGTGGCAAAAACTCATTTTCCTTATTTTTTGGCCACCTTTCCTGCTTTGCTGGCAGCAGAGCTGATGGTGGCTTTTGGGGATGGGAGAGGGGGTACAGGGTGTGTTCTTGGGGCAGCTGTTACCACATGTATGTGTTAAGAAAAGGGTGTACATGTGCACATCCCTATCCCTTTACCTTACCTGCACACAGCTCTGTCTGCCTTAACTCCCTTCAGCTGCTGTAGAGAAAGTTCCAAAGCCCTGAGCACTCCCTACCCCTGAACACACATCCAAAGCAGCCTGTGACTGTCAAGGCTTTGCTTCTCCCAGTGAGCTCAAGCCCTCCTATAGGTATAGGGATGAACCCTTCCTCTCAGGCTAGGTCCTTTGGTACCTGCCTCAAAAAACAGATCTTGTTTCCCTGGTGGCAGCTGGAAGAAAAGGGCAGGAATTTCTGCTCAATGCCCTACCATAAGCCCTTAGTGAAGATACTCAAAAAGCAGCAGGCAGCAGTGCAAGCTCATTCCAACACAGCAGGAGTGAGCAGGCCATTAGACTTTGCTAGAGAGGGAGCCAGAGAGCAGCAGATTTTGGATCCTGAGGCTTGTGAGAATAAAGCCAAGTCCCAGTTGGTCTTCCTATGCCTGGTTACCTTGTGTAGGCTACTGCCAGTCCCAGTCAAAGCTAAACAAAGAGCCACCAGCTTGCTCTCATCAGGCATTCTTAAGCTTCTCCCTACCCAGACACATGAAACTCTGTACTGCCAAAGGCTTTGTGTGTGACTTAAGGACGGAACTGTGCCCCCAGCTATGCGAAATTTTGAGATTTAGATTCTCAGGAATCTAAACAGGTGATGATTCCTGTAACTAAGTGATGAGAGCCTATCTCACCTGCTGTCTCACTGTCCTGAGCGGCTGTAGAAGGGACTACGTGTTCTCCTGTAAAAGAGAACAACACAGCATCCTCCAATAGCAGTCACAGCGTGCAGAGAACAAGAGCAGCTCGGTTTTGTGAAGGGAGCAGCTCACTGCTGGCACCCATAGGAGAAAGGAGGGATTGCTGGGGCTAACTTGGCCTTGGATTGCAAAGGGCAGCTGCTGCAGCAGCTGTGAAATACAGAGCAGGGTGCTGGCCCCAGTGCAGGGCTGTCATGGGGAGGAAATCTATAAAAAACATCAGAAACACAAAATACTGCTCCTTCCTACCTTGCTTTCTGAGTGTCCTGAGAGACACTTGAGAGCTTGTGCTGACTGTGTGCCTAGTGGGAGTTTGTGCATTGCAAACTCATCTGCCAAGTCACATCAGGTCTGAGTCTCAGCACTTACCTCAACCCTCTCCTGAGCCTCGTGCTGCTCCTGTCCCAGCCATGATCTCCAGCAGGCTGGAAGGGCACGCAGCCCACGGGGAGGGATCTGCTGGCTCTTAGCAGCCCAGCACTGTGAATTCCAGTCTGGAGCCAGACAGCTTCCAGAGGCTCTCCACAGCAATCTCCCCAGCTGCTGAAAGGCCAGGACACAGTGAGGGTTAACTCCTGCATGGTTTTGCAGCAACAAGCTCAATATCTGTAGCACTGAAGATCACAGCCCAGGGACATGCACAGAGGTATCGGCCACACACCTGCAGGGGCTGGGCAGGGGGCTCTCACCTTGCTCCACCTCTCTGCCCCCACTGCAGCAGGGCTGCATTACGTGAGACCCCATGGAAGCAGCACACTTCACAGCTCCCCAGCTCCCTTGCACACACACTCACTGCCTCTCCCCATAGGGCTCCCATTTCTATGCACTCTACCAAACGCTCCTGCACCACTGCTGGACTGACCATAAGAACACCAGCATCTGCTGCAGCCAACAGCTGCAACCCCTCAGTGTCCCCCAGCAGCTGGATGAACTCTGGAATTTGAATGTAATAAAGCAGGAGAGGCAGAAAGCCAGAGGCAAAGTATTTCCTATTTCACAGCAAAGCTCTTGCAGGATAGGATGGAAGAAAAGAATGCAGCTCTCATCAGCCGCAGTGAAATGCTTCAAGGAACACAGCAAAGGTTTATGGCAGCAGTGCATCCTGTGAATGCTGCTCTGTCTGCCTCAAAATCACTCCTCTGTGCCTCAGGCACCCATCAGTGCACCGTCACTCACCCTGCTCTGCTGCTCCAGGCTTGGGCACCACTGGTCCCCATCACACCGCAGCTCCAGCAGGCTTTTTCCCTTCTTCCAGAAAGATACACCTCCCCTTTTTCAGAAAGAAAAAAAAGAGATTAAAAAACCCCAAACTTCTTCAAAATAAAGCACGACATTCTTTTAAATGTAAGCCATTAGCAACAAACCCTCCTGTTTTGTTATCAAAACCCACCAGAGATGTTCAACCCTCTCCCCTTCCAGCTGAAGGTCCCAGAATGTCTTTAAAAGCACCAGCTTCCTTCCCTGTTGCACAGCACAGTCTGTATTTGGTTCTGAGGAGTCCCATGGGCTGCACCCTGCCTGCTGCAGCTGTTTCACAGCACTCTGAGCTTCCTGTGTCCTATTCCAGGACTCTGCCCTATAGAATCACCCTCTCTGTGCAGCCTGCTGCTTCGTGCCCAAGCTGCTGGCCTAAGCCTTCAGAGCTGCATCCAGCAGCAGGACCAGCAGTAAAGCAGCCTCTCCCCATCCTCAGAACTCACAGACAGGTGCCCATGGGTGACCAGCACCGAGCTCCAGAGACCAGAAATACTGCAAAGACATTTAGCTACAATTCCTACTGTGAGAGCAGAAGCTAGAACAGTCTGTGTGTAGCCAGGGGCACAGAAAGGTAAGGAAAACACTATTACAAAAGTTAGGTTATAAATGAACTGTTTCCAAGACAAAGCAGATCCTGTAACAGCAGCTCCATTCCACCCCATCAAAGCCATGTGAGCAACGGCAGCACAGCACTGTTTTCAGGTACAGCACCAGAACCACTTTTCCAGCAGAGCTAACAGGAGCCAGCAGCTCACAACAGGGTGAGCACACTGCAGCGTTCCACTCCTATTTCTTCATAAATACATGGATTGCTCCCTCTAATTGGCTCAGAGAGAACCGTGTTTCATGAGGATGTGAACACACACAAAACCCAGCTGATGGATGCCCTTCAAAGCTGTCTCCTCACCCTGAGCTTAGCTATCACCAGAGAAATGTGATTGTTTCCTTGTCACTCTGACCCATACTAATAATGCAACATATGTAGAACACTTCAGATGAATGAGCTACACTCGTTAATGCATGCAATGCACTCACTGACTACTTGAATGATGAATCCATGAGCAGCACGCTTGACTGAAAGAACTGGGTTTGTTCAGCTTTGGAAAGGGATTTTTATTGCTCTTTAATGGAAGAGTGATAATAGAGAAGGCTGTCTTCATAAATCCAGTTTTTAGAAAGAAGGTAATGTGCACAGGATGAAACATGGGAAATTTCTGTTAGGTACTGGGACTTATTTTATTCTTATATCATAGGATAGGTCAAATACCAGACCTAAAGAGGCTATGGGGCTTCCATCCTCAGAGAAACTCGAGCCAAGACCCTGAATGTCCTTACCAAATTGAACCTCCTTTAAGCATGGTGGTAGTGCTTCTCCAACCTCAATTACTCTCTGATACCGAGTTTAAAAACACAAGAAAGCAGATACTTTGTTGTACTAAGAAGTTAACAAATCTCAAACCCATAAAAATTATGCAAGCAAAAGGAGCCCAAAGAAACTGCAGTATGATCACCTTACTGCCTGATTCATCACTACCAGCACAGAGCACTCGGGTAAACACCTACATTTTTCATTTATGAAGTTATTATTTTCTCTTCTAGCTGATCTTAACATGCAGCAGTGGCATTAATAAGCACCTCAATGTCTGTCAAATAAGACACATTTCTAGGTGCTCCACTTATCTCCAACGTGCTTTACAAATGCTAATTGTTCCTTCACGCCCATCCTCCCCCTCACCAGTAAGGAAGTTGCATAACCCCAACCACAGGGCTGCTCACTGCATCACCACCCCACGAGGAATTTCCGAGCAGGGGCAGCCATAGGGCAGAGCAGAAGTGGTGTAAGCCCAAATAAAGACCTTCAACCCCACGATATGTGGGGCACAGAACCTTAACTCTGGAAGATATCACAGGAAAGAAAAAGGCAGCACTGAAGTGAGTGCAGTATGAGCAGTCCAATGCTCCTGCAGGCTCACTGGGCTTTGCAAACTCACCTGTGGTCAGGGCCATGTCCTCAGGTGGTCCCAATTGCCTCTTCTGCTCAGCTGCCATGTGATGCAGCTCCAGGAGCACTGCAATCAGCTGCTGCTGTGCAACACCTGGACAAGGCCAGAGGACACTGCTAGAACCTCCAGTTAGTGCTACACCTGCTTGAGCCAAAGCACACGGTCAGAAATTATTTGCTCCATTCTCACCTGAGAACAAAGCAAGCTTCCCAACACCTCTGAAGCACCTACAACTGCTTTAAGAACAGCAAAAGTGACAGGAAAAATGTCCAGAGCCCAACTCTGTCATTATTAGCTTGGGCAAAGGCAAAACTACACCAACCAAAAACACGACAGAAAGAGGAGACACATTTATTCTAAGCACAGTCCACTGAAATCAAGGAGGAAACATGAAAGTCTCTCTTGCCATCAGCAGAATGGCACCAATCCCACTTGTCACGTCCGTTCCTTGCCATCAGTCTCTGGGAGGGGGTCCCCACTTTCTCCCTCTGTAGGACGGCTCTGAGGGCCAGCATCTGCCACGTCTTCTGGAAGCAGCTCCAGGGCTTCCTCAGCAAGCACACGTCTCACCTTCTCCCCTTTGGCTGCCAGGATCTCCTCGATATTCCTTAACAGCAATGTGAGAGCCAACAGTGATGCTACAGCAAAGGCCAGAGGGAAGAGCCTGGTGCAGGGCTTTGCTTTCGGTCATTAACATCACACAGTGAGCTGACACACGAGTACCGACAAGAAATCCTTCTGTAAGCCGTCTGGGAAGCAGACAGAACTATCCAAACCTCCTAGGGCTGTTCTTACCCCTTAGGATCAATAATTCAGCAATTACTGCAAACCTCGTTTTTAAAGGGAGTGAGAAATCAACGGGGTTCAACAGCATGAGCGAGTTGACAGCATCTCTGAGATGCTCACAGGTGGGGGAACCCAGCAGCGACTGAACGGAGCCTGAGGGAGCACCGAGCAGCACACGCAGCGGTGCGCGCGATGCCCGCATCCCAGCCCGCTCCGCGGCGCGATGCCGTGAGGAGCCGCGTGGCACGCAGCCCCGCCCCGCCCCGCCCCGCCCGCACCTCTTGCCCTGCAGGTCGGAGAACCAGCCCAGGTTGTCGGCGATCACGTGATGGCTGTGGCATCCGGGACACGTGACGATGACGACGCCGCGGCTGTAGGCCAGGCGGGAAATGTTCTGCGCCGAGCGGCGCCGACAAACCTGCGAAGCGCAGAGCGGCGGCTCCCGTCAGCAGCGCGGCACCGATCCGCGGGGCCGCTCCCCCTCCCCCCCGCCGCCCCAACCCCGCACCTTGCAGGTGTACACCAGGCGGTAGTGCGATGCCTGCAGCCGCCCCACGCTGTCCGGCGGCGCGGTGCACGCATAGCGCGGTGCCGGACGGTGCCGTGGAGGCGCTGAGGCGCTGAGCGCGGCGCGAGCAGCCGCCCGCAAAAAGCGGCGCAACATGGCGGCCGCGCAGGCGCAGAAGGGGCGGCGCTGAGGCGGCGCGGTCGCTCCTACAGAGACCGCCTTCTGCGTCCGTACGTTAACGGCAGTGCTTTAAACACAGAATCACAGGGTCCTCAAGGATCATGAATCTCCACTCCTCACGCTTAATATTAGACCAGGCTGCCCAGTTCCCCATCCAAACTGGCCCTGAACACCTCCACGGATGGACGGGGCATCCACAGCCTCTTTGGGCAGCTGTTCCAGCACTCTCAGAGCAAAGAACTTCCCCAACATCCAACCTCAATCTGACCACCCTCAACTCAAAGCCGTTTCTCCTTGTCCTGCTGTTACCTACCTTACCAAAGAGCTCATTCCCCCCCCCCCCCCCCCGTTGTAGGCTCCCTTTAGCTACTGAAGGCTGCCATGAGGTCACCCCGCAGCCTTCTTTTCTCCAGGTTGAACAAGCCCAGCTCCTCAGCCTGGCTTCCTAGGTGAGGTGCTGCAGCTCCCTCATCATCTTTGTGGTCCTCCACACCTGGACTCTGTACACCCAAGAGCAGAGAGGGACAACCACCTCCCTGCTCCTGCTGCCACCCCTCTTCTGATGGAGCCCAGGACACCATTTGCCTTCTGAGCTACAAGCACACACTGCTGGCTCATGTTCAGCTTCTCATCCATCAGGACCAGCAGGTCCTTCTCCACAGGGCTGCTCTCAAGGACCGCTCCTTCAAGTCTCTATGGGTGCCTGGGATTCCTCCGGCCCAAGTGCAAAACTTTGCACTTTGCTGTGTTGAACCTCATCAGGTTCACCCAGGTCCACCTTTCAGGGCTCTTGAGGTCTCTGCGAATGGCATCCCTTCCTTCTACCATGTGAACCACACCACTCAGCGTGGTGGCATCAGCCAACTCACTGAGGGTGCACTCAATTCTGTCATTGATGTCACGTTAAAGAGCATCAGTTCCAAGACATAGCCCTGAGGGACGCCGCTCGTTACCAGCCTCCCATCTGGACATAGAACCATTAATCACCAAACACCGTGCTGTTTATTGAGGGATCCAAAACGCTGTCCAGATGCAAACCAGAGCCTCGGCCGGCCCCTAGCTGCCCTCAGTGTCCGTGTTGTCACTGCCTGTGCTGGGCTCCCAGTCGGCCTCATGGCGGCTACCAGGCACCCTGCGCAGGGCACGCTTCCTGGAAATGGGACTGTGTGAAACTGAGCCTTGAGGGAACCGAGCTTGGGAGGGGAGAGTGTGGGATGGGGTGGGATGGGGCGGGATGGGGCCCGACCTGCGGTACCGCTCAAAGCAGTCCTTCATCCTCCTCCGCTCCTTCTCCGACAGCTCCTCGTGGGCTGAGCTGCACTCCTCAAACTGGAAAAAAAAGGCAAAGAGATGAACGAGGTCGTGCTGAAGCTTGGATCGATATTTTTATCACGTTGGGCACAGCTGCTGCGTAAAGATGACCCCTTTTAAGGCTGAGGTGGCTCTACCTGCTGAGCCCCTCTTGGATTTGTTTGCGCCCCGAATCATTTCACTTGGAAAAGAAGGGGAGAAAATGGAAACTTGTGCCTTAAAATGACAAAGAAGAGCTGGTTGCTACCACAGCCTGTTGTTTGGGAAGTACTCCGGTGTGTAGAGCCAGCTTTTCTATCTGCTTGGGCCTGCAGTGCAGCACGCTCATTCCTGGGCTGTCTGCTCTTGTGTCCAGGATGCAAACACAGTTTTACCATGCTTACTATTCTCTTTCAGTTGCAAATTTGAAATTCTGTTTCCTGTATCAACAGTGGTACTTGCAGACAAACTGAAAAATGTCCACATGCAGAGAAAAAGGCCAGAAATAATTAGAAGTTTGTAAGCAAAGTTGAGAAATACCCAGCAGATGAGTGCTCAGCTGTTCAGAGTTCACCCTTTTGCACAAAATGCTTTCCGGAAAAGCAGCAGCTGCCTCCGTGTCCCTCATTCCTGGTAAATCCATCATCAACAAGAACATGAAAAGTTACAGACCCCAGTCTGACTAAAGAGAATCGCTGTGGGCTCTTACAGAGGGTGATTCTGCAGGCAGATTGCTTTCTCGAATGCTGAATTGCTGGTTTTGTTCTTCACAGCAGTCTTCTAAAGGAGAATAAAAAAGCAAATCACAGTTTCAATCACAGTTGCCATGTTGAAGTAATTTCTCCTTCCACCAGCTCACCAAACAGCAATAGCTGTACAGTGTAAGAGCTGCCCAACAGTACACAGCACCAACAGCAAGCTGAACCCAGGCCTCAAAACATTCAGTATTCAATCTCGTGATCACTGCACAAGACCCAGCTCATTTTACTTGACCTCTGAGTCTTGCTTAGGGTGACGGAATTCCCCACAGGATCACCAGAGACACCATCTGTCTAATTTCTGCTTGTGGAGGAGCAAAATGAACCAGTGCAGAGCAGCACCTCTGTCTAACATCACTAAAAGAATAATAATGGACAGAACAATAAAAAAAAAAAAAAGCCACACTAAACATTAATCACAATTTGTCCCTGCTCCCCAGCAGCTAAGATGTGCATATCAAGATACTCAACAGGTCGTATTTTAGCAAAACTCCTAATGCAGTGATCAGACAACGTGGTATGCAATTTTGATTTGAGTGAAGTAGAGCAAGAAAAGGCTTTCTGTTTCAATGTGGTAGCTCCTGTGAAAAATCTGCCATCTCAATGAATGATCATTTAAATCTTTCAGGAGAGGACCTTCCTTTCCTTCATTTTGCAACGTTTCAAAAGCAAATGTCAAGTTTTAAAGGACCCTGTTTATTCTTGTCTGCACTGCTGAATCGTTTCCATTGGGGCTGCAGAACCAGTGACAGTATTAATTATGTGGTTCTGCTTTTGTGAAAATAGCCTGCAGAGTAAAAGAGAGGAAATAAATGTCTCTGCAGAAGGACACACGGTTCAGCTGGAGTGGAAGGAGGCTTGTTCCATTCTCAGCTCAGCCACAAACACAACAGGAGCTGTTTCTTAAAGGCATTGTGTACCCGGGTGATTTTTGCCAGACAAATTCAGAAGGCAGATGACTGAAAAAAGTCATCTTTTGAGCACAAAGCAAATAGCACATGGAGATTTTTCCCTCCAGAAAGCTGTACAAGCATTCACTGTTCCCAGATGCCGGGAACACGATCTCCTTTTTTGTAGGTGAGAAGGGTAGCAGAATGCCTCGGGGTTGCAGAAGCCTAGATTTACATGCACCTATTCTGAGTCATCTCAAGGAGGTGCCAAGCATCCCCCGCTGAGCAGCATCACTCACAAACTGAGTCCTCATCACTCAGGGTACCTCTTCTGCACTAACATAAAAAGCACACCTATTCCTGTCCCTCTGGGCAACCCCATCAAGAGCTGTACTGGATGTTCTCCCCAACAAAAGCCTTACTTTTAGGCAGGTGCGTATCTTCATCTAGACGACCATGAAGAGTGAGCTATTGGGACACAAACAGATCAAGATGATGAGAAGCACTCCTTATTCTTTCTCAGACAGTAGCTAGGAACAAATGCAGGAAGGTACATAACCAACCTTTCCCCACTGTATCTTGCTGTAAGCAAAATAGGAAACATTCTGAACTTGAAGCTGCACATCCACACACAGACTTATCCTCCGTGACTACAGCCTCAAACATTTTGTCTCTAGACAACGTGCCAACCTCTACCACAATTAAGTTATGAACTAAGTTAGAAAAAAAACCCACCCTTTACTACACAGGATAATACTCATTTTTGCCTGTTCTCTCAGGGAGACATTAGAAGCAGCACAAAATGATTTGAATCTTCTGGTCTGCTTGGACTCAATAAATCTTATCACAGGTGTATCCCCAGGTGCTTAGAAGTCTCAGGACAAAAGAAGAAGCTGCCTTTAGCCATTAGCCTGCTTTGCTACCTTTGGACTTGATGCCACTGCCATAAGCCTGACCCACAGAGAGCAGAGTGTTGTTACTTTGGGCATAAGACAACTGAGGAATTGCAAACCATCCCAGGAGAAAATAACATGTAAACAAGGCACCCTACTCACATCCTGGGAATCTCTGGAGGAGGTGTCATCCAGGTCAGAAGTCTGAAATAAAACCATTAAGTTCATCATTCCTCATGAGCAAGTAAGTGACAGTATTGGAATATACAGGAGACCAGAAGATCCAGAAAATGGAAACGTGGACTTCCTTCCTCCTACACTCATCTGACCATTTGGAGAAAGTACATAAGATGCCACACTAAGTAAAAGTCCTCAGACGTCTAATTTAATTTCATGAACTCTCATACCCTGCTCCTGTTTCACCCAAACGGCTTGTGCAGGCTCTGGAGTTCACTTGTGAGTAGCTGACAATGCCAACAACCTCCAGAAGCACTCCAAACATGTAAGGCTTCAGCAAACCAGGGTGAGCTCATAAAAACCACTGTGTCTTCCTTTTTTCTAAACAGTATGTGCACAGGAATGGTTACCCAAGCAGGTGGCCACTGCTTGCTGAAATCGGACTGGTTAGGTCTCAAGGTCTCAAAACAGTTTTAGTTGGGTCCTAGACTCAACTTTTCAACTCATCATACACATGACAACCCCCACAGGCATACATACCAGTGCAGGTAGCTCCAGTTGCAGCCTTTTCAGCTTGGCTTCAGTAGCCAGTAGCTGACTCTCCTTTTGGAAGAGCTGCAGCTGCAGCTCATCGCATCGCTCCCCCAGCTCCCGAATCTGCTTCCGATAGGTGTCCCTCTCCATCAGGTTCTTGGAGTACTGTGCGTAGAACTGTTCTCTGGTCAGCAGTGCCTGGTGTAAGAGGCAACACCACACAACACCACATTCAGGGTTATGATATCTGCCTGCTTCAAGCAGCAAGCCAGGGATTAGCAGCAGCTTCTAGAGGAACGTTTTATCACCTGGTCTCTTTCTGAGGCCACTTCCTCCATCTGCTGTAAGACAGCTTCCATCCGTCTTTTATACATCTGGGAGTCCTTCCTCAGAGACGTGCACTGTAGTTCAAGTATCTCTTTTTCCTCTGCACACTGTTGAGACATGGCTTGTGGGATTCTAAGCTAGAATCTCACCACTTCTGCTCTATACCACAGATTGCTACAGCCAGACTTCCCTGCAACACGAAACTCAGACTGCCCTTTTGGAGCAAAGCCAACCAGAAGACCAGGCAGTATGACTAAAAAGCCTACTGACACATCACATTTACGTGTACCTGAGCTGCCAATCATGATAAAAGCTCCCATCACCCTGCAGCCTTTATCTGCCCATCTCACCCCGCTGACCCCCAGCAGGGATTCATACTGCACCACACACTTTGTCTCGGAGCACCTCGGCTTGGCGCAGCTCCTTGCGAAGGTGGTAAATGGTGTTCAGCAGGTCCCGGCGCTCTGGTATCTGGCTGGCTGTATCCTTCTGCACAGTCTCACAAGAGAGACTCTTCTCCAAATTCTGTTCCCTGGCAACCTGCTGGACAAAGAAGAACGTGAGATACAGCAGCTATCTAACTCCAAAGTCCAATGTGCTCTCTGTACGACTTGGGAGAACAAGCCCATAGCCAACCCACCAAATATTCAGCACAGCCCCATTGCAGCGCTGGCTGCAAAAAAATAATTAATCATTTCTGAAGATTCCTCACCCAGTCACCTCACCAACCTGGAGAGTGTTCTCCAGCTCCTGATTCTTGGCCAAAAGCAACTCCTTCTCCTGCTGGATCTCCCACATCACTTCATGGCTCGGACGTTGCTCTATGGCATGCTTCAGTTTCATCGAGTGCTTACGCTCTAGTTTGCAGTCATCCTCAGCCTTCATGAGGCTATGCCTCAAGCTATCAATCTACAAGGCGGTTCAGAGCTCATCAGTAACAGACACAAAAGTCTGGTTGCAAAAGCAGTTCTCTCGTGGCAGAGTTCCCCATTCCTCAGACAAGCACAGTGCAAGCTTTTCCCCAATTCTATCTTCCTCAGGAAGCTTGGTGTTCTGGGGAGCTGAGACTTGCCTTTGTGCTAAATGGGTACAAGATGCTGGTTCTACACTGCCCCTGTGAGAGGGTCCAGTCTCAAATGAGGGGAAGACTTAACTCTTCAGAGCACAGCTTGTAATACACAGGCCTACAGGGCTGAGCCAGGGACCACTACGACATACCACCTGCCAAGGAATATGCACAAAACCTCGTAACAGACTAGGCCACACCAGCCCAGACGCATCTGACACACAGCTCAGCCCCTCAGGGATCAAGTAAAGAAGGAAGCTTAGGAACGGGGTCACTCACCTCTAGCAGCAGGTCCCTGTTCTTCATGAGGGCGCTGCTCTTCTCCTCGCTCTGTCTGGCGTAGCTCATTGCCAGGCTGTAGTTCTCATCCTTGCACTTCCGCAGCTCCCTGCTCAGACTGTCCCTCTCCTCCTTCATCTTCTGCACCCGCTCTTGGTGCTTGCGGAGCAGGCTGTCCCTCACCCACATCTCTCTGATCATGTTCTCTTTGGTGTGCAGCCACACGGTGAGCTCCTGGGCCTTCTGCCGCTCCTCCTGCACCGTTCTCTGCAGCTTTGTAATCTCATTCATCAGGAGCTGGCTCAGGCCAGATTCCCCAGCTGTGTCTGTTGGGTGGACAAGTATCAGTGAACTGCTGTCCTGTCTGCTCCCACAAACACACACACACACACACACACACACACACACACACACACACACCAGATTTCCACCCACGTATCACTAAAAAGTTTCATTTCAGAACTCAAACATTACCTATAATCAGAGAGAAAACCCTGCTTGGCTCCTTCCCAGTTATTTTCTTATACAGCTGTGGATAATAAAGCTCGAGGCTCTCCATGAAAGCCTCAAAGCCCTTGCGCCCTGTTTGCTGAAGAATGTCCAAAAGAACACCTGAAACAACAGCAACAGTTCCATTAATTTATTCCTCTCTTTACCCATTCCTAACAGAGCAAAGAATTGCCCCAATCTCCCCAAACAGTGTTTCTGTGGTCTGAGCTGGAAGAGCCAAGGCTGCGTTTCACCCACCTGCTTTGCGTTTGCGCATGACCAGGCTGGGGTCATTGAGAACCTGTTCCTCATCATCATGGTTTATCACCTGGCACTGGCGAAGATAAGGTGTTATACGGGAAGGATCTATCACAGAGATCAGCTTCACCCGAAAGTTTTCCAGGCTATTCCAACATGTCTCATCGTTATCTTCTTCCAGCATGGCGGTGAGCGAGAAGTGGCAGCGAGCTGCTTCGTCCTTCCTTAAAAAATGAAGACAGGAAACAAGAAAAAAAAGCAGACTCTAAGCCTTGGGGGAAAGTGTGGGTGGTGGTGTTGAAATCAAGTACACAGTCTTGAATTTAATTCCATGAGTTCTGCTGCCTCTTGGCCACCTCACAGATCTCATCTGTACAGCCTCAGCACAGCTTCAGCTACTGCTCCTCCACAGGTAGGAAACAGGTAAAAAAAAACCCAACATTTCTGTGTCTAGACTTCTATCTAAAATCAGTTTTATCAATTCAAATAAGAAACTGGCATTATTTGTACCTCTTTGCCCCTATGAGGTAAGACAATTCCACACTGAGCACCTCCTGAAATCCTGCTCATTAGATACTATGCTCACGTCACAGTGGCTGCAGTAGCTGTGTCATTTCCAGCATCTGCCAGCAACCTCAGCATTCATGTTTTCAGCTGGTTTGTAGGACTGGGAGCAGAAGGGGAAGAGTTCTGACTACGCAGGGGCTGAGATTGCACACAGATCTTACTGCACCTCTCCAAGCACTCATTTCTCTGCTCCTTCATGGAACAGGACTGACACAAGACTAACAGGTCAGTAATTATTATGGAGAAAAAAAAAACCAAAAAGCCCACCTCACTCTGCTTGACATCAAAGCAGCCCCAACAGATCATGAGCAGAAAAGCATTCCCCTGTTGAAGAGAAGCACACCCTCCCCTCAGAACTGTAACAACAAAAAGTCTGATCAAGATAAATCATTCTGCATTATAATGGACCAACCTGGGCCTCTGCAGACAACAGCCTTCACTGCTCTTCTCCTGGTCTGTCTGCTCTGTCTCTGCAGAAACCTGCCTGGGCTGCAGCTTTCCTTTATACAGGTCATTCCAGGAACCAATCTGTGAAAAAAGAGGAAACTACTCAGCTACCCTCTGAAATAAGAGAAAGAAGAAAAAAGGAAGTCAGAAGGGATGATGGGGGAGGAGGATGAAAGCTGATGACGCTGCAAATCACCAGCATTGCTTCTCTTACACTCACTGTGCCTTGGATGCCCAATCTGAAGTACACTTGGATGCCCACTGAAGTACAAGCTACAGTCAGGAAAGCTTCTTTGTGTAGACCAAGAGTGAGAAATAAAAAACCAAACAGGTACAGATCCATCCAGCTTACTTCAGAGCACAAAGCCAGCACAGATCACACGTACCACCAGCACCTGGCAGCAGCAGCCCTGCAGTGAATGGCACACAGAACAGTGGGCAGAGCTTCTGCTGCGTGCACTTCTTGGAAACGAGCATTAGCTGTAGCAGTTTGTGGAAGACAGAGCACACTGCAAGAGGAAAGCCATGTCAAGGTACTTCTTCCTGCCCCACTAATTGCTTAGTACCCAATTAGAGTGATTTTAATGTCCCACTGCCCCTCTTTTGCAGCTCTGCCTAAAGGGGCCTCACAGAATTGCACACTGAATGTACTGCTGTGACTTGGGGAGGCTGGGCAATGCAGTGGGGGTGAAGCTTCCTACAGCACCTTCCCACTGATTTTTACCAGCTTTGACTCAGCTAGCCCTACACCTCTCTGTAAGACAAACTGCTGTTTTGTGAATGAGGAAACGAGCTTTTATTGTGATTTGCTGATGGCTGTATGGGAAGGCTGTGGAAGAATTAGGGAAGAATCAAACCTGTTCAGTTCTGCCTTTGTAGCTGCCTGCATATTCATTCTCCACATTCTCTCTGGCTTGCTTTCATGTAGCCTGCAAGCTTCGTTTCTCTCATTAGCAATCACACTCATCCACATATTGCTACAAGCAGTATTTACCACAGAAACACAGAAGGCACAAATAAATGAGAAAAATAAACATCTGTATTTCAACCAGTACTCGAGACTCATTTGATAAAATATTAACCTGCTTCTTACTGAGCAGCATTCAGTCAGCTGTCAAACAAAACATCATTACAGCATTAAAAAAAAAAACATTCAATGAACCACATATTCTGAACACAGATAAACATTCACATAAAAAGGGGGGAGCACAGCAAGGAAATAACCATCATTGCTGGCTTCCCCAGGTCCCCAACAATTGTTACCCCGCAGCACTCGTGGCAAATGCAAGGCTGAAAGAGAACAGAATTGCTCTGTGCCTAAAAAACACCCCTCCAGCAGTTCTGTTTCATTACTTGCAGCTTGTCTAAATGAGCAGACGTTTTTTTTGGTGGTGGGGAAACCAGCCTGGATGTTTCCCTCTGCCCCCCAGCTCTGCCTGGTCAGCTTGTTGCAAGTGTGAGAAGTGAGCAGTGCAAAGAGCATCTCCTGCTGCAGGGCAGACCTCCTTCAAGTGGCTCCTGTAACACAGCACAAACAGCTCTTAGTTGCAGGACTTCTAAATAGGGAAGCAAACATTTTTGAGTTTCTAAGATCAGTTTTAAAGGAGAAAACAAAATAAAAACAGAATCTAATTCAGCAAGCAAATCAAATGGCAGTCACACTCACTTGGTCCATTTCTCTACAGGCCTCAACACATTCAGATCCTGCTCTTGTACACCTGAGAAGCTGCCCAGTTACACACAGAAAGGAAACCATCCAGGGCTTCATTAAACCTGCTAGCTACCATGCTAATAGGCAGCAGCAGGGTCTGAAAGGCTGCCAAATACTTAAACCTCATAGCTTCATAGGTAATTTTATAATGTAAACACCAACTTCCCCTCCTCCTCAACCTGCATTACTCTTAATGTATGACTAACAGGGCGAGTGCAGACTCCGTGCCCTAAGGGAACAGAAGTCAAAACCATTTCAGTCTTCTCCTATGGTCGTGATTCATTCTTTGGGCTGCACCACAGGCAAAAGCATTTCAGGTTCTCTCTTTAAAAACACAAGATTCACAGAACAGCTGCTGACGTTACCTCCTCACAGCCTCCTCCTTTTCCTGAACCTTTTCCTGATGCGCAAACTTCTCCTGATTTGAGGAATGCTGGCAGTCCCATCAGTGCAGGTGCCCACGATGGACTGTGCAGCAATCTCTTCGGTTTCCATGCCCTGCAACACAAGGGGAACAGACTATTTGCACAGCAGCACGAAACCTAGGAGGATTTGCAAGAAAACCCTTTCAGCCATCTTTTATTTTAGTTAGCACGGCAAGATTTAAAACAATACTCCATTTACACTCAAAATTAAGCACGGGACACGACACTGTATTACCACAATCCTAGCAAACAAAACATCCCAAACACATACATTTTTCAGCCAACACCAGCACTTCTTCCTACAGAGTATGATTCTGCCCCTGCTCTCCAGCCAGAACACACCTGATGTGGTTTCTCTTTGCCTGGACACAACTCTTTGCTAGAGAGGCTGGGTCTCCCACAAGTGAGACTGCAGCTTTCCTTTACCTTATCTGGAAAATCAGCATCTCGGTCTCCAGGCTCATCACCACCTGCTCCATCCGACCGTGCATCCAATTCATCCCCACCGCTCTCATCCTCAGACGCCTCCTCCTCGCTCTGCCACTCCTCTTCATCACTCTCTCCATATTCCCTCCTGCTGGCTGACAGAGTTGTTGCCACTTTTGGAGGAGGCAGAGTTGCTAGTACAGCAGGGAGCGTAAAGGCTGCTAGAAAGCGGGCTTTCAGCAGGAGAAAAGCAGGGTCATCACCGAGTTTCTCATGCACCAGTTCTGTGATAGCATTCAAGTCCACCTCACCCTCAGTCTGACTGCCATCAGGGGACAGAAGACGTGCTGCCTGTTTTTCCAGAGCTGCCTTTTGCAGAAGTAGCTTTGAAAGAGTTTTTAAGTTGCACAAAAAAGGTGGGAAATAAGGCAACCTGGTTTGCAGTGGTGGTACCTGGACACCTTGCTTCCCACTCAGCCATTCCTTCACCAGCTCCTCATCTTCAAAGGAAATCAGGCTATAGTCAAGAAGAGTCTTTTCGGCACTAGAAGTGGTTGGCTGGGGTGGAGCACTCGCAGCCTGTGCAGGGGGCGGTTTGGAGGCAATAGGTCTGTACTTCAATGCCTGCTCAGCTGAGCCTTCAGGATTTCCTGCAACACTGTCATGAGGAATTGAAGCTCCTGGCTGGAGCACAACCCCTTTATTAAGGACATTCGAGTTGGAAGATGATCCATTTGTAGATGAGTCCTGGTTTTCTCCCAAGCTAACAGCACCCGTCACGCAGTGGGAATCAGACCCCTGAGTGCTTGCAGGTGGCTGCATCTGGGGCAGCAGCTGAGCATGCGGGGTTGGTGCACCACCTGGAGGAGCATTCTGAGCTGCAGAAGGATCAACAGCCTTAGAGGAACCGTCTGAATGTGCAGATGTAGCAGAAGAAACACCAGATATGCTGCACGCAGGACTGGCCGAGCTCACGGGGAAGACACTTGCAGAATGGCTTACACCAGCTGTCTTTCCTGCTGGGCTCCCTGAAGCTAACTGGGGATTTGTTTTTGTCTCTGCATGGCTTGGCTGAGGCATATTTACTCCAGAGGATGCAGGAGGCGCTCCTAAACCACAGACATTGCCACTGGATGTCACACTTGCCTGACTTTGACTCCTCACAATAGCAGCTTGCAGACCTTGGGGAACACCCACAACGGCCTGCACAGCACTGGAGAGCAAAGCCTGCTGCGTTACAATCCATGTGAGAGGCAGCACGCTGTCAGGAGTCAAACGGGAGCCAGGCTGTGGAGCTAGAAGAGCAGGCAATAGATTGACTGGCCCAGGACGATTCAGTTCATAGGTAACTGGTGTGGGAAGAGACAGTTTGCTGTTGCCAGACTCTATGCCAAAAGGCACCACCGTAACTCGATGTGGCACAAAAGCTTGATTTTGCAACACTACTGGAGCTGAGCTACCAGCTAGGACCTGACTGCTGCACCCTCCTTGATCTGGGGCCTTTCCTGCTGCACCTGGATTCAGGCTTGGAAAAACTCCTCTTTCAGGGGTATTTTGTGGAGCTTGCTCGTTTAGTTCCTTACTAGATTGTACTTTTGTCTCTTGTGAGGAACGAGGGCTCTCCCCAGCTTTTGACACTGATGGAGAATGGTTTTCAAGCACGACAGGGGTAGAAGCAGAACCAGCAACAGAAGTAAACGCTGACGAGGCAGCTGGCACATGTTGTACATGGCTGGCTGTAGAGCCAACTGCTCCAGGTTTGCTCTCCACTTGTGCAGAAGGAATCATTGGCTGTGGTGGGTGCTGGATTATCAAAGGCCCTGAAAGCATCACCTGTGGGGCAACAAATACTTTTGTCTGCACAGCTTTCTCTTTTAGCTGCTTCTCCATCTGCCGCTTCTCTCTCAGCAATTCTGAGACAGTTTTAGGCTTCTGCCTTTGAGCTTGGGCTAGAGGAGCTAGAAGAGATGGGACAACTGGAGGAGCTGTCTGCCTCTTGGGAGCAGGCTGCGTTGCATCGCCTATAAGGTGAATAAGGGGGAAGAAAAACAAGTCTTCAGAAAGGAGGAAAGACTTTAGATGCTATTTTGTAGCTATTAGATATCAATCACCCTGCATAGGAAGTAGGAAAATTCCTGACTGGCAATTCTTACAACACTGTATTGTTGTGAGTACATGCTTGAGAGCAGTCTAACAGTGACAGCCTACAGACCATCAGGCAGGCATGATGACACCATGCCTACAGCCCTTCAGTATTTTTGCCAGTCCTTACCAAAATGAATGCATTAAGCCAACAACTGAAAGAGCCAAGAGCTACGAGAAAGGAGCAAGGCAGTGCGTTTCGTTTCAAAGTTCTCCTTCAGTTCCACTGGTTATTAACACAGTGGTGATGAACTAAGTGAAAGTTCCTGTGCATCATAACACCAAATGCTCTGAGAGGTACCTGAAGAAGACTCCGAGTTTTGGGAAGCCTGCAAAATAAATAAATAAATAAATAAATTAAATTATACTTGAGACATATAAAGATCATTAAAACAGCACAGATGTCAATCAAAGCATCATCTGTCAGCCTCCAATGTAAACAGCCACACAGGCAGCACTTTACTCTGCTTCAAATTAACTGGTAACACACAGACAATACCAACTCACCACATTCACTGAAAAGCCTCTGTTTTAGACAAGACTCCAGGGAAAAGCTTAGAAATAGTTGGTGCACAGTACCTGCTGAGGCCTGACTGCATCAGCCCTTCTCTCCCGAATGATCTTCATGCAGCCATTGGTGTCAATCCGAAAGAGCTGCAAGAGAAGCATTTTGTTACAAGTTGGTTCAGAAAAGGAATGTTGGTAGAGCCAGCAACACGACAAGGCGGATGGGAGAGGCTTCACATGAAAGACTCTGGTACACATTCACACTTGCAGAAAACTGTGACAGCATTAGGATGGATGCAGGGTTTACTAAATATAACATGCAAGCCAAGAGAACAGATCAATCTAGTAATTAGATTAATTCAAGTGAAAGATTTATAATTGTTTTTAAGCATCAAGTATGAAGATTACCACTCCTGTAAAGCAGATAATGCTATTAAGACAGAAAAACCTACCTGAATGAAAAGTGTGAACAGAGGAGTGCTGGAGAGACTGACCGACTTGAGCTTCTGTTGAATAGAATAAGCTAGAAAAAAAGGCCCACCATCAAAAATCAGCTGAATATTCACTTGTAAGGTGCCAGAAAACAGGGACATAAAGGAGCACCATCTCTGATGGGTTAGCACTACCTTTTGTTTGATCAAAAGCCATCTTCCCAGTTCGTGAGGTGCAAGGCAGCAGCACGTCGCCCACCCAAGGTGTCACAGCCATGAGGAGCTTCCTGTCAAGGTTCATTTTCCTCCATCTTGCTCTCTCTTGACAACGAGTTTTCCCCACCGTGTTCCACAGCCCCCTGTGCTTCTCAGCAGCAGATGCACCAACCCCAGACGTCTTTGCCAAAGCAGCAGCAGACATTGTGAGCTTCGATTGCTGCGCGTGAGCGAACACATAATTAGAGCTCCAATGAGGAGGGTTCTAACAAAGTTAGTCCCTATTTATTTTCGTAATTGCCCTGTGATCTTTTCCTCTCAGAACAACAGCAAAATAAGATTCATGATTCCATGTTTGCTTTCCACTAAATATAGTTTGTGCCCATACCACAAAAGCAGGTGAGACAAACGAGGTGCTTACAAGTCTCCTCTGGAAGCACGTGTTTTCTCTCAGCACTCTTCTCACATCCTCCAGGGTAACCCGCAGCACTTGCTTCCCACACCTGGAAGCCTTAAAAGAAATCACAAGGGAAGGTGTAAGGAAAAGCACACCATAGAAAGTTACTGGTGCTGATGCTATTCTCAGAGGGTGCAAAAGCTCTCAACGGTCCTGTTACTGGGATTATCCACACACCCTGGCCATTGGAGTAAGGGGGTTTATTTCAGCAGCCAATCCTGCTTTATGAAGATATGAAAACAGTTGTGTGTCAGTGACACTGTGGGTAGAAGAGTTATTTTCTAGGTATTACGTGGCGGGGAGGGGCAGTGCCAGGAATTCCTGTTTATTCACACAGCTCCGTTTCCAACAGCACCCCACAGTGGTACAGTGAGAAAGCAGCTAACAGGTGTGAAAAATCATCATCTACTCATCTCATCAATTGCTCTCTTTACTGCAGCAAATGCTCCTCCTGGCAGTTCCTAATCCAAGCTCGAATTCCATCCAAAACAGATCAAGAAACCCAGGACTCACCTTGTTAATCTCTTCTATGGGATTCTTCACAGTGATGTCTGTGGAATGGGGCCGTGCCAAGCCCCTCAGGATGGTGCTCAGTTCTGTTGCTTTATTAGTAACTCCTTCCTCAGCTCCTTCACACCTCGCATGTGGAATTTTACTGCTGCTGGTCCTTGCATTAACACTCCCAAAAGAGAAAGGAGATGAATTTTGGTGCCTTCCTTGGCACGACTCCGGCACATCTGCTTGTGTTGGGATCCACAGATCAATGCTGGGAAAGGTGCATTCCTCCTTACTCGTCTTCTCCTCCTCAGAAGTGTCTGATAAGTCCAGTTCTACATCTTCACTGCTGCTCTCTGAACAGCTGGAGCTCTCCTCTCTATGCTGACGTTTCACTGACCTGGACCGTTTCTTTTTAGCCAAAAAGAACACAGATAAGCTTCAGCCAGCACTCACCATTGACCTGCAAATCTCTGACCAGTAAGTTAAAGAATCTTGTGGGGCAGTACTCTACCAGTGAAAAGTGGTTTCAGAATGGATGGTGCAGCAGCACCTGCTGGTGCTTCACCAATGGAACCACCACAGTGCTTTTAAGGTGGTCTTAAGCAGCCAGAATTTATGGAGTAGCTTGTACCACAACTGGCAGCTCAAGAGGTACATACAGGAAAACATAAGCATGTGCTTATATAACATCCTTAAGGGCCTTTCGAGGCAATAAGGAAATTATATAACATACAAATATATAACACTTCATTCCTCCAGGACAAAAAAGGCTGCTTTAACACAGTACTAATTAGACCACAAACATCCACGACAAAACACCACGCAAAACGGAGGGCAATTGTGGCACTGATTTCATAGGATTTCACTTTCAGGTTGGAGAGTCTTATCTAAAGAGATGGGGCTGTGACACAGGAGGGCTCTGCACAATACCTTCGACCCAATCATGATCTTCCATTTGCTCAGGCACTGCGAGCGAGTCCGATGTGGCAGCTCAGCAGCTATTTTACTCCAGTGACCTAAAAAGGAAGAGGAGAGCACAGCTATCGATGCAGCAAACTGAAGGAACAGTATTTCTCTTTCACAGAACCAGTCAGATGTCAGCACTCAGATTAAAACGAGGGCTGTTACATGGGTTTATTTATCTGTTGGAGCAGAGGGCTGCTTTTATTATCTTTTAAAAGATGTTCAAATCACACAAAGCCCCCCTGACGTTACTCAGAGAAACGTTGCACCTCCTTCAATAACAGTGTGAGACTTCCTCAGACCAGCACCAAGTTGCAGCGCTGTATGTTTTCATGGAATCCAAGACACCTCACTTCAGGAAATAAATATATTTGACTGAAACACAGTAAAACTGATACATATGTATGTTCATGAAAGCACTTGACAAGAGTTCTGTGCTTCAGTAGCACCACAACCTGTAAGCAGAGGCAGTGCAGCCTGATGGAGTCAGTGCAAGTGTGACATTTACATAAGAGAGCGTCATCCCTAAAAAGGCTGGGAGCAGTTCATAACCTAACGAGCCTTCTGCTATTTTAGAGCTGTTAGTGAGACTGGGAAGGTGTCTGTCTTGCTTTAGATTGCACCTAAGAAGATCCAGCAGGTTCACCCACCCTGATAAGCTCATCATACACAGAGAGGAGTGCTGTGACATTCAGAGTGGAAAAGAGCAGGGAATAGGAAAGGAGATTTCCTTTTCAGGGCAGAACACCATGCACACAGTAACTGACTCATACAGGGAAATGCATTATGAATGGATGCTAAAATCCTGATCCTTGTCTTTGATTTTTCAAAGATTTCTTTGGACTTTGCTCCATCATACACTCAGCCAACGTCAGAAACTAAAATGAAGAGGCACCAGGGACCAAAACCTTGGCAGCATCACATCCCTCCCTCCTCACAGCAGTAACAGCATGCTCAGATGGAGGCTGAAAGGTTAAAGCCTAATGCTGAAAAATAGCATTGGAGAAAGTAAGAGAACTCTTCCACAGACTGTGAGCTCTGTGGAGCCGTGACAAGCACAGCTATGCAGCCCTTTGCTGCACAACTCATTAACAAGTGAGCTTCCAGGAAAGGCTGCTCTGTGTGAGGAGGCTCAAAACCATCAGCTGGAAACAGAGCCTGCCACTGCTAAAAACAAAAGAGGAAGACTCTCATATAAGCAATTGGTAAATAATACTTTTCTGAGCTAGAAATTAAGCCACAGGAACACTCACCCAGGCCGTGCTTCTGCACCAGATCAATCAGTTGCTCTTCTTCCTGTAAGCTCCATTTGCCTTTCTTTACATCACGGTGCAATGCTTTTAAGTACCTTCAAATAAAAACCATTTAAGCAAGGAACGTTTCACTTCATTCACATGGCTCTGATCAGTGCTCCATGCTCTGAGGCTGAACACAACCAGATCTTTCCTTTTTCTAAGGCACCCACCACTACTGCTGTAACACAGCACAGTTGCCATCTCTTTGATCTCACTAATATCAGACTATGTGGTTAAAAACTATAATAAGCCGTTGTAAAATGGATTGCTGACATCAGAACATTCTGCACTTGGTCTCCTGAAGCTGGGTTCAATGCTGACGATGGCTCAGCACCTCTCACAACACTGATGTCAGCTGCAGGAAGTGACTGACCAGGCTGTTTGTGCAGCCCATACATGAGTGACCACCTTTTCTCCCTGCATGCACTCACACCTCAGGATCCCTTTGCTGTGCTTTGGACAACAGTCCCTCCAACTTCTGCTACACCAAGGGAATGATGTGCCACAGGGCAACAGAGCATCCTTCTCCCTGCTGGACTCCAATATCAGCTCGACCTTCTCTAACTACAGAGGCAACAGAGCACCACAAAGGCTGTGCTCACCTTTAGGGACCGGTGAAGATTGTATTCAGACCATAACCACGTTCACAACAGTCTTCAAGAGTTGTAAGCAAAGCAAACGTTTGTAAAATGAGCTGCACTTGGCTCTGGACAACAGGCCTGAAGGCACAGCTGTTCCAGGCTGTTCTCACCTGTCACTGCACTGAGCATCACTCCTCCCTGGTACTTCTGTCCGAATTTTATACCAGTCACGCTCTCCATACTTCTCAACTGCAGCCAACAGCATCTGTGTCAACCACAGAAAGGAAGAGTTACAACTCCTGGTCAGTAATGCTTCCAGCCAGCCTGAAACAGAAGCAGCTGCATGTTTCCTCAGAATTATAAGTCTCAGCTCAAAGGGTTTTGGGAGTTAAGACCTCCCAACCTGTAAACTGACCTCAGAGCATTCTACATTCTTTTGTGCAACATTAAAGCTCACGTGTACATAACCATGCAACGCTGCAAATCTAACCTTCCACACACCATCATTCTAGGGAATTAGAGAGCAGAACTCACAGCATCCTCCTCTGGTGTCCAGGGCCCTTTCTTCAAGCTGGGATCCACACTCTTTGTCCATCGATAAATCAGCTGGGCAGAATCTCTTCCTTCCATGTAATAGGCAACTAGAAATGGAAAGGTGTATTTTATCCTCTGCTGCAAGCAATATTTCTTCACTTATTAACATCTGGAACTGTCATCTTTTCAAACAAACAGTAGATTGTCACAACAAGAACTGAAAGAGCACAGCACACACAAACTGCTACCATTTACAATGGCACTACCAATATAGACACACAGCACCCCAACAATTCATACTGCAACAGGACTCACAGAGACACGTTTCAGCTCTAACACACATCCAACAAATTCAAGGCAGCAGATGTTGTCACACAAAGGCTGGGATTTAGGACTCCAGAAAACACTTTGTTACTACTTTAACCTTCAGTCCTCACTGCTCACACTGTAATCCCACAGAGAGCTCTTCTAGAAACCACTATAGGTACAGTAATGTGTGCACATGCACCCTGATGACCATCCTAAATGATCCTGTAGGTCCTTTCCAACCTTGTGCCTCTATGATTCTGGACCACAGCACTGCTGTACCTCATACACATACTGACACACTGACACCTACTGGGCCATAGCACTGCTGCATCTCATCTAGGTATAAAGCACACAACTACCGTGGAAATGGAAACACAGCAGATAAAGCACCAGTAACTCCTTCAAGCAGAGCAGGCCAGGTGCTCCAGCATGCAGAAGTATTAATACATGTAACCCAGGAAATCAAGAAACCATCTTATGTGAATGGAAAACAATTTCCTTTGTAGGCTGCTTACTTTTCTTGTAAGGGATGTGGCTTCCCACTCTCATCTCTTGAACGAGCTCTAAAAGCATCTTATCTTCATCTCTGGTCCATTCTTTCCTTTTCAAGTCTTTGTTGTAGGCTTGGTATTTCTGCAAGCACTGAAAAGCCGTCCTGTTTGTCTTCATGGAAAGAAAACACAGCTGCTTAGATAGCTGGACATTCAGGAGGAAAAAAGCAAGAGGGCAAAGTTCCAGTTGTTTTTGTACCGTTCATGAATACTCCTCACAAAAGCATGAACTAACAATGAATTACTGTTAACTGCTTTCCAACACTTTTGAAGAGGCACCATCAGTTACCTGACTTTCCAGCTCACATTTCTGACCTCAGAACTACTCACCCCCAGTTCCTGGGCTACGGTCTGCCAGTCCAAGTAACCATGTTTAGCAGCAACATCCTTCAGCCTCTCCGTTTCCTCCTCTGTCCATTCATTTTTGTTGATGCTTGGATGCTCCCAGTTTTGCCAAAACTTCTTCAGTTCTTCTGAGCTGCGCCGTCCATCAAACTAAAACAGAGAGAGACAAATCTACTTTGTCTTGTGTCAGCGTTCGTTTCTGCCCAATGTCTGTCCCGGCTTCATGCAGTACAGTTTGTGTTCCATGCATGTCTTAGTGCTGATTTTTCAAAATCAAACCATCAGATTTAAGCAGTGACATCAAACTGTAAGTGCCTACATGCTTACCATATTGAGATCACACAACAGTCAGCTTAAAGAAGGGCATGAGGGGATCAGTGGATGGAAATGACAGCAGGTCAGGTAATTCTCATGAGAAAGGGGCCTGATGTGAGAAGTAAGACAACAGCTCATCTCCCAACTCACATGAATGTTTGAAATCTTCTCCCAGTCGTGCTCATCAAACCTGTCTCCTAACAAGTCACTTTCTGGAAGTTGGCTAGAGCAGAAGACAGAAAGAAACCTCCACATTAAACAGTTAATTAAGCAGTCACTTTCTCAGCCTGATCTTTCTTCATCATATTCTTCTCACCTGCTATTAACTCCCACCAAAACTTTACTACTTCAAAGCTTTAACATCGATAACTTCACTCACAAACAAGATTTCTTCCTTTCTGGACTTATTCATTTTACTTGAATATAATGAGTGTACTGCTGGAAAACAGCCCCCTGCAAGGTGATGCTGTTTAGCAAGGGGAACAGTTCAATGCAATATCAGAGCAGATTACTCCAGATGTGTTAACAGACAAAAGCTCAGAATTAGTAAGGTGTTCAGAGCACCCCTCCTGCTGAAGCAAGAACCATTTCCACCAGTATCTCTATCCTGGCCATTAGGTGCATTTGCATATGAATGCACAAAGCAGGACTGAGCAAACAGCTGCAGATACGAGCTCTGTAAAGCCCGAATAGCACCTCATGGCTTTATTTGTGTTGGCTTGCACAAAATCTTCTCCAAATGCCACAACCAGAAGCGCCCAAGAAAGGAGGGCACTACAGAAGTCAGCCTCCCAGAACCCTTTTGCATTTTCATCAAGAACTTATAAAGAAGATTTCTCACTTAATTGCCTCTATTTCCCGTTCCACTTCTTTGATTTGCTTTTCCAAGATCTGTTTCTCCATTTCAGTCTTGACATTTTCCAGTTTCTGATTCGAATAACTCAACCTGTTCAAAGACATTTTCAACATTACTTAGTAAGACTACATGGGAAGAAGGTCGATGGCAGCAGAAGACACGTGGCAAAAGAGGCTTCCCCACAAGCATCCTTCTTTCCTTCAGCTTATTTCCCACAGTAAGCAAGACTGTTCTTCCAGGTTCTCCCACGTACCAAACTCATCCTATTTTGCTGCTTCAGTGCCAACAGCTGACCCAGAACAGCTCTCAGATTAATCATTTTGGTATTTACAGAGAGATTCAGCCATAGCTGCAACAGCAACAAATTAAGTGTGCACCAGTTACAGGCACATACATCTCCCCAAGGACATGCTGTTATGACTCACTGCAACATGGCACAATTTCAGCTTCAAGCCCCGAGGCTGCTTGAAGTTACACCATTGTGTGAGCAGGAGGAAACAGAGGGCTACAAAATGCCACAGCATCTCCAATACAAAACCTCTTCCCTTGTTGGTTATCTGCAAAATAATCACCAAGCCTTTGCAGTGCAACCTGAAGGCTGTAACCTCTTGCTTACAGTCAGAAGATTAAAGCCCTGCCCTTCAATATCACACACACAAGATAGAGATGTCAATAAAGAATGGAAATGCTGCTGCCTACAACAGTCACTGCCTGCACTGCTGCCCACAGGACAGGGGACTTGGGGACACTAAACAGGTCTCCCAGGCCCAACAGTGACAAAAGAAGGTCTTTTCCACGCAGAGCCATTCTACGATTCTAAAGCACCCGTGCTGTGCTTTGTAACCTTACTGACATTGCAGTCAATTAACACAGGAACTCGCTGCAGGAAGATGGAAGCTCCACTTGTTTCCCCTCCTCCCTTCAGCTGCCATGCTCTCACAAGTCTGCACACTACGTACTTCAGTAGCTTGGGCTGTAGCAGGCGCTGCAAGCGGTCACTCACAACTGACTTCTGCAGTAACACCTTCTCTTTGCTTTTCCCTGGGCAAAACAAAAACAATCAAGCATTCAGTCATCAGTGCAAAATCACTGCCAGAGCATTCCCCACATCTTTACCATTACCTACACAACTCTGTCCTGCAGAGGGCCTATAAGAAACCAGGTAAATGGATTCTGCTGCCCACCTGAACCACTGATGTCGTGCCTGAGCTGTGCAGCCTGCAGCCTCTGCTCAGTTCTACCTCCAAAGAAACCTCAATGAAACCACCACAGGTGGATGTAACTCCCTGGAGCTCTAAGCACCTTTCCTCTCACCTGGGGACTCCCCTTGCACAACCCCACCTGGTTTTGGAGGATTCAGAGATGTGGAATGATGCATCAAAACAAACGCGAATCAAAGAAGGAAGGAAGTCATGAATCCTTCAGTGAATAAATGCATAAATTCCCATTTGCTCTGAAGTACTCTTCCTGTGAATTCCAGTATGAAGTACTGTAAGTATTGATGTTTGAATACAGATATGGGGGAATGGATGGTTACATACATTATATTTCCTGTAGAACACTGAGCATCGCATACAGCTACTTACATTTTGTTGACAGCAGTTGTTCAAAGGATTTTATGCCCTGAGCTGCCTTTTCCTTGGCATCTTCATTGGAAGGAGGGCCCTAATAAAGATGAGAATGGATACATGGAAAACTTGTTCATTCTCCCTGGGACTCCATCATGAGCTGCCACCAAAAAGACTGATAACTCAACTAGAACTGCTCAGTCACCTTCACATCAGAAAACAAAGACAACAAGAGCTTTAAACGAAGTGGAACTGGATTGTGGAGATGAAGAAGCATGATCAAAATTAAGCTGAAAATAAAAAGAATGTTGGAATCTGCCCCTGTTCAGAACTCTCAGGTGTCACAGCCAGACTGAGGTTGGACAAGTGCTTCCAAAAGAGGGTAAGCAAGCAACGTGTGAGGAAAAAAACATAAGAGACTGCAAACTCAGGAGTGACATCCACAGTTAGAATGGAACACAGCCATAGTGCAGTTACAATTAAATGTATCACTGGAAAAAAATCAATATGTAAGCCAGTCCTATTTACTTACTATTCCTGTTGTCTTGTCCTTAAAGTATGGCTTCATAAAATGGCCCAGAAATATGTTTGATGGTAAATTTCTACCATCTCCTGTCCTTGCTGTTTTTCTGCCATCGAGCTCCCATAAGATTTCCTTCTGCAACAGAAGAATGAAACAATGTCAGCACCTTCTGTGAACTGCCTAATTTCAGGGAACAGCAGAGTCATTCAAACCATTGGCTGCACCAAACTGCACATCAGTGCATGTATGAAAGGTAAGGTTTGGAACCTCACACATTTGTGTAGTACAACGGAGATGAGAAATGCAAAAACATAAATACCCCCACACACCGACTTGCTACAATAAGCTAAAGCACAAGCTATTGTACACTCAGTGACAGCAATTTTGGTGATAGGAAATGATGGAAACTGCATGAAAATAAGCCCTTCCAAGGTCAGCATTCAGGTGACACTGGTTTGAACTGACACACGAACCTCTGTATCCTGGTTCCCACACAAGCAAGACGAATGCTACACCAGCACACAGATAAGGGCCATTACTGCTGCAGCTGATCCCTGCACTTCGTACATTAAGAATGTCCTAGGAAGTTTCACTGTGGTTGACAGGCAAAGGATGAAAGCAAAAGGTAACTCTGAAAAGCACAGGATTGTTCCACATCTGTTTTGCTCACCTGCTGCTCTTTGTTTTGTGCAATCAGAAGCTCTACTTCCTCAATCTTTTCCTGGATAACTTCCTGATACACGTAATTCATCTGCAGACACGTTTCTGGATCTTCCAGCAGACTGCTTTCAAGATCATCGTCGCTACTGTCCTCTTCTCTTCCCACTTCCTTGAGGAAAACAAAACTCCATTTTAGGGATTAAGGGTACAGGAGAGGGAACGCTTGCTTTTAAAAGCAAGAACTGGCATTGTGTTGAAAAATGATTTCCAGGAGAGCTGGAAGCACAGAACTCCCTTCCTGACAGCTGCTCTGAGCACTCCCAAAGGCGGTTACAGCTACCAGCCCTGCCCAGCTCCCTTCCTGCCCATCAGCTCAGCCTGCACATCTGACTGCCAGCCCTGGTAAAACCCATTGTGGTGCCAGCAGCTGCAGAGCTGCAAGTAAACTGCAGAACACTTACATTTACACTGGAGCCCCCTTGCTTGCTAAGTACACAGCTCAGGACCATCCCTTCAGATTTCTACTTTATTAGTCCCACTGAAGCAATTCTCCACATTAATGGTGGAGACAAGACAGCTGCCTCAAAATTCCTGAGAATGATGTGAGATTTCCCCTTTCTTCCCGCTTCCTTCACCAGGCAAACACAAAGATTTGCTTAAACAGTTACCATTTCTGCTTGGACATCCGAGCTGTCACCTTCAGCATCGTCTGTTGGAGCACAAAAATACAAAGACATCAATGGCAGCAAAGAGAAAGCTTCAAACTGAGGACTTTCCAATTGAAACACGCAGAGCAAAGCACCGCAGGGCATCTCACACACAGCTGCGAGGGGTTTTGGGTACTGCTGTTACTGCCGAGTGAGAATGTTCAGTTTTACACCAGACACACTCTTGGTTTTCGTTTTAAAGTAAAACAGCTCCAGATAACAAAAGAGCTGCACCTCGGTCCGGCGGCACTGAGCGCACAGCCAAGCGAGCATCTGAGCAAACAGAATCTCAGAGTGGCCAGGGTGGGAAGGGACCTCAAGGGTCAGGAATCTCCAACCCCCCTGCCACATGCAGGGCCACCAACCTCCACATTTAATACCACACCAGGCTGCCCAGGGTCCCACCCAACCGGGTCCTGAACACCTCCAGGGATGGACAGGGCATCACAGCCTCTCTGGTCAGCTGTTCCAGCACCTCACCACTCTCTCTGTAAAGATCTTCCCCCTGACATCCAACCTAAACCTCCCCTCCCTCAACTTCAAACCATTTCCCCTTGTCCTGCTGTCATCAACCCTTTCAAAGAGTTGATTCCCCTCCTGCCTGTAGGCTCCCTTTAGGTACTGAAGGCTGCCATGAGGTCACCCCGCAGCCTTCTTTGCTCCATGCTGAACAAGCCCAGCTCCCTCAGTCTGGCTTCCTAGGTGAGGTGCTGCAGCCCCCTGCTCATCTTTGTGGCTCCTCTGGACCCTCTCCAACAGCTCCGTCTTTTTTGTACTGGAGGTTCCAGACCTGGAGGCAGTGCTGCAGATAGGGCCTCACAAGAGCAGAGCAGAGGGGGACAACCACCTCCCTGCTCCTGCTGCCACCCCTCTTCTGATGGAGCCCAGGACACCATTTGCCTGCTGAGCTACAAGCACACACTGCTGGCTCACGTTCAGCTTCTGATCCATCAGGACCAGCAGGTCCTTCTCCACAGGGCTGCTCTCAAGGACCACTCCTTCCAGTCTCTATGGATGCCTGGGATTCCTCCGGCCCAAGTGCAAAACTCTGCACTTCGCCGTGCTGAACCTCATCAGGTTCACCCGGCCCACCTTTCCAGCCCGTCCAGGTCCCTCTGAACGGCCTCCCTTCCTTCTACCGCGTCAACCGCACCGCTCAGCTTGGTGTAAACCACGCCCTGCGAGCAGCCCTGCAGCAACACCGGGCAGAAGCCCTACAGAAGAGCAGCGCCCGCCGACGCGAGGCGCCGAAGGGACCAATGGAGCCCCGCCTCCCCGCCGGGCCCGCAGGGAGGGCCGCGCCCCGAGTACCCGAGCTGAGGCTGGAGTCCGACACGGCCACATCTCCGCCGGTCACGTCGAGCCGCAGGCTGCGCTCCAGCTCCTCGATCTCGCGGCGGATTTTCTCCCGCTCCGCGTTCAGCTCGGCCCCGGCCGGGCCATTCCGCCGGGACATGGCGGCACCGCCGCAGCCCCAGGGCACAACGCGAACCGTACCGCCGCGGCACCGCCCCTCTCCGCCCGTCGACCAATCACCGCGGGGCGCATCGGTCAGCTGAGCCCAGAGCACGTGACATGATACAGCCAATAGGAGCACAGCTTCGCCAAGACCGCGACCCGCGAGTCGCCTCCGCCTTTAATCGCTCCGTTACACGGCGGGCAGCGCCCGGCCCTGCGGCCGCACTGAGCCGTTCCTGCGAGCAGCGCGGCAGCCCGTTCCCGTGCGAGGCCGGGCCTTCCTGCCAGCCCTGTTGGCGCCCTCCGGAGCAGGGCAGGGCGCTGCGGTCCCGCTCGCTGTTGGCTGAGCGCTGCCCTTTGTGGGATCGGTCCCGCCCCGTGCCGGCTCCAACCTCAGCCATCCGCAGGGATGGAGGAGCTGCTCCTGCAGCAGCGCTCAGTAAGGAGTTCTGCGCTGAGCTCTGAGTCCCTGGTTGGTTTCATTGTCCATCTTCAGACACCTCAGAAATTCTGTCTATGGATTTAAGGAGATCGGCGACGAGCTGCAGTGATTCTGCTCCAGAGACCAGCTGCCTGGGTGAGAGAAACACAGCGTTAGACTGGAGAGGATAAAGCACACAGGCACTGTTTTCTGGAAGAAAACACATTGCAACTAAGCGAGAACAGGGACTGACCTGCAGTGCATAATAAAGAACCCAAGTTTCACTCCCCCTAGTGGGGATGCTTATTCTCTGGCTGCTGTCAGCATTTAGCACCTGAGATAGAGCTAGCAGAGCGCTTGGAAACAACTTACTTTATTGAAGATCGAGAGTTTGTGATAACAGTCAGAAGGTTCTGTAAGGCTGTGTCTGCGTTTTGCCTCACCACAGCCAGGCTTGCCGACTGCCCTGACCTCAGAGCTTCATTCTCCATCTTGTAATTCTTCAGCTGAACCTTGGAAGGGAAATAAAACCCTTGCTAACGAAAATATAACACAGAACTCACAGCACTGAGTGAGGTGCAGCAGCAGCCAGCGGAGGCGTTTAGAACATTATTGCTTTGTACCTGAAGTAATGCATTCTCCTGTTTCAGTTTTGTAGCGGTGTTTTCTGCCTTTACAGCCCGTTTCTGAAAGAGAACAGAGGATGAGCGTGAGATGTTGGAAGGCTCGCTGGTATGCTGGAAGCGACTTGGTTTGTGTTGTAGCACCTTTGCTCTGAATGCTATGAGATGGGGATGGCAGCACTTACAGTCATCAGCTGGAGATTCTGTTCCACGTGCTGCACCATTGCTTCCAAGTCCTGAGCTTCCTTCTCTTCTTTAATTTTGTTTTCCTCGAGCTTTCTTTCAAGCTTCCTCACCCTTAAAATAAGACAGAAAATAGCATTTGGTAAAATAACCACATGAAAATTCCAGGGGAAGAACTGAGAAACTCTGTTCTTCACATAACAAAAAATTAAGGCATCTCACAGAACTGCCTTTGTAGGCTGCAGCTCAAGGGATTTCCGCATTCGTCATCCACCAGCACCAATGGAAACAGCTGAACACAGCATAACTGTACAGAAAACGTGTGTGTTCACAGTCAGTGTGGAGCATTCTGTACCAGTCACCCCATCACCACGGGAGCAGCAGCTGCCTCATGGCGAGGAGCAGCACAGCAAAGAGAAATCACTACCATGGATCAGTTGTTCAACCTCAGGATTTTAATGTCTCCCAACATTGAGTTAATCACCTGCCAACATTAAAATGCTCTTCTTGCTTTAAAGGAGAGAAATTGCCCCCTGTGGAATCTTGCCATTACTTTCACAACTTAAGCTGCGTGAAGCCTAAATGCACTCACAAAACTTCACCTCACCGTGCATAAGAAAAACGAATCTGATAAACCAGAATCAGATCCTTCTCTGAAAGAGCCCCCTGGAATGGGCTGCCCAGGGAGGTGGCGGATTCAGTGACCCTGCAGGTGTTCAAGGAACGTTTGCACGTTGTGTTGAGGGACACATTGGGTGAGAGCTATTGGTGATGGGTGGGCTGGATGATCTTGTAGGTCTTTTCCAACCTTGGCTTCTGCGATTCTGTGGTAAAGCTTTTTAACAAACAGAACAGAGTTCACTCCTAGGAATCTTTTCTCTCTTTCCAGGGGGCACCCTAAGACAATTCATTTACTCCTTCCCCACGCTGTGCCTCACTCACATGTCTGCTTGAGTTCCAGAGATCTCCTGCAGCTCACGGATCCTCCTCCTCAACGCGGCATTCTCTGCTTTCAGCTAAAAGAGAAAAGAAATAAATCCTTCTTAGAGGCGAGGAGCGGTTTAACGGCCCCCAAACACCCCGAGGGCGGGACCGCGAGACACGAGAGGGCAAAATTACATCTGGTGCCGAGCAGCTTTGTTCAACGGCCCGGTTTGGGGGCAGCCTTTCCCTCCCACAGCGCCGCATCCCGTCGCAGCGGTTCCCCATCCGTCCGTCCCCGCTCACCTCCTCGTAGCAGCGCTCTCTCGGAGCAGCGCCCGCCCCGCAGCCCTCACGGCGGCTCACAGCGCGGTGCTCCCGCTCGGCAGCCGCAGGCCGGTAACTGCCGCTCCACCCCGCCTCATCTCCATCCTCTTCCGCCTCGGCGGGAGGCGCCGGGCCGGGCAGCGACAGGGAGCCGAGGAGCGGGCCGGGCAGAGCCGCCCGAGGAGGGGAAGCGGGGCGGGGGCTGAGTTGGACGGGCTCCTCGACGCCCCGGGCTTTGCTCCGCACGAACTCGCGGAAGGAGAACGGGTTGGGCTCGGCCGCGGGAGGCTCCGCCGCCGCCATCGCTCGGCGCTCCTCGCCCCGCCCCCCCGCAGCGCTCCGCCAATCCGGGCAGACCGACCCGCCTCTTTCCCGACCGCACGCCGCGCGGCGCTCACGTGACCCGGCGCCGGCCGGAAGCGAGACTCGGGGGCACGGCAAGATGGCGGCCGCCGCGGCGTGGCTGAGGCGCGGAGCGTGGGGCCCGGCCCGGCGGTGAGCCTCGGCGGGGGAGGAGTTCGTTATTCTCGGTAACGGCGGCCCCTCCCCTAACGGCGGCTGCGGCTGTCTCGTAGGTGCGGGCTGGCGGCCGCCCGGAGCTACAGCGGAGGTGGCTCCTACCCCAACGTGTCGCTGACGTGCCCGCTGCCCGGCGTGCCCAAAGCCGTGTTCGCGGCGGCCGAGGGCCGGGAGCGCTTCGAGACGAGGGTGACGGTGCTGGAGAACGGGCTGCGCGTCGCCTCTCAGAACAAATTCGGGCAGTTCTGCACCGTGGGCCGTGAGTGCTGGGAGCGGGCGGGGCGCCGAGCCTCGGGCTGGGCCGGCGGCGCGCTGATCTCGTGCTTTCTGCCGCCAGTCCTCATCAACTCCGGATCGCGGCACGAAGCGAAGTACCTGAGCGGCATCGCGCACTTCCTGGAGAAGCTGGCGTTCTCCGTGAGTAGCGCGGGGTCCGCGCTGTGTGCAGGGCTGGGGACAGCGGCGGCGGTGTGAGGTCGGTCTGTACGAATGGATCCTAGCGCTCTCTGAAGCCTGCGGTGCTCCCATCTCTGAATTTAGTATTTAGGGAACGGTTTGACTTACAGAACTTAAAAGGGAGGCTGCGGTGCTGTGCTGGAGCAGGAGGTGCCCGTTCTGGGCTGCAGGGAGAGGTTATAAATTGTTGTCACTCTGCTGCTTTGTGACACTGACGATCTTCATTCTTAGTCCACAGCGCAGTTTAGCAGCAAAGATGAAATTCTTCTCACCTTAGAAAAGCACGGAGGCATCTGTGACTGCCAGGCTTCAAGGTACGAGGGACTTCCTCTGTTCTCTTTGAGGTGACTGACAGTCACTGTGACAGTAGAAGTTGCATTATTCTTCTGAGCAGCAGAATCCTGCTTGTGGCATCTGCTAAGAAATCCCAAAAGTGAACTGGCGGGATAATAAGAGCCAATAGAGTTGCCTTTTCAAAGCATTTATTGAGTTATGGGCAAGCATCTGTAGCCGTGATGCCCTAAAGCACCATTACTGAGCGAATGTGATTCTCAGAGCAGCACCCTCTGCTTGCCTTGCAGGGACACCATCATGTATGCTGTTTCTGCTGATGCCAAAGGCCTGGACACGGTGGTCAACTTGCTGGCTGACGTAGCCCTGCAGCCCAGGTTATCAGGTTTGGGAACGTAATATCTGCCTCAGAACAGGAATCCCAAAGCACGACTGGAGAATTCTCCATTGGATCGTGCCCACCAAGAAGCTTGAGAGTTCTCCTTCAGCACATGAGGATCTCGCCTGGCAGCTGTTATCTGTCACTTTCTCTCTTATTACAGATGAAGAAATGGAGATGACTCGAATGGCTGTACGGTTTGAGCTCGAGGACTTGAATATGAGACCTGATCCAGAGCCTCTCCTCACAGAAATGATCCACGCGGTAAAACACTGAGAAGTCTGTCCTGTGTGCAGCGCCCTGTGTGAGACACGCTGCATCCTCTCCCTCAGTTTCCCCTGAGCGCAGGGTTAATTTCAGACTTCTGAAAACAGATTTTTGCGTTACTCAGATCTCAGTGGTACGAGGGAGAACTTTGCTGCCTCTGCTCTATATTTGATACAGGAAAGATTTTAATCTGAGTTCATAGTGTAGTGATCATACATTGGCTTTGTTGAGATGCTGATTTATGCTGACGTTACTGAAACAGTGCTCAGTCTGTCCTTTCTCCCAGGTCTCAACCAAAAGGTGTAGATTGAGGGGGTGAACTAATATTTGCTACTTCAGTGTGTCTATTTCCTTTTAGGCAGCCTACAGAGAAAATACAGTTGGACTGAAGAGGTTCTGCCCAGTGGAAAACACTGACAAAATTGATCAGAAAGTCCTGCACTCATACCTGAGCAATTACTACACGCCGGACAGGATGGTGCTGGCAGGGGTGGGAATTGAGCACGAGCAGTTGGTGGAGTGTGCAAAGAAATATCTGCTTGGAGTGGAGCCAGTGTGGGGTAGTGCACAGACCAAGGAGGTGGACAGGTCTGTGGCTCAGTACACGGGAGGCATTGTCAAGGTAAAAGGAAGGTGGAACGGCCTTTTCCTTTCTGTTAGAGTTGCTGATTTGAATATGATCCCAAACTGGCTGTGGGATCTGCCCTAACCTGGTTGATGAGTTGATTAATAGGAATTTTGCAAGCTGGATAAGACAGATGTGAAAATCAATCCTAATGGTTTGTCTGCTTTTCACACAGGTCGAAAAAGACATGTCAGATGTGAGCCTGGGCCCCACTCCAATCCCAGAGCTTACCCACATTATGATTGGGTTAGAAAGCTGCTCATTTTTAGTAAGTATCAACCTAAGATACTGTGTATTGGTTGCCCTGTACTTGCAGAACCTCAAGCTACTATGTCTCAATATGTGAGCGTTGGCACTCTTGCTGCTGATGGAACCTGTATGCAGAAAGAGCTTTTTCACTCACCAGTTGATAAAGGCACTGATCTTCCCATTCCTCTTGTGCCATGTTTTGAATTCTTTTTCTCTTTACTCATCCCTGATCCTTGAGAGCTCTGCTGGGTCTCTGCTGTTCAGTGACCGAATTTCATCCTGATTTTCAGGAGGAAGACTTCATTCCCTTTGCAGTATTAAATATGATGATGGGAGGCGGTGGCTCTTTTTCAGCTGGAGGGCCTGGCAAGGGCATGTTCACCCGACTGTATCTCAATGTGCTCAACAGGTTTGTTTGTGTTTGCTAAATGGATTGCAGGAACAGTCTTCTACAGCAGGCTGTCATGGAAGGCCTCGTCCTGTGAAAGGCAGCACTCCTAGGTTTTACATCAGCTTATTCTGCTGGAAATACGTGAGACTGATCTGCTTGTTAGTGAGCATTTTGAAAGGGTGAAAGGTCAGAAGTGAGCCAGAATCCTTTCTTCTTCCATTAGCCCGATCCATTCTTTCAGGCAGGGAATATGCACAGAGTTGGCTGTAGGTGCTAGGAGTACTGTCCCAGTTTTCTGTTTAGTCTCACGGATTCAGAGGGTAAGAAGGAGGAACTGTCAGCTGTGGGCACTGACCAATGCTTCTGGTACTACTGAGAAGCCTGAAAATGAGTTAGGAGGGGAATCACTGCCCGTGGTTTTTTTAATTTGATATTTATATTCTATTGTCTAAACTTTAACGTTCTGTTTGTGCACTCACAGGCACCACTGGATGTATAATGCAACTTCTTACCACCACAGTTACGAGGACACAGGTCTCCTGTGCATACATGCCAGTGCAGATCCCAAACAGGTATTCAGTCCTGTACTCAAGGGCAGGTGTCCTTAAGCAGTCATTGCATCACTGATTACCAAACAGGGATAGGATTGGATTTTTGTACTTGATGATAATGTGGTAGCAGATATCTATAAACTTGTAATATTGCAAAGCTACTGGAATCCAACAGAGCAGTCTTCTGAAATCAAACTCAATGTTGAGCACGTTATGCTGTCTTAACAGAATGTTAATCACTGTTGTAATTTTGTTTCAAATACCTGTTTTTCTTAGGTCCGAGAGATGGTGGAAATCATCACAAGAGAATTCATTCTAATGGCAGGAGCGATAGGAGAGGTCAGCAACATAACTTGCAGGCTGTGTGATGGTCTTTGAGCTGAAGTATTGCATTGTATTGGCCTTGCTGGGGTGAAGTATTTCATGTGTTTCCATGAAAGAATGTCCATTTTAGCAGCATGCTCACAAAAGAGGAAGGTCTTGCACAACTCCGAAGTGCTCCACTGCTCTCCAATCTTTGTAGAGCAAAAGAAAGGCTGTTTGGGCTGGAATATGGCACTAATCCAACCACTTGGGTTTTCCAGAGGATGTTGCTAGCTTGTATTAGAGAGCAGTGGCCAGTTATCTTAGAAGATGTTTGTATCTGCTGCTCATTTACAGGTGGAACTTGAGAGAGCAAAAACACAACTCAAGTCTATGCTCATGATGAACCTTGAATCTAGACCAGTAATCTTTGAAGATGTGGGAAGGCAAGTGCTGGCAACGAACACCAGGAAACTGCCTCACGAGCTTTGTGCACTGATCAGTGAGTAAACCAGTTTTCCTTCCCTGGATAGATCTGTGGGTACAACCTGGGGGTGGCAACTTAAATATGTATATTGATAGCATAGATAAAGTGTTCTAGTATGAGGAATTAACTACAGATTTCAAACTGATCTTCTCAGTTGCTTGCAAGCGAGTATTCTTTGCTAGAAGAAGGGAGAAAGCTGAGTCGTGGTAGAGAAGGCTAGTGATGATTTGGTTTTCTGAGCACCGTGGGGTCTGAGTTGGTACCACAATAAAGCTGGTTTGTGCTATTCAGAATGTGGCTGTTACACCTCTGGCTTTTTTTTTTTTCACTGCAGGTAAGGTGAAATCCTCTGACATCAAGAGAGTCGTCACTAAGATGCTCCATAAGAAACCAGCTGTGGCTGCACTGGGCGACTTGACAGATCTGCCCACCTATGAACACATCCAAGAAGCCCTTTCCAGTAAGGACGGCCGGCTCCCCCGGCTCTACCGGCTCTTTCGATAAAGCAGCACTTCCTGAATGTATCTGAGAGACTTGCTGCTGCTTTCATTTTGTTCTCGTGCATTTGTGATACTGCTAGACAGCTCCACTCCCTCCCAGATCTTTCCAGGCATACTGTGCAAACATACTGACGTTACAGCTGAGCAAAGCTGCTTCACAACATTGGGCTACAAAGAGCTCAGTGGATTTACAGGCCCACCCTGGCTCAGGGTGAGTATTCTGATCCTCAAGAGAAGATGGGTGTATACAGCTTTCTCTTGGTACTGGGGAGAGCATAGCAGCCCCAAACATCCATCACTGCAAGCGAAAGCACGTACCTGAGAAGTCACTGCTGTGTGTTACCTCTAAGCCATATTGCAGGAGCAGCCTTTTCAGCAGCAGCAGTGTGGATGTGACATCAGAGGCCCCGCTGTGTGCCTTGGGGAAGGCAGAGGCCTGCCTGCCCCTGCAGACACATGGCAGCAGGCCAGATGGGATGAAACGAAACAAAAGGCTTCAGGCTAATAATTAGAGGTGCGTTCCTCTAATTAATAGCTTTCCTTCGCAAGGGTGCTCACCACACTTGTTTTAATGAATTTGCTTTAGATTACAGTTCAGTTTGACATGTTGTACTCCAGTGAGACATCCTGTGAGACCTGTATGGGTAGAGGAGGACTGCTGAAAATGCTGCTCAAGAGAATATTTTCATACTCTCTCATCAGAGAATATTCCAGCTATCACCATGGTGAACAAGTATTTGGTCAAAGTGACTTGGGGAAGTATTGGTTGATAGCCATGCAAAACAGAATCTGAAATCCAGGTTCTGGTCCGAGCATTGTGGATTATTTTACTGCTGTAATTTACCATCTGTAATACTCTTAGAATTCATATGTCTGGGAATAACTTAATAATTATGCTAGAACCCAAGGGAAAGTAGATTCTCATTTGAAAGTGAATTATGCTAAAGAATAAAAGTTTTTCTTACTCCTAAACCAATATTTGAAGGAGTTGCACCTTAAACTTGTACCCTACCTTTCTTCAGAGTGTCAGTCAGATTAATTTAAGGCCTGGCACAAAAGAAGGCAGATCTGTCAGCCTTACACTGGTGTGGAGCTCAGGAAGCAGTTAAATTCAATGAAATGACAATGTTTAGAAAGCTGGTGATACTGAAAGTGGCAGACATGGGACTGCCATCGTGTTCCAGAAAGAAAAAAAAGGCAGATGTTTAACATATGGAAAAAATGGGGACCCAGAAGAGCTGAGAAAGCACCTTGGGTTGAATAATGCCTGGCTGTATGGACTTAGAAGTGGAGACAGCTGCATCGCAGCATGTCATGGCTTGTTGTGTGTTGTGGGGAGCAATCAGGTGGGGAGCAGCATACCACGAGGCAGCTACGATCTGCTTTATCACCATACCTTACATAACTGGAACAAAACACGTTACACTGCTTTTTACAGAACTCACAGAGTGGAAGTCATTCGATTGCTGTGCGTGTTTTTAAAGGCAATAAAGATATCTCTAAATGACTGAAGCAAGTAGCAAGAGTTCTGAGATGGAGCAGTTAAGCACTACCTTTCCTGAGCTGGCAGCTGAAATGCCCTTCATTTGTTCAGTGCAATAGCAAAGGAGCCTGTCTCACTTTTTAGCTGAAGAAGAATGGCTGAGGTCACCCAGAGGGTTAGCAGGCATCACAAACGGCTGGAGTTCTGACAGCCCTGCAATAAGACTGGCTCTCATTTATGGTACCATATGAATTTATTTTTATTCCTTTAAAAAGAAAGGAAATCCGAATAGCTGGTGGCTACAGCCAGCTCAGTGCCATGATGTTTGTACCGCAGAACAGAAGCCCTGTCTTGGACAGGTTGCATAGTTAGCAGCACTTCCAAATTGTTTGCATGGTGTTATGTACTGAGGTGATGAATAGCCCAGCCACTCTGTGCCTATAAATATTAGCTGTACTTAACTTTTCACCAGTGCCACACCAGTTCATGTGTGTGTTTATCTCTAGGGGAACAACACATCAAAAACAGCAAGTTATTCACAGTTCACTGAATTGGGAAAATGAAAACAAAGGGAATTTAACTGTCATCAGAGGTAACAGAATGGCACTGATCTGACTTGCTGCAGTTTCCCTGCTTCCTTCCTCAGTCCTCATTCAGCATCTCAATCACTTTGGTGGAACATCACCCAGTAGCTGCATTTGGACTATTGTTTCCAACTTGAGCGTCCTGCTGCAGAAAGGGGGGAGTGATCTGAAGTAGGGGGTGCTTCCAGCAATCCCAACAGACAAATGCATGGTGGGAGAGATTTACACACCTCCCTAACAAAAAAGGCCTACAGAATAATTATTGAAAGGCAATGTTTGTACACCTCCAATGTACGACTGTACACTCATACAGATCCTGCTGCAGAGGTCCAAAAAAGCCCAACTCAGGAGTAACCATCCATAGACAAAACTGACCTGTTCCCTAAGTGGTCCCCATTCAGCATTTTACAGAATACTGCACATTTGGCTACAGGTAAGGAATAAAAACCCAAACCCACAACATACGAGGGGTAACCTGACCAAATCAAACAGACAAACCAACATTTTCACCCTCCTGCAGGTTTTTCTTAGGTCCCTTGCCCCCAGCCATGCCAGTTCCAAGAGATGTGGACCCTGTATGGAGTCACCTTAGAAGAGACAGCCTGCATCTGGTCTTCCCAAAGACAGTACAGTCAAAATATTGCGTCTGTTGGAATGGATGCCCTAAATAACCAACTCTTTTTGCTTCAGCAAAAGCATTTGAGCTGTATGGATTACCTCATGCAAATGAATCCAGGGTGAGGTTTAAGACATTCTTCACAGGCCCCAGCAACTGCCAGAGGTGCTAAAGCAGACAATTCCCTGCAGATGTTGCCGTGGCTTGAAATCCTCTTTCCAGGCACCTCTAACACAAGCGTTGCAGAGTTCTTAGCTCAGGAAATGCTACATATGCTGCTGGATTTTTGGTCCTTTTGCTGTCGTCGATTCTGAAGTTCCCTTGTAATCCGCCTCTTTATTCCAATTAAGTAGAGCTCTCTGTCAAACTGCCCTGCAGCAAGTGGAATACTGCAATATAGAAACAAGATTAGGGCACAGATGTATTCCTGTTTGCCCAACATTTAACAACTAATTCATAAAACAAAGGGCCAGACTTTTTTTTTTTAACCTTTTTTTTTTTTTTAAGCCCCCCTCCATCCAAATCCCAATTCTAATTGATGAAGTGCTCCAAGAAATCATCCTTTTCTAGATACCTGGGTTTCAAACTCCCTCAGCAGGCTACTTACAAGAAAGTGGCACGCTAAATTTCGGTGACTTTACTGCATTTTCTGAGCAGTTACACTGGCACAGCAGCTGACAGTGGAATAGTAAGAAATTTGGAGAGTCTACAATTCATATGCATGCAGCTATGTTGGAACACAGCCACCACTGGGACAAACAGCACCAATCCCAAAACAGGGAAAGAGAAACAGAGGATGAAATGTGCCCATGCTTAAAGGCAAACCAGAGAGCTGCATTCTCAGGTAGAACACAGACTCAGCCAACTGCAACAGGCTCCATTAATCTCCCTCAGGAGGATTAAGAGACCCGGCAGCCAGGATTTCTGATGTCAGCTGCAAGGCTTAAGCACCATTACTGCTCTGACCACTGGCAACAAATATAGGCTAAAAAACAAACACAAGGAAGTGCAGGGAATTCACTCTTACTTCAGGGATTCTCCCAAATGCTGAAAGGGAGCAGCACATCCTCAGGATCACTGCAGACACATACAGCTGAACAGAGCAGCACCACAGGTACTTACTTGTCCCTGCCAGGCCTCACTTTCACACGGAACAAAGCAAACACAGGACGGTGGTCTGAGGTTTTGATCACAGGACAAGATGAGTATTTAACAGCTTGGATGTCATCTCTGTACCGACTGCGGAACACTACTCGATCCTGGGAGACAGAGAGGAAACTCACAGTAACTCCCTTTGCATGTCTGTGCTGGAGAGAAGCACCAGTTCATTGATTAGACTCTACTGAGAGAAATTCTTGGACAGGGATGCAGTCATGAAGAATTTGTCTGATCCCAACAGCATTTCTGTGTCCAGTTCTGAGCACAGATAATGCACTGTAACATGATGTGAGGCAGGAAAAAGTAAGACAGGCAGTCTGTGACAAACTCTCACATGTTCAACAATCCTTACTTCTGAGTTCCACGTGCCCTGCTACCCTTAACAAATTTCAGCATGGCTGTATCTCATGCAGACCTACTACAGGAGGGGACATATTCAAGGCAGCTTTTTAATGCAGGTGAGAATCCCCTTCGGAGACAGGAAGATGCCTAAATAGCCCTTCCAAGAGTGCTGCTCTGCAATCCAATCTTACCGTGTAGGAAGGAGTCCTCTGCTTGGAAGTGGTGTCATAGCTGTCCTTGCCTATGTCAAACTTGTAGGAAGGACGGAAGTGAATGTCAGCCTCCTGGAATCCCTTGAAAATAGACCCTGTATGGGAGGGGAAGAGCAATGTAAACAACAAACCCCTTCCATCACACTGGCACTCATTCTGCACTTATTCAACACTGTTGAACTAATGCAAGCGTGTACATACATGACTAGGGAAGACTAGGCTCTGGAAATGTAGGAAGTTCAGGTTCTTATGTGAAATGATGATGAATAGCTAGTCTGTGCCTATTTAAACAAACACTTGGTGCATGTGCTTCCCCTTCCATTAAAAGCTCACAATGCTTTGTGTTTGCTGTCTGTTCAACCTAAATGCCCTTGGTGCTGTGAGAGAATGAGGTCCATTTTACAGAGGAGTCGGATGAAACAGAGCAACAAGCAGCTTGGCACAATATATGATAGTACACAGCAAAATGCAGAATTCTCTTTGACAGACTCCCACTAGATTCAACAACTGCTGAGTTCCCTTTCTAGTGATCTTCACAAGAAAAAGCAGGGGGTATCTTTATAAAATAGGGAGTTGGCAGTAATCATTTTTGTACGTAGGAACCTTTGTTCCTGCAGGCTGGGGAGGACAGCTGCTACTTACCTCTACCCATTTCACTGGTAAGCTGGTCATAGGCCAGCAGTTTGGAGACGCCTGTTTCTGGATGCTGGCTCAAGATGGAATCCACAGTTTCACGGTCCTTATTTAGTCGGAAGTTGAAGTCACCAAACCAGAATACTTCATCAAACCGAGTTGTAACATCACCTGCAGATTCAAGGCAGAGGCATCAGTATAAAAGGAAACAAATGGCTCCTCCATTTCAACCTTTTCTCTCAAACATCCCCCAAATTACGATTCAGCTAAAAAATAGAAAGGAAACTGTGTGAATAAGAGCCATCCTCACAGAGAAAGACACGCAGCCCCTTTTTACATCAACTAATTCAAAGAAAGCCATCCCATTTCTCTTCCTTTGTGCACTCCCCTTCATTCTGCACAACCCCTGCTCACATGGGCTCACACAGAAGTATGTTTCACACTTACCAGAACTGGATCGATACGGGTTTGTGTCTGGAACGACCTTAGGAAGGGTAAGTGCTTGAATGGTTTTGTTGTAGTCCAGCTTCCTCTCATTCACCTTACTGTCTCCAGCTGAAATACAGAAATCCCACTACTGGCAAGGATGCATCATTTGCATTCAGCTCTATGTTTTTGATGATAACAAGAGCTTTTCAATGGGAATCAGATATTCCTGTAAAAAGGAACACTGCCCCAGGGAGCACGCAGACTTACAAATAATGGCAGAAAGTGGAAAAAGGGAAACAAATGCACAGAACTCATTTTTGTTTTCTAAGCAGCTTCTTTTCAAGTTGCTACCACACATATTCCCCTCCTTCCCCTCTTCAGCTCAGCAGTGCTGAGCTTTGACTTCAGTCTGTCCTGCTCTTTTGCCCCCCTGCAGCCTTCTTTCTTTTGTAAATCAACCCCCTCCTTCCTCAATCAGGACACTTCTAACAAAACTGCAGGTGTCTCACATGTGAAATGGGAGGTAATGAAGAGAAAGGAGGTCCCAAAAAAGGTGAAGCAGATTCCCAGAGCTCCTTTGGTTTTGATCTGAGATACGATTCGGGTTGTCACCGTGGCATATTCCACTTCTGGAAAGAGAAAGGAAAGCTGCTGTTAGAGAAAAGCTCCAGAGGCAACGGGTATGGAAGGGAGGAGAGGAACAGCCCCGGAGAAAAGGACAAGACACCTGGTAGCAGCAGTCCTTTCACCTCCCCATTCTCCAGCTCATACTGGATCACACACCTGAGCAGAACCAGATCAGGTCCCTTCGGATGAAGACCGACATGTAGAGCACTCCGTGTGCAGCAGAGTACAGCATGACGTAGTGGGGGCCCAGAGTCTCTTGGAGGCGGATCTCCCACTCTCTTCTGCAGGAGAGAACAACAGCTGGATCAGCACAGGAGACAATAACCAGGAAAGACAATCAGCACTGTGGAAGCAGAGCTGTCCCTCTGATGAAGACAGGCAGCTAAGGATAAGCAAGACCTCCGCTGCCAAAGCAATAGTGCAACAAAGGCTGCTCAGTCTAAACCACGACCATGGAGCAGGGTCTGCATGTTGGTGACTTAGAGCTCTCAAATTCAAGGCAATACAATTCTCAAAGGAAGAGTGATCTAAAAAAAGCCAACAACAACAAAAACAGGGACTGCCATGGGGCTGTGACCTCCTAGTCAGCCTCACACAGTGAATTTCGGAGGGATGCTGTACTAATGAGCACAGAATTGCTAACACTAATGGTCAGTGAGCTCGGCTACACCTGGCTCAGATTACACTCTTACTGAACAGGAGTCGTGTTAGCTGCCCTGCTAACGGGCCACATCCTGTATGGATCTTTATAGATCTTTGTGACATTTTCCTCTCACACCATTTCCCATGGTGCTCAGGCAATACAATTCACAGACATTACAAGGTGGTTTGTGAAGAATATGATTATTGCCAGACTAATTAAAAACAAAGCGACTAGTTAACAAGAAAAAAGGATGGTTCATTACATTGTTTTTGCTACCTGTCTGGACAGCCTTCTTGAACCCCAATGACATACATGTCCTGGGCATAGTCAGGATCTGTTGGCAACAAGAAGTCATCCAGGTTCTCTGGAAGTTCCTGTTATTAACAAAATAAATTATAAGAAGATTTACTACAAAAGGAGAAGTGCAGATAAAGCTACAAGCTTTACAAACAACCCATGCTTCTAAAGTAGGATACCACTAAGAATACTCCTTCCAAAGGTAGATTTCAAGTGCTGTCACCCCAGCAGCATCCAGCACTCCACAGTTCTTACTGCAGCTACATGGGCTGATAAGGTGACATTTCTCATTTCCAGGATGTACTTCTTCACCAAGCTCACAGGCTTTTTACTGAACACCGCAGGGGCTGATGGTGTTCTTCCAAGCACAGCTTCTCCACCATCTATTTGAATCCACTGTAAAGCCCTATGCTAAGTAAAGATGCAGGTAGGAGATGATACTCTTCAGGGATATTCTCTAAGTACTGAACAATCAGTCCTCTCTCTTCATGTGACCCTACCAGCAATAGAGAGTCAAGGAGCTGCCATAAAGCCAGAGAAGTGCTAGGAAGCTTCTTGCTGTTTCCACACCAAGTACCTGAGGAACTCCAGCACTGAGGCTTTATCTCTAAGCTGAGTATCATGGAAGGCCCTGCCATTTGGCTAAGACAATGAATCAGACTGATTAGGAACGCGGCCGTGAAAAGAAGAAACCATCACCCCACTCCCTGTGATAAATACAGGGTAATTCTACTGCTGCCAAAAGCATGCTGGAGAACTGTGTGCACATACCTTCTGGCCTTGCATGTTCCAGGTGGCCACAAAAATTCCAATATTCCGATCAGGGAAATATCTGCTGAGTTCTTCTGCTCCCAGTAAGGCACCACTTGCCAGAAGGCTGCCTTCCAAATAGCTTCTGTGAACAGAAGATCCACAAAGGAGTGTCTAAGAAAACAGCATTGTGACTGGAATACAGATTTCTACCACTCAAACCTTGAGTTAATAAAGAATAAAACTTCAGCTCAAGAAAACAATGTCTTTATACACTATTCTGCTACCTTAGAGCTTACCAGAACGTCTGCAGTTCTTAGAAGCCCAAAGATAAGAAGCAGTAGACGTGCAGGGAAACACAAAACAGCTCAAAGCAGAACTACTTTCCCTTTCATTACTGCCACCCACTCCTTGGATCATTGATCAGATTTATCCCCTGAGGTCCTGCAGTGCACTGTGTACCTACAGCACACCATTTTCAGCTGAGTACTTGATGTCCTTTGCCTTTCAGAACGCTTCCCAACCTGTGCCACATCAGAGTGTTTATGCTGTGTGCTGGGAGGTCTTTGCAGAATGAGGATTCCACGCCTTCACACGCAAAACCAGTTCCCCCTCCATCAATGATCTAAGCTTAACTATGAAGACAACCAACTTGAGTAAGAGGTCAGGGCCCCAGTAGGACAAAGGGCTGTACTGAGACTTGAGATTATTCCTCAAAAGAATCCTGCAAAATCTGAGGCAGAGTGGAAAAACTCCCAACTGTTAGCATGCACAGCTACTGCTCCTTAGCTTTCAAAACAGCTTACTTAAACTTTACAAGAAAACCAACAGTAAATCTTTTACACACAAAAACACCACACAAAGCAGAACACAGAGTATTTGTACCAGTATTTGTAGCAGTATTTCCACCTACAAACTGTTTCCAGCCTCCTCAGTAAGTTAAACAACAGAGACCTTCGGTGATCTACCGACCAGTCACAAGTTCTCTGCCTCTGACCATCAGGATTCCACGGGGCAGCTGGCACCTACCACACACAGCACACTTTGCCACCAGCAGCTGGGGGACGTACCTGCTTCGGACATCCTTGGAACGAATGGGAGTGAGCAGGCTGAACGTAGATTTCATGGAGTCTGTGGAGCAATTATCGTAGAGCACCCCGTTGCCATGCAGCCCGGTGTCACTCAAGCTGTTGCTTACCCTCCCAAACTTGTTCTGAGAATAATGTCGATAATCCATTAAATCTGGGTCAATCTTATTAGCTGTCCTCAGCGTATGAGAGGCCACGTTGAGCTCCATGGGCGGCAGAGGTCGAGCTGGAGTTATTTGGGACAGCCGGGGTTTGCTGCCCACAAAGGCTTTCCCACGCAGAAGCCCGCCGAAGGCACTGGAGATCTCGGAGGCTCGTTTCCCCAGGTCAGAAGTGCTTCCTTTGCTTTTCCCCATGGGACTTTCTTCTGAGGCATCTGGTGAACTGTGCAAGGAGTTCGGCTCACAACAGGGGGTTCCTCTACCCCTGACGGGAGAGGTGAGGGCTGCTTCCTGCAGAGAACCATTGGAGGAACTCGTCTCGTTGGGATCGGTCAGACTTTCCTGACTAGTTCTAAACCTCCTCCACCTCTTCCAGTTCTTCTCATCCAAAGATGCAGCACGCTCCAGCCGGGGTTTCCTCGGAGGCCTTGGGGTAATTGATTTAATTTTCACGTTAGCTTTGAGTTCGTCCGGTAGAAGCTTTAAGGTTTCATTCAGGAAGGCATCCACACCTGGAGGAGACTCAAAGGTCAGGGTGCCGTTGCCGCTGGGCTCCTTCTTTGCTGCTTTGCCCGCTTTTTTAGCTTGCAGGTCCTGTACTGCTCCGCCTTCTGCCTTCTGTGTAACGCACGTCCCTGAGTGCTGCGAAAATCCATTGAGAGAACTCATTCTCCTCCTGGGTTACAGCTCTGGGCTGCTCCACACGCACTTCCTCACAGCATAGCTTTTTTTCCTTCGCTTACTCCGTGTCTAACAAATCTTTAACCAAGCCAGAAAGACGTGGAGCCTGGAGACAGTTCAGTCTTTGGTTGAGAACAAAGGGAAGGTGCGTGTGCGGACAGCTGCATTGTCTGCAAATTTCAAGGAGTAAAACACATGAATTTTCCTAAAAGAAACACGTAGGAATGAGAACTTCCTGAGCTGCAAAGTCTGGACTCAGGAAGCCGAGCTCCCTGCAGGCCCACGTTATAGAACAATGCAAACCTTAACGTGACCTTGCACCAACATTATCCTAATTTTTACAAGAGCAGGACGCTGTCCTGGCCTCCCACATGCCCTCTCATGCATATTCAGCATCACTTCAAACGTATTTCCTTAAGAAAAGAGCTGCGTGCACCAGCAGCACGACGGCAAATGAAAGCTGCCCATCCATCCCTGCCAGTTCTTGTAACGTTCTTGTAAAGCCCTGCTGTGAGTCACGGTGCTCAGCCTCCAGCCAGCGCCACAGGCCAGGAAATTTCCAGCGGCCTCTGAGCAAGGAGCAACCAGCAGGGAGCTCACAGCCGCCATTCCTCCTGCACCGACCCCAGGAGCCGCTGCTGAAACTCACAGAATCACAGAATGGCCTGGTTGGAAGGGACCTCAAGGATCACGCATCTCCAACCCCCCACCACAGCAGGGCCACCAACCTTCACGTTTCATAGCAGCCCAGGGCCCCATCCAACCTGGCCTCGAACACCTCCAGGGACGGACGGGGCATCCACAGCCTCTCCGGGCAGCTGTTCCAGCACCTCACCGCTCTCTCTGTGAAGAATTTCCCCCTGACATCCAAAACTCAGAAAGCATCCCCCCAGTTTTAGGGACACAGCGCCGGGTTCGAGGCGAGCCGCCTTCAGGAAGGGATGGATCGGCAGCGACACGTTTGGAAACCTGCACGGACACCTCGGAAGGAGCACGGTAGGACCGGCCGCCCCGCACGCAGCCCGTCCCGTCCCATCCGTTCCATCCCGCACGCAGCGCGGCCCGCACGGCCCGTCCCGCCCCGCTCACCGCTGACAGGAACGCGGCCCGCGCTCCCTCGCCGGGTTCGCCGCCGCCGCGGGGCAATCCTCTCGCTGTCTCCACTCACAGCCGAGCGAGGCCCGGGCCCCGGCACTGCCAGGCGGGCCCGCAGCCGCCCCGCTCCCTCCGGAGCCGCTGCTCGAGGCCCGGCGGAACGGCAGCCCCGCAGCCCGGCCCTAGCAACGGCGGCGGTAGCTCCGAGCCCAGCCCGCCCCGCCCGCTGCACGGCGCTGCAGCGCCCCCTCGCGGCTGGAGGACTGAAGCAAGAACCACAGGGAGGAGCGAAATGTGAAAGTGCTCCAGAGCGCAAAATATTTTATTTAAGAATTTACAGTGTCAAATCTTACACTTAGGAAAGATAGCCGCTCCCAGCTCAAAGGAAGCCTTCTTGAATTAAGAGGTCTGGCAGTCTCTACTGCAAGGAGAAAGCTAGAGGGAGCCCAGAGGCTTCAGCCATAGAAAAGTCACCACGCTGCGCCCGGCCCACCACGCAAAGGTTTGCAGCTCCCCCCACCAGCGTTTTGCATAGCCCCTTTGGAACGGATGTAAGGCTATCGAGATCTCACGAACAGGAAAACAACCAGGGACCAACACAGGCAATTCCACATTCACATCGCTTCTACTCCTGGGCAGAGATTCAAGTAGAAAAAAAAAAAACAACAAAAACCAACCAGTTTGGTGGCAAATTCTAAATAAAATATGGCCTAAGGATTTAATAAATATTTAAAGGTTTATTTCTCTCTTTGCAGATGATTCCGATTCTTCAGTCGATATGAAAGTTGCATATCATAGGTTGAGGTTTCCTACATTAGACCTAAGGATTGTGAAGTCCAGCGGCAGAGGTCTAACCCACCTACATTTAGTACATCTGAAACTCAGCTGTAAGCTACTTAAGACCTTGGTTATTTTAGTAATGGAAATTCAAGAACAGTACTATGCTGATTCTGGCATTGAAGAGGAAGAGAAAGCGAGCTTCCCAGCTGTTACCACCTCAGTGATGCAGTGCCAGAAGTTTGAGAGAAAGCAAGTAACCGTATTGCACTTCAGTAACACCATCAAATAGTACAGCATCAGCTATTATACAGAGAGCTTCTTTCAGACTATACAGTTTGCTTTACAAGTAGTCTAAACCACAAACTACATACATACTAGATAAGATCCAAATCAAATTAGTATTAGATTACAGTCACAGTTTTCATTCGATATAGGTCAATTTATTTGGATGAGCTGTGGCCCCCTCCCCCCCCCTCAGAAAACAAACTAGCATGAGGCATTCCCCCAATGAGCAACTTGAATTTCATACACTGATAAACCAAGTCCTGTTTTCTAAGCATTACAATTGCATGGTCCTCTTAAGGCCACAGTGCCATGTTACAATGTGGACGTGTTCTCCCCCACGGGGAGGGGAGCATCCTTCAGAAATTAAAAGAATCCCTGAAACTGCGTCTCCAAAAGTCCCACTAGAAGGTTTAAAGTAATTTTAAAGAATAAATTGCCTGTGCAATTTACGAATAGTTTTTGTAACAGACAACAACTATTCCCTCTCTCGTGTCTATTCTTTATCACAGCGAAGCTATTTCTGGCCAGTTCTTTAAAAGGAAGAGTTAGATATATTCCACGTTTGGTAATGATTTATGTAGATGAGGTGCAAGCTGGGAGACCCATGGAAAAAAAAATCATCCATCATTCAATTACTGTCATGTCACCTGCAGCTGGCTCTGATACGTGCCGTAGGATTGAGCAGTTCTTCATATATCCAGGAGGTGAGTGAGAACTCCAAACAAAGCCAACCCAACTACTTCAATGTCGGATACTTCCTCTGCCCAATTCTTCCTGGCCTTGAACTTCCAGTGACTGCAGGAGACTGAAAAAAACATGATGTGAATAAAACCAATATTGTGTAAAATACGCCGTACTGGAGACAAAATGCAGATGCTGTCAGTAAAGCTTTGATTCCAGAATTGTTATTTTAAGGGAGCCAGACTGGTCTGTGTCCACATCCTACATGCAGCAGCCCAGATTAAACAGTAAAAAAAAAAGCTATCCAAAAGAAGATGGAATTTGTACTGATATTTAAGGCCACACCAAGTTGTTTTAAGTGACCTCAGTCCGCGTCTACCTTTACTAAGCAAGAAGGTTCAGCACAGCTGATTTGCTCAAGCAGCATTTATTTGTTAGAACTCGAAGGACTAACAAGCCTATGGTTTTGTTCAACATTCTGAAGTAGCAAGAAGGCCTTTACTCACTTGTGCAAATTGAGAAGGATTGTAGAACTGTACTGCTCCTGCTGATGGCTCCCCCGAAGGTGGTGCAGGGGCAGGCTAGAAAGGAGATGGGACTGAAATTAGATAACTGCAGAGCTTCACTGCCTCTCATACTTGGTTTGCTTAGTCACACAGAGCAAATATTCACAGTAATAATGCCAACAATACGAACGGAGCAGCATATTGTAACACTGCAACAAGTGCTGGTACAGCTCGCGTATCTTTAATGTTGTTTGCTTAATGTAGGAATAGGCAAAACAATGTCACATGCATCCACTGTAAACAGCTCTGAGAATCCACAGCATGCAAACCAGAACAAGGCACCAGTGCAACTTCACTGAGTTAGTACCTCCTGCTTTGTTAGTAGACCTAAGACTTGCCCCAGAACAAACGCTCTACGTCAAGTTTTGCTTTACTAAGAAGTATCAGAAAGACTTTGTGTTGTTCCTTTTACAGCGAGCCCACAGGACTGAAACTTACAGCAGAGAGGAAGCACTCATTTAATTCCTACAGGGGCTCTTGTAGATGAAAAGGGAACGGTATCACTACCAACCTGAGACACGCAGTCACAGAATGAGAAGGATTTGCTCGCATGGGTCATTTAGGGAGGTGGTGTTTTGCTGTTATTAACTGATTGACTACGTTGGTATCCCAGGAAAGAGCTGATGAACATTATTAAGTGATTCTCTTAGGAAGGTGAACAAGAAGCATGCCCAGGTTACGTGCATTCTCATTAACACGAGAGTGTTAAAAGGAACACCGCATCGTTAGTCACTTTGACACTGACTGTTATTTCAGTGAAACGAGGGGGAAAAATGGCTAGAAGCAGCATTAGTACATGAGCAAATGCAAAATAAAGAGGGGAAAAGTAAATATGTTGACATAAATGAGAATAGCCAGCCACATGTACCTGATTAAAATGCTGGCTTACTTCACGTGATAATGAACTCATTGAACTAGAGCGCGAAAGCTACAAAACAGCAAGAACACACAAATACAAAAAAACACAAATAAAAAAGTCATGCATGTCACTGCCCCAAGCTTTCAGTTGTTTTACTTCATTATAAAAAGTCTCACTCTGCCAAAGGTTAAACCAACTTCACGTTAAAAAAATTAAAAATGTAAAGCCAGAAGTTAGTTTAAATCAACTGGACTTCTTAAAGCACAAAATTACACGGATATAGGAAACATTTAGTAGGAATAAAGGTAAGGGTACTCTGCCTGGCACACAGCTATCTATTCTCATCTGTCTCTCACATTTAATATTAGTGAAATTATAGGCATGCACGAAGGCAAGCAGACATCCTCAAGTGCTACTGCTATTTCACTCGGAAAAGGTACTCAGAAGTTTACTTATAGAACAGATTACACTACAGAAACACACTGAGGCTGAACTTCTCCTGTGCACTTAAGAGCCTGTTGTACCATTTTGGAAGCAGCTGTATGATTTCAGCTTGGCTGGTCACCAGCCACTGAATCAATCACATAATCATAGAACAGCCCGGGTTGGAAGAGACCAAGATTTCAGGTCCAACCTTTTATAGGTAAATGGAATCTATGTGAGATTATCTACTATTCCATTCAACTGCTGCTTTAGACAGCCCTGTAAGACCACTATTGTTGAAATGCACAGGTCAGTAGCTAATTACACTGATCAAGTCTTACCTCGCCTGGTTGGAAGCCATCAGGGTTGGAAACAGGAAGCCCAGATCCAGGTGGAACCACTGCAGGGTTTAAATACTAAAGAAAAACAATGCACTATTTGTTAATCTTCATTCCTCTAACTGATCACAATCCTATTTCACATTTTTACTGTAACAATCCCATCAAAGCAAAGCAGCATTGCAATCCATTGAGTCAGAAGGAACACACACAGTACATGGCTACTTCCTGCATTCCTGGTCCGTGTCCTGACACACTGCACACACTGACCTTGCAGCTCTGCCAAGTGAGGAGATGCAGGTCTTCATGCACTCCCTACCTCCATTTTCACTTCCCTTATCCAATTCCTTAACTAAACATAGCAAATGTTTGCATATAACAACAACATGCTTTATTTATTCTGCAGCTAGGAAGCTTCTGTTGGGAACCATGAATTATTTACACAAAGTTAGAATATCCTGCACATGCAATTCAACCTAACTCACCTCTTGATCAACAGCTGCAGATGGATCTGGGTTGGTTTGGTTTGCAGCTGGTGTTTGCTCTGCTGCACCACTGCCTTCCACTGGCTGAGGGTCCCCTGGAACTATAAAGTGAATGAGACTTAGCCAAACACACCAGCTCAGGATGCTTGACTTCACAGAAAGAGAAGCAGCAGGGTCATAAGCAGAACTGAATTCCTACAACACCAATCTTCTACCAGAAAAAAACAGAGGTAATTTAAAGAGTGTAGCATTAGTATTTGTTAGATGCCTCAGTTTTGTTACAAGCCTGCAAGCAGGAGATGCACGCAACTCACAGAAACAGCCTTGGTGCAACAGAGTATGTAGGAAATTAGAAAAAAGATCATAAATAATGAGAGCACTATGTTTAGCAGAACAGGAACACTACACTATTCACATTTTCCTATTATGATGGCTCTAAAAAAGCTTAAAAAGGCACAGAAAATCCTACTTTGTTTTCATGCCTTCTGGTAAACTCAAAGCAAATAAAAAACCACCTCTGATGGCAGGGTACAGAGACAGGCCCTACTAATTTGTTTCACAGCAATCCCAGATCAACCTTTCTTTAAAAGTGCTCAACTCCACTTCCAATTTCTCTATCAAATGTTCAGAGGCTATTTAAGACACATTGGCAAATTATCCACTCATGACATACCTGCGTTTGGAACAAATACATTGGCAGGAATTGGCATTGGTGCCAGAGGTGCAAACAGGTCTGATGGTGCAGGAACAGCACCGCCTGCCTTGGTTCCACCTGGATTCAGAACATCAACGTAACGGGCTCTGCTTCCTGCTAAGAGAAATTCAGAAATAACAGAAATAAGCCTTGTGTAATTCATCCCTGTGCCTGTTTTCAACTGCCTGCTGGTTAAACTGTCTTTCAGAATCAGCAAATAATACTGCAGGGATACAAACAATCTCCAAGCCACAGTGTTACTGTGACAGCAATCACAAGGCAGAAGCTAGGCACAAGAGCTGCACAACATCACTGAGTTGCCAGCTGTCTTTTCTGGAGGTGTTTGGAAGCAAGAGTCTTATCTTCATATTTTATACAACATAAAGTCTGTAGTCTTCCATACTTCAATCATAAAAGTGTCTGTTACCTGCTCTTCTAGAGAACATGTTGACAGGGGCACTGGGTGGGCCTCCAGGCCCAGATGGAGCAGCCTGAGGAACTTTAGGAAATCCTGTTGGAGGTGGTGGTGGAGGCTTACTCTGCAGGGAGAGCAAGAGAAAAAAACCCTTAACCACATCATAACTAAGTTTACTATAAACCCCCTCCTAAGCTCAGCTGTCATTTCTGGATCCATACAAGCATCTGAGGATACAAATGGTTTTCTAAGTAGGCAGACTATACCTACTTTTATACCTACGTTTTTGAGCTTCAAGATGTGGCACATTTTAACCCAAATTCAGTAAAATGCTGCTCATAAAACCCAATAATAGGTGAAAGAAAACTGTAAGCCAGCTGTCAGCTTGGAGAAGCAAACAGTTCAGGTTTTTACCTCTTCTTCTGGCTCATCCAAATTAACCCAACGTTGCTTCTTTTCATCCCAAACAATCTGCAAGGAAATCACAGTCAAAGATTAGGCCTTCAAACTAAGCTGAAATAAACATAATTTTAAGTTTCATGCACGCTTCTTCACTTTTTTCTTCCTGACACCCAGGAAGCCATTTTGAACAGCCTACAATTCACAAAAGCTTTGTGGTTTAAAGGCCTTACTGATTTGTTCTTGTCGTCTGGAAGGTGAGCTTCATTCTTTCCTTTTCCCATCAGCCAGCGAAACCAGTTTGCACCAGTCTAAAATATAAGCACACCTATTCAGTTCTCCCAGCACTGTCTTTACAGGGAATTTAAAAGAAGATTTCATCTGGTAACTTGTTTTCTGTTAGGGACTTCAACTCTAACTTAAAAAAAATAAAGGAAAGATGTCCTCAGCTAAACTAGCTATAGGGAAGAAGGAATTCTGAGGTGATCGGCCACAGATGACAACTAATGCTCCTAAATAGCAATCTGAGAGAACAGGAAAAAAGGATTGGTATAAGATGGAAAAAACAAACAAGTACTGAGAACACAGAAGTGAATCCACTGTGGTGGTAGGGGATGGATGAAAGAAACGGGTTTTGTTTGTTTATAAATAAAGGGAAGTTGCTTTGAATTCATTCCCAATGAAAACAAGCAGCTAGTAGTGCAAGCAGAAGTGCTTGTAAAGGTAGGCAGCAGTAGCACAAATTACAACATGGGCACATGGTAACATCTAGAGGTTGCATTAGTCAAGACAAAAAACACCATGAGGCATTTTACTCAGGTGCTCTGCAATCAGTGCCCTGGCCTGAGACTGACCATGTATTCCAAGCATCTCCTCCTACCACGTTCCTTATCAAGTGTACCTTTCTAGATGCTGGCTCTTTTTTCACTTCTTTCTTAGTCTCCTTCCCTACAGGAACAGGTGGAGAAGGAGGTGGCTGCTTTGCTGCAGAGTTAGATCTCTCTCGTCCCACAGAATGAGCAGAGGACTCTGAAGTTGTCCGGGATCTTTGTCCATAGCCCTGTATTATAAATATACAGGAGAGCACAAAGTTGTTCCTGCTGGAATGAACAGAATAGTCCAGCTTGCTACACAATTTTGTTTGAAAAGTTAGTAATAGGTTATAAATACATCAGTAGAAAGCATATACACATAAGGTTATGAAATCAGCAGAACAAACACCCTAATCGTGGCATACCATATATGCTGAAGACTGAGATGCAGATCTGGATCTTCGTTCTGGTGCCTGGTTAGATACAAAGCCAGGACATGCTTAATAAGCAAGCAGCTCAGTATCTGCTGGTACAACATGCACTTCTCATTACAAATTCCCACAGCATTCAAGACATTCAAGCCAGTTATTTGGATATTTCTATGCCTTCTGACATGCAGGAGGCACAGAAAAAGAGCTGAAGTCTGACCATGTCATTACACTGCCATATAGCTAGTGCACTGAAAAGTTAGATCAGGTCACTGCTGTGCAGACAATCAGTCCACAAGAGGCAAGATACAGAACTGCTGCACCAGGCAGTGATTGATGTGCTTCCATCCCCAGCTTCCTCACTTTCAAGCCCTACATACAGCAACTCTCTTAAAGAGAAACAAACGAAAGAAAACCACACCGATTTCTTTTATAAGTATAGCTAAGGATCCTCCACAACCTTTATCAGTTGATTAATGCATCCCTATTAAAAATGCTTATATTAATTCACTCCAACAAGAAACTAAAATAACTTCCAAGGAAAATATCAACTTCAGAAACATGTAAGCAGTGAAAATACTATACGTGTAAAAAAGGCTTTTGGAATTTTGATAAACACTGGGCATATTTCCAGTCATGATTAAATGCTGGTCACCACAGTGCTTTGAGAGCTCATTCACAGAACTGTGACTGGTTGTCTCACTTGTATGCTTCAAGTTCATCTTGAAGAATCGCTCTGGAGGTAGCAGGGGAAGACAGGCCAGAAAGAAGCCAACACTAAACTCTTCAGATAACAGCATGGCACTCTCATCCAGTTAAATGGCTGAGAGTTCCATATTAGTTCTTGATTCTTTATTCACTGAAGGGAACGAAGAGCAAAGGAGAAAAAGCTTCAAAATCTAGATGAAGTGCAAGACAAATCCCCAGTACCTTGTGTTAGCAAAGACATGTAATGCAGCTGACTTTTGCTAGAAATGTATAAAATAAAAATACCATTCTAGCCATTCTGTTGTAGAAATCTTCCTCTCTCTGTTCAGGGAAAGAGTTTCGTGAAGGAGACTCTGAGGCAATTCTCTGCATTCCTTAAAAGCAAAATTAGACTGTTAGCTAGGGGAGGGGGTGTAGACTTTAACAAGATTCTCGAAGCTGATGACCAGGACAGAAGCCCTGATGCTCCAAGTTCCAGACCTTACAAACAGAACAGCCAGCTGCACTGCACTCAGCAGTTCCATAAAACAGGCAATTTTCTGCATCATGCCTCAATTGCAATTTGCTGATTCCCACCTTCCTTTTAAGATAAGTCCAACAAGCAGGATGAATACTAAAGCTTCCCACAGATATTTCTGTAACTTTACATTATCTTTTTTAACTCAATTACCCAAGACCTCCCTTACTATTTTATAAGCGTTGAGATGCTCCGTATTAAACCCTACAATATTTCACTCCCCCTAGAAAAAAAAGGGAGGTATTTACAAAGATTCCAGACCTGTTTCCAGGTTCATCTGCTCCTCTTCCTGTGGTTCAGTTTCTTGTGGTGGCCCTCCTGGTGGCAGCGTTGACCCTAAATACAGTGGTGATGGCTCAGCTCCATACTGATTTGAAAACCCTGGAGGTGCAAAGCCAGGTCCTGGCCCAATAGGCTGAGAGGCCATGGGATAGAAAGGGACACTTTGGACAGCATCCTGGTCACTAGGTGGAATCCCAGCAGCTGACCCATCAAGTATAGCCTGAGGAGCTAAGGCACAAAAAAAAAGCCAAGGATTACAACTAAACAGAACCTTTCAACCCGTGAATAAGATCATACAATGCAGAAGTCCCACTGTTTCCACTGCTCTTCTCAGGAGTTCCTCATATTAGAAACCCAAAATATCTATTTCGCTCTTTGTCGTGCAGAGGGATGTAAGAACTAACCTGAAGGCATCAGCTGCACGCTTTGCATCTGCTGAGCCATGTTGGGCAACAAAGATGCTAACAAGGCATTTTCAGCACCTGGGCCCACGTCGTGGCCAACTCCTGCTCCATCATATTGACTGGGATGGTCCAGTTCAGAGCTTGGTGTGCTGCATGGGTACTGCTGTGGTGTGGATCTGTCTGTGCTGTAAGCTATTGCACCTTCCTGCACACACACAAAAATAAGATCTTATTAATTCTACCTGATGTTGAGTTCATAAGCAAGGGAACATACAGCAAAGGAAATCTTAAGAGTGAAAACAGTGTAATTGTTGCTTTTAACCTTTTAGTCAAAAAAACATAGCTGTCATCCACTTGTAAATCAAGTTCAACCAAAACACTTAGGTTTTTGTATCTAACAGAAGCATAGTTAATTAGGTCAATTTTCATACTGCTAGTGGGTCTCTTGACATAACTGTCTTCCACTTGGTTTAAATTTAGCTATACTAATCCACAATAAATGTCTTTGTTCATGTTTGCTTTGTTGTTTTTTTAAGCAATCTAATGACCTTTGCAATTGTCCTTGCATTACAGTACTAAAAAAGTCTATTTTATGTAACATAGCTACCTTTTACGGTAGTCAGTACTAAATCTTAAGGCACCAAAGTATATTAAATCCTCTTGGTTTCAGTTATAATACTTGTCTTTTACAACATAGTATTTCACGAGGTCATCACACACAAACATCAAGTTTTTGTAGTTGTCAACACAAATAAAGTAACTTAAAACTGGTTTCACATTAATCCTTAGAAGGGAGTATTTCATGTTCTTGAAGTACCTTGATCTGTCCGTCCACGTGTCGAAGCCTTACTAACCATGAAGGTTCAACAAAGGATTCCTGGTCAGGTTTCTCTTTTATCTGGGGATCAAACAGGCGCAGCTGCGATGACATCTAGAAAAAGGAAGCGCTGTAAAGTTAAGCAGCCAACAAAAGGTAACTTCACCCACAGCTTATCACCTACAATACAAAGCTACTAACGTGCAGACCTTCCCTGAGTTACCTGGATTAGCTGGCCAATAAGTACAGGTGAATAATACTGCGGATCTTTAAGGACAGTTCTGGAAATCACTTCACAATAATGGAAAGCCTGAGCAGCAAGTCCCATTTCAGCCAGGCGGCAAGCATAGATGAATTTGAAAACCTGCAGAAAGCAAGCAAAATAAACCAAGTGGTCAGAACATTCTTGGAAGCATCACAGGGAAAAAAAGCACACTGATTGATGGGACAGGGAAAAGCCATCTTGCACTCTCGTTTGTGAATATTTCACGTTGCATGAGAGAGAAAATATTTTGTATGTTGAATAAAGCACGTATGAGAGATTAACACATCACAGAAATCTGAGAAAACAAGGGATTGAACAGGTATTCACCTGGAAATTGGGCAAGCAGCCAGGCTGGGTTCCCAGTGACTGTGCATATTCATAGGCTTCTGTTCTTTGAATAGCTTCATTGGTGGCAAACTTCAAAAATGGCAAGCTGTTGTGGAATGGGAGAAGAAAAACATTACTTCACTTGAAGAATATAAACGTTATCAATGACACAGATCTGTCTATTAGATGTACAGCCAGAAATATAGCTCCATCAGACACAGGGCAAGTAACTTCAGCTCCTCAAACAGCAACAGGGCATCAGGCAGTTCTCAAAGCCAGCTGTTGCAAGTGATGATGATGAGGGGCACAGTGCAACTCTTTAGGCACGAATCTTTCTGCTTGGCATCAGAGAAGTTTGTTTTAAGAAGGGAAATCCAAACCTGTGATTTGATCCAATTAGGACAAGCTTTGTTGTCTTCCTCGTGTAAACTCCAAAACCAACTTGGGCCATAAGGTAACAAAAGTGAGCAGCATCCAGCAGGCCTTTAGAAGCTGCAGAAAAATAAGCAATAGAACTCAAAATATTATGTCTTGATGACACACATTGAATTGCCTTTGTATTCAGATAGCTTCACAATACAGACAAGCCCGTACAGAACTGTTCCACTTGACATTTTACAAAGCAATTGTTTGTTAAAAGGAAAAAAAAAAAAAGCTGAGTAATTAATTTTTTTCCAAAGGCTTTTCTTTCAGTCATCCTCATTTAATTCTTAAAGAGTTACCAAGAGTGTCTCCCATGGTAGCAATGGTCCTGGATTCCAAGTCCACGTTATTAGTCAAGTTGGATAACACCATTGCTAGATGTGGCCTCCAGTCTCCCCATTTCTCATCTCCACAGCACTAAAATTAGAAGAATTAATTACAGAAATCAGTGGCAGGAACTCTGCACGTTTAAGTGTTCAAACCTAAAAAGGACTAAGAGAATTTACCTGACCTAGAGCAAGCACATGGAAGGTTCACTGCAATGATTAATAACATTAATAACAGTATCTCTTTAAGACTCAATTGCAGCTCACACTGGAACCTTACCGTGGATGCAGCTGGCATCCTTCCAGACATGAGCTGGTAAACAGTCTGCAGAGGGTCATTAATTGGGAGACTGTTGGCAAACCTAGAGAGACATTATAGAGAAAAACAAGAAATAAACACTGGGTAAGGAGTTAAATTGCACTGAACGTTCGGTCACTGTTCATCTTGCTTAGTTTAAGAAAAGGAAGTGCTGTTTGAAAATCCTACACTGAATAAGCAATTGCCCAAAGGATAACAACTAAGAGAAAACCATTATTAATTACTTGGACCTGCCAATATGACATATATCAATTCCATGCCCATAGGATGATAGGGTTCAAACATCCCTTCAATTAACTTCTCAAATTTAATTTTACAGCCTCCAGACCTCAGACAAGTGAAAGTAACAGATTACATGCATCAACTGAATACACAAATAAAACTAAAGCATAAATCTTGCACAAGCTAAATGGCTAACTCGTGATTTTAACATCAAGATTTCTGAAGCACCAGATCTCTCGTTGTCACAACAGGTAACCACACCATACTAACAAAGAACAAGCAAAGCTGTACCTGGTCATCACTCTTGCATGTGTTCTGTTGTCCATCTTGCTGGCAAGTAGCAGAGCATGACCCCATAAGCCATGCTTCATGGCTGACTCCAAAGCATCCTAAGTTAATACACAGATTAGTTTCCTGGTGGTAGCTTAATATTTAGCTCAGATAATCAGCAATCATTTTACTGTAATATTCTGACATTTCCTTGGGCCACATGCTAACACCAGAATTCAACTTTATGAACTGCAGAACATTTTCCCATCAGTATACTGCAGCATCATGAATTATTGCATGCGCTGCAAGCTGCAAAAATAGTTTTCACTGAGAGCTTTCAGATTTTTGAAAAATAAAACATTCACACAGCATCTGGAATAACAGCACGGACACTCACCTTCTTACGTCCATAAAGCAGCAGCTCTCTGAACCTCTCTGTTTCTTTCTCAAGACTATCAATTGTGGTTATAAGACTATCAGTGAGAAACGAGAGCTGGGCTTCACCAGATTCCTCCTCTACTTGTTCCAAAGCCTCATTAGTGAAATCAATTAAATTTGCTTCATTAGGGGACTTCCCAGGAAGCCATACTGTTTTATGGTCTCGGAGCAGAAGTTCAGCCAGGTCTGTTCCCACAACAGTCTATTGTGTGTGGCAGGGGGAAACAAACAAGAACAACTGTTATTTCAACACTGCCTTTGTTTTGCTCATCAATTCAGCAAGCCTCTGTCAGAACCTCTGAGCACAAATGAGCATTTTACCTGCCCCCAATCTATCAGCTGTTCCAGAATAGGTGACTACGTATAAGTACCATCTTTTACATAAATACCATCTTTGTGCATGAAGTATTTTAGGCTAGATAAGAACTCGAGCAGTAAGACATACCCCATTCTGCCTGCACAGCAGTACAATGAAGTCCCAAAGCAGACTTGCAGATTCTTTGTCAATTAAATTTTCGTTTTTAAAACATTGTGTAGCTTTATTTTGTGCAAAATTGATAACATCCACTTTATGGGTGTCATCTCTGGAAAAAAAAATGAAACAGAAGTAAAACATTCATGTCACCATTGTGACTAGTATCAGGAACAAATTAAGTGTTTCTTACAAGTGAAAAAACAAGAAATATTTTGAGTTAATTTAAACCCTGCAACTTACAATTGTAGGACAATAAAATATTAGATGAGGAAATGGAATCTAAAAAGTGAGGAAGTTTTTTTGAGGTCTGTTAGGACATACTTAGCAAGAGGACCAGGAAAGGCTCTCATTTCTTCTTGCTCTGGAGAATGTTGCATCATAGTCTGAAACACAAACACAAACCATGAGACTTGTTAAAAGTTACCACTTACAGCTACAGATCAAACACAACAGATAAATACAGAAAGATAACATGCACTGATATATAATAAAAACAATCTGTAGATCACAGTTCCCTTCCCTCCCACCCCGACAAAAAGAACGGTCAATATTTCACTGCCCATGTTTTTCTTTAAAGCATTACCTCCATGCTGTGTATTTCAACCAGGGCTGGCTGTCCTTCTGAAGGCAGGTTTGGCAGCACTTTTATTAAGAAGCCCCCAGGGCCAAACCTGGCACACAGATGAGGCACTGAAAATTTCTCAGGCGTTAAGGGCCTTAAGGGCACTGAAGGAGGGAGAAAAGATAAAATAAGAAAAACTGATGATCTGACCTGCAATTGAAGTAAAAAAGAACAAAACCAAATTCAACTTGACTAAACATTAAAATAAATTAATTGGCTCCATCCAATTTCTAAAGATCTTCAGAAAATTGAAGAATTAAAGAACTCTAAGATTCACTTATTGTTTGAACTCAGGATCTGTCTCAGATGTGTCTGTGAGATCTCTGTACAAACGCATGACATCTTCAAAGAGCCAATGATGCACCTGAGGCTACTCTGCAAAACCTCTTCCAGAGAAATGGTTAAAAAAAAATAATAAAATGGTGGATAAATCTGAAGTTTAACTTAAATCTTAATCACCCCTCGAAAGCACAAGCAGTGAAGTTCAAAAACGTATCTAAACAATGTTTACAGATGTAAGAAAGATTTCATCACCATCTAAACACTGCCATCTAACTATTGCCCTCCCATGAAAACTAGTTATGCTAAGAACAGACCAGTTCTGCTCACATACACACACAGCAGGTCGCAGTACTTTCCTGCTGACTGACTCAACGGATGTAGGAAAATGGTATCATACACTACAACCACAAACAAAAGCACAAACCACCACCAGCAGGCAGCCTCACAGTCCCCTCCCTCCTCCCTCCCCAGTGGTGCCAATACCTTGATCTACAGCTGACCATCCAGTTTCAGTCGGGTAGCCATAATCTGTAAAAGGCTGTTGTCCATCAAAGTTAGGAGCATATCCACCATACGGGTAATCTGTGTGCAGTGGCACTGCCTGTGCAGCAGTTTCATACACATTAGCCGTTAAATCGTGGTTACTTCTATACAGCTGGCTCTAAATAGATGATATTAGTGGCTGTTAGCAGCAAAGTTACACAAAGCAAGCAATCCTGCAAGCGTGGGTCCATACAGCAAGCATCCCTCCCACCCACCACCCACTTCAGTTCTTCAGAAGGCTCTTAGAACAGTTTTACCACATCACTTCATTTGGTAACGCTACCCTGCAAGTCACCTGGTGCAATAGGCTATAGAAGACAGCATCTGCTAGTGTTCTCCCTCCCTCAGTGTTTTCACCACTATTTGTTCACGTTCAAGTACGTTCAGTTCACTCCCCACAGAACATCGAGGTGTTTGTGTCAGCAGTACCATTGTGCCACTGCTTCCAGGCTCAGCTGTTGCTGGATCAACAACTACGGATCAGAATCGACGTGAATCTTTGACAGAAAATCTCACCTGATTAAATGTGATGGGTATCTAAATGGCACTCAGTGCCTAAGGATTAATGCCTAGATGATCACCAACACCACTTCCAGTACTATTGAAACCATTGGAATTCAGACAGGAGAACAACCTAACACTTACAGGAAACACGACGCAACACATGATCTGCTAGTAAAGACTCTACTACAACATCCTGAATATTCCTTCTCTTTTTCAGGTATTTGTATTTATAGCATAGGTAGATCAGCTAGATTTGGTTTTGATTTTCAAGTCAAGATAGTATGACACAAATGCTGGGTTAGACTTTTAACAGATCCCATGCTTGCAATGAGAAAAGTGACATAACACAAAGCCAGACATTATCAACTACAGCCAAGCACAGTGAGGGCAAAGTTCTCACAGAGCAACGCATGCATGGCAACTTGCACAGCTGAGTAAAGTTTTGGTTAAAGATCTCCTGACAGCTGTGCTGAACACCAAGTTCACGACTATATCACAGCACAGCCTTAACTTCCAGAGCACAATCCTTCCAAGATTAAAAAAAAAATAAAGATTGACTTATCTCTAACTTCTTACCCACTCCTAAGAGAAAGACCCAGCAAAGCTGAAAGAGCCAAGTATTGACGTGACCCTTTGAAACTCACCTGTTGGGAACGAGAGCTGAAGCTGCTCCGGTGACTGTGCACACTGTGGGAGCTCCTCAGGCTGTGACCTGAATGCTCACTGTGAACGCTGCGCCTGTCGAACTCGTCACCATAAGGATCTCTGGGAGGCTCAGTTTCATCATCAAAGCTTCCAGTAAAACGAGGATCGTATCTCCAACGATCCTCGTATCGGTCATGTCTAAAGAACAGCAACCAAAATAACGTCTAAGAACAACAACATGTCTAAGAACAACAAAAATAAACATACCCAACCATACCCAGAGGAAAGTGACTCTGCTGTACAGCTCTCAAGAAGGAAACTGTACCTAACTTCAGAAGGACTTTTAGACTACTTCCTAGATTCAGGTATTTATTACAGTAAGCAAACTGAGACTGCTTAAAGAACTTCATCTAGAATACTCAAAATCAAGACCAATGTCATGTTCCAAGGCTGTTTTAGGCAAACAAAGAATGCTTATCTGGGGGAAAAAAAAAAAACAAACACAAACCATATTTGCCTTAAATCCTTGAGGCTGATATGACAGTTGTTCCTAATTTATTTATGTTAAAGCAAAACTAACAAGAATAACTGTGAGATGCATAACATTACACTGTGAGCCTTTATTCATACATAAATGGTAGCTCTCCAAATAATTAGCACTAGGCCCTTCTCTGCCCCAGCTCTGGAAAGAGCACAGATTGAACAGACAGACCTGTTGCTGTATGGGTATGCTTCTCTCTTCTGGTAAGGGTTGTGTTCACCATCATACAAATACCTCTGGTCATAACTTCTAGGATCTCTGTATCTGGGGTCATAGGCTGATGAGTAACGTTCCCAACGACTCGGATCTTTGGAAGATAAAAAGAAATGGTTTAGATTCTGGATGTCACTACCTACAGCTTCTCTTTCCCTTCTCCTTAATTACATGCTGATTTGGACAGAAACAGAAAGATTTGGTTATTACAGTTAGCTAGGTATTCTTGAGAGGACAGTGCTTACCACCAGACAGTTCTTTTTTAACAACTTTCAAACTTAACCACAGCATGATAACATCACAGCAAATAGGAACAGAATATTTGCTACCAGCCTTCAGTGAGCCTCAGCATATGGACAGATTGTGCTTATAATCCTCACTGGCACAATATAAGCGATTGCCTTCAGAACACCAACACCACAAGGGCCCTGTGAGCGTCCAGGTAACCATGGACAAAACCAACTTCAATTTCTGTTCACACTTCACCTAAGTTTTTTCTAGAATGCTGCCTGCAGGTTAAACACCAAAGATGTGTGCCAGCAAATGGCAGGTCTGCAAAGCACTGAAGTAAAACAATTTTACACTTAGCACAGAATGCCTTCTTAATGACAAGGCAAAGATAAGCTTGAGATGGAAGAAAAATCTTTGTTTTCTATTAATACTTCTGCTGAATAAAAGAAGTACAGGAAAGATAGCATGGTGTTAAAGTACTAAAGCAGGCCCAAAGATCAACTTCTAACAAGTGTAGCTATTCTGATTGTGGAAAGGATATCAGCTTCTTTTTGTGATGACAAAAAACAAAACCAACAATAATTCTCCAATCTTGAAATTCATTTTCTCCACAAATTTCTCTCTATAGAAAACAGAGCTCATGTTGACACCTTACCTCCGTAATCATACGTGCTCGGGTAATAGCCTGGATAATAATCAGCCCAACCAGATTTTGCATAATAATCTTCAGGATATCCTTGTCTGAAAGAAAGAGCACAGGCATGAGAAGCCATTATTCCTCCTCAGATCCTTCTGAGGTCATCAGAAGATACAAAGAACTACAGAACTGCTGGTTGAGCAAATGAAGACAAAAACCACAAGAACCTGACTAAAAACACAAAACAGATCACTGATATGCAAGTACAAATGCTGTATTTATCTTCAGTAAGTCACACCACTTCTGATGGAAAATGAAAAGTGTGGCCATTAAAAGCTTTTACCGTATGCCATTTTTGAGACACTATCCCACAGTTCTTGAAACAAAGCCAGCAGAGCAATGTTAGATGAAAAGACAGAATGCAGTGTGTACAGGTGTGTTTGTACACATGCACACACGCATTCATGTACAGAAGCACGTGCATGAAAACATGTTTGTGTGGATCTAAACATTCACATGTGTACACATTCACAAAGACTCCTACGTATACATAGATACATCTTTGCACAGGAAGGAAAGGGATCTGAAAACAGTGTGCAACAACAGGAACTTCCACACTCTTCTCCTACACTCCATTCATAGCACAGTGCAAGCTCTGAAGTGGCCAAACAAGTCCTCACCAGAAAAACCAGTGGGAAGCTTGCTAGCACAGCACAGATCTTTGCAGAGGAGTTTTGATCTTATCAGATCAGGTTTATCCACCCAACCCGTCTTCTCAGCCCCCCTCAGAAAGATGCTGCTCCCTTAACCTCACCAAACTGAATTTAAGAATCTGCTTCACCAATTTGTTATGGAAATCAATGCATCACTGATACACTGCAGGAAAATCTCAGACACAAGCTTTGTGTGACATGGACACTTTGTGCTGCTGTCCTGCAGTGCTATGCTACAGCCTACATCCACATCACATCACACCAACACTGACAGACAGCAGGATTTGATCTGTCCAAAGCCCCCATGAAGATTTTAACCTCTTAAAAATAACACCCAAGAAGAGCACAAATCAGCAGGAGCTGAGCTCAGTGCTACTAAATGTTATCTCATTGCGAGAGGTCACAATGCACTGAGATTCACTTCAGACAACAGTAGAAGTTAGCACACATGGTTCAGCCTTTTCTCTTTTTACTTTCTATTCCTCAGAGCCGAAGCTTTCTACAATCTTACAGTAAGTAGAATTTTGCTTTCAATTTGAGATCTGCCCCACGAGAGATCCACCAAGAACAACAAATACTACTGATACTACATCATTTCCAGAATGTGTTCTCTGGGGGTCTCTTGGAAAGCTGCAACTTACTCACTAGATAATACAGCAGTAATATTTCATCATGAATTGGAAATTCACACAAATCACCTGTGCAATAATGATCAAGACCCAGCAATCCCTGGCAGGTGATTTGCTGCTTTCTGAGAAATACTAGGGATTTCATTTCTGCTTTTTACGCAGTAATTGCAAGCAGCATTTAAACACTGCTTCCCTCTGAAATTTCTTATTTCACACAACTAACCATATTACAGCTCCCATTTTTTCATGCCTGACCTCCACTAAAAGCTTGTTCACAAAGCTGAAACAATCACACAAATTCACTTGACACAACACCAGGTACATTTTCACTGGATTCATCCCTGTCTCACTGAGCCACACGTGCTGCTCTGCCTATCAAGCGAAGCCCACACAAGTTTGCCAAAGTGCCATTTATGAACAGAATCAGAGAACCACTCTAAGTGCCAGCAAGAAAAAAAACTGGCATTGATTAACAAACCCATGAGCTACACACGCTGCTCTTTCACAGCACAAGTGCACAGAGCTAACTTCAGCACTAAGTCTGCTGCAGTGACTTTCTGCCTGGCAGGAAAGCTAACAACCAGCTAGAGAGCTGGATAAAAGGAGCAGTGAGCTTCAGCAACAGAAAAGACAGCTGGAATCCTATCAGTGCCTTTTCAGATGTGGCATTTGATACCCCACTTCCCTATGGCAACGCAGAAGGAGTTTTTGAACTTCCTCACTGCAACTTACGCTGTAAAACTCTGAGGCACAATTACACTCAGTGCTTTAGAACATACCAGACTTCATTCAGTGTAGGGATTGCATACCTAGAAGAAGGCCTATCAGAGCAGTGACTAGCTCTGGAGCTAGGACGTTCAGGCTCAGAATACCGGTAACTGCCAGGCTCCATATAAGCAGTGCTGCTGCTGTCGTAGTACCTGTACCGTGGGTCATACTGTCCATAGCTATCCTCCTAGAAGAGACATTGACAGGTAAGGTAAGAGGCCTCCCAGCTTCAAGAATAAACCTTCATAAGCAAATTGCCACAAACACCCCAGCCGTGACAAGACAAAGAGATGCAGACCAGTAGTCTACAGGATAGATTTTGGTATTCCTCATGGCAAGGTATATCCAAGTCCATTTATATCCAAAACTTAAGAAAGAAACATTACTTCTACCACTGTGATGCTGCAAAACTGCCAATAACTGAGGCAGCAGACGAGAGCAATACCTGAACATCTCTGCCAACTACAATTAATATTAGCAACTGCTTAAACTTGTAAGTACCTTCATAGTTTAAGTTATTACTGCAATTAAATTTTGCCTGTAGTTAAATCTTGACATGAATGCCATACGGAATGTTTACCCCTGTATAACTATTAAAACTTGTAATTCAAAGATAAAAATGACTGATATCAAGGGGGGAAGAAAGGAGAAAATGAAAAATTACCAGGTAATACAGATGAGCTGCTGTTCTGGGATCTGGAGGAGGGTAAGGTGGAGGATACGGAGGCTGGTAAGCATCGTAAGGATGCCTGTAGTAGTAATAAGGGTTCTGAGGTGGACCGAAGGCATCCTGAGGAGTCTGAGGCAGGGGAGGACGCTGCAGGTCTTGCTGTGCACTTGGCAGCGCTGGCTGACCGGTGGTGGCAGGAGCTGTGGGAGCCACAGCAGCTGAGGGCTGACCAGAGCCCGGCTGCTTATCGGGGCTGGGCAGCTGTGCTGAACTTGCCTCTTGGTTCCTGGGCTCCTGGTTCTCACACTGCTGGGACGCCTGTGTGCCTCTCGGCCCTGCTGCAGTCTGGTAGTTTGAAGAAGCTGAGGACTGCCCAGAAGACGCCGGCATCTGAGCTGCCTGCATTTGTGGTTGGGATGGCAGTGCTCCCTGTACAGCTCTGTCCGGCACAGCCTGATGCTGCACATCTTTTGTCACCTGTTGATAGAAATGTTGTTTGTCACGCACCTCGGAACCAGCTTGACCAGCACTGCCAGCTGGCTGTTGAGGATGCACAGGACCACCAGAAAGCGACTGATTATGCACTTGCACGGAATTACTTGCACTGCTTTTCTCCAACGTCCGTGACACTGTAAAATCAAGCACTCCAGCAGCTTCTTCTTTGCTATTTGAACGATTTACAGAATTTTTGGTCTGTACTACAGAATTAACAGGTGGAAGCAATGCATTTGTGTTTCCACTGGGAAGATTCATCCCAGGAGAGATGGATGAATAAGCCCCTGACTTGCTAGCAAATTCAGGAGCAAAACCTTCAAAATTAACATTCTTTTGCCCTTCAGGAGCTAAATTAGATGGTGTTTTCACGAGCAAGTTTGCAGGCTGATTAGAAGCGATATCAGAGGAATTAACAGGGCTTTGTAATAAATTATGTTTTAACAGATTACTATTTGGAGGAGCATTAGCTAACAGAGATCCAACTTGCATCACAGGCAACAGTGCATTTTCCCCAGAGATGATTCCACCAGCATGTGATGTTTGGGGACCAACTGAAGGCTTGTCCCCAACCCTGGAATCCTTCATTGGCTGACTGTTCTCATTGCTGCTTAGCTGATTAGATAGAGAAATAGAAAAATTAATTGGCTGAGCCAAGTTATAACTTTGATTAGGCTGAGCAATTAGGATAGGCTGATTTTGCAAAGACTCTGTAGGTGGAGAAGACAACAAACTTGCATAACCAGAACTTGCCTGAGACTGAAGCGCCTCTTCTTCTCCCAATTTGGGAGGATTCTCAAGATTTTCAGATGATATATTTCCATCTTGGGAAGGCTGCACAGCAATACTCCCTGGTTTGGTTGGCTGCTGATTAGACAGGCCTTCTTCTGGTGGCTGAATTACTTCTACAGTTTGTTTGGCAGGTACATAAACTGCAGGAGCAGCAGGAGCTAGAAGAACATTTCCTCCAAAATTAGGTAACTCATTGTGAGCCCACAGAGTTGTTGCTGGGCTATCACACTTCTTAATTGCTCCCTGAACCCTCGTGGAGGACCTTCTCTCAGACAAAGACTGCATGTTTTCCGTAACAGGTCCAGAGTGCAACGTACTTCCAGCTTCACCAGTGACTGCAAGAGGCAGAGGGTATACCTGAGGCATGAAAATAGTTTCTAGATTATCTGGTGGCTGTTCAAGATTGCCAGGTGATGCAGCAGGCATAGCTGTACCCTTCTTGGTGTTCTTCTGGTTCGGGTGGTTCTCCCTTAATTCAACCACCATTTTTGCTTGGTCAATCTCTGCAGGTTTTATACCAACTCCATGGGACCTCACGGGCTCAAAAGAACTATTTGCACTGGTCTGAAATACTCCTGTGGGCTTAGGAGGACTCGGAGTTGGAGGCTGGGACAGGTTACCATGGTAGCTCTTGTTTGGATTGATCTCACTTGAATCATCTCCCAGAGGAGAAGAGTCTATCTGTTTAAAGAAGCAAGCAGAAGATTCCTCATCGGGCTTCCCGCTTTCTTGCTGAATAAATGTACCAATCTGCTCCTGAGGCCTTGCTGAGCTAGAAGCACTCCTATGGCTGATGTTGCTATAGTTTGAAGACACACTATCTGGTCGTACAGGATGAGCTAACGAATCAGGTGCCTCCAGATTTGGTCCTCCTTCAGCATGGCTCACAACAGCGTTCTTTGGAAGCACCTGACCCGGTAAGGACCCATATCTGTACAGATCAGGATGAGCAGAAGGGGACGAAGCATTCATGTTACACGGCTCACTTGGCAGCACTTCTTGGTTCTGTATGCACTCCAGGTTCTCCACGTTTTCATACTGTGACCCACCATTCCCAGGTGCATCACCCACACCTGCTTTGCCATCACTAACAAACATTGATTGCTTAGCAGCCTGTGCCTCCTGCTGACTTAGAATTTTAGGAAAATACTGGACATCCATCCCTTTTTGTATCATCTCGTTGGCTGAACCTGTACCCATCTGAGCCTGAGAGAGAACGTTAGCTGGAGCCCGCTGAGGATGCCCTGGCTGGTGATACAAGGGTGATGAATGTGGTTGACAAGCAAACTCAGGTTTCTCAACCATGTAATTTTTTTCGGATGAAAGTATTTCTTCATTTTCTGCCTCATCCCCTTTGAAAAACATGGAAAGGGTTCCTGAGTCTTGGTCTGTGGGAACAGGTCTATTTGATGCTTCAGACATACCTGGAGACTGTTTCTGGAGGTTATTTTCCTGAGCTGTAGGAATGACAGAGCTGGAGTCTTGCAACGGTGGCTGTGGGTAAAACTGCTCCTGGTAAGGTTGATTTAACCAAGCATTTGTCGTTTCTGTGTTCTGTCTAAAGACATTTCCAGGCTGGAAGCTGTTCATGTGATGACCACTATTTGCAGAGCCATTTTTCCCATTTTTTTCACAACCAACAGCTAAAGGCGCTTGCACAGCATTCTGTGGAACTCCTTGATGCACAGGACCACGCTGTAAATTAGTCTGCGGAGGAGGATGAGAAGTGCTAACAGAAGACTGGGAAACGTTATGAATGTCAGTCTGAGAATGTGGTTCAGAATAGGGCACAAAATTTCGAACTGGAGACTGCAGGTTACCTTGAACAGGTCTCCACTGAGACACGGGCTGCTGAGGAGCTGGAGGGAAAAGAGCTGTTGCAGGGGGTCCAGAAGAAACGTCGCTCGGATCTCTGCTAACATCTTGCCTACCTCCAGGCTTGTTTGACACAGACACCATTCCAGGATGCACACTGAAAGAATTCTCAAGTGCTGTTCCTGCATTATAATGCGACGGTACTGCAGACCCATGGAGTCCGAGATCCGCATTTGGATGCACGTCCGCAGTGCTGTTTGTAACATATCCTGGGGATGGAGCAGGCATTGGAACATTAGAAAACGTACTGCTGTTTGCTCCTGGTTGAGATACAGAAGCTGGCAGTGACGGATGCAGTCCATGAGGATTGTCCCCTACGTGAGCTGGCGAAGCATGCACAACGGCTGGCTGCGGAAACGCCGCTGGGGAAGAACTTTGCATAACCAGTGCGTTGCCCTTGGATGGATTATCTAAAGGGGCAGTAAAACCCTGCGGAGTCTGTCTGCCAAAGGCAAAAGGGTCTGTCACAGGCTGCACCGGGGCAGCTGTTGCATTTGCTCGTTTACTGAGCGATGTGCTTCTCCAGTACGTGTTCCGAGCAATGCCTGCAGGAGGTGGAGCTGCTGCTCCTGCTGGAACAGTCTGCGGAGGCTGCTGCATGGTGGCCTTCCAGCAGGGTCAGATGCCAGATGAAAAACAAGTAGTGGATGCTGGAGACAAATTCCTTCTTGCACTCTGTTAGGACAAAAACATGACAAGTCATTTTCCTTTCCTGCAATGTAAGTCCCACTTCAGCAACTTCTACCTTAGAAACAAAACAAACAAAAGATGTCTCTGCTCTCTAAAACATATAAGAAATTCACACCCAGCATTGTAATTCTAAATCCAAGCACCGTTTTAATGAAGCTTAACACTGAGTGAAACACCAAACACTGAAAAGGGCAAAAGGAAGCAACAGTCAGAACGCAACAGCATCTGCAAGCACCATGGTATGCTGAATGTAATTCAAATGCATTGACAAAATGTTACTGTCAGGAATAATGCTTCCTAATCTCTGCTGCATTATTGCTCAACTGAACAGATCTTTTTACAGGTTAGATGAGAAGCACTCAAGAAGGAGCTCACCGAACGTTCCTCACTTGAACAGAACGTGTTCCACTTTTGTTTAAATAAATAAAATATCGTTCAGGACAGCAGTAGCTGTTGAGAAAGAAAACTGCGTTCATCAGAAATATTCTCTCACATAGATGAACGCTGCTGCACAATAGCAGAACTGCATTTAAAAATATTAAATGCAATCCACTCCCACCCACACCTACTGATTAATTGATGCTCTCACTTTCACCTCAGCAGGACTTCAGCACAGCGCCACAGAGCGACAGTCACACTGCAGGACAGGTACAGAAGCACTCCGGCTCTGCCAGCAAGAACTTCACAGAATGGTTTGGGTGGGGAGGGACCTTAAAGCCCAGCCAGCCCCTGCCACGAGCTGGCTGCTCCCCAGAGATCAGGCAGCCCAGGGCCCCATCCAGCCCAGCCTTGGCACCTCCTTGGCTGGTTAGGAACTCGTATCGAAAAGTCACACTTGTGTAATTTTAACAGCAGTAGAAAAGTTTAAATGCAAAATAATAATAATTCTGGTTTAACAAAAAGACAGTGGAGTGAATGCTGCTTATCTACATGCATTCCGTAGATATATAATGAAAACTTACTATGAAAAAAAGCATGCTGTACAGACAGCACAATTTGTACAGACTGTATCACAGTCAGCACAGCTTCCCCTGCGGAACATCTCTCCTACTCATCACCAAAGAACCCAACATTCCAGTGTATAATCTAGGCTTCTCTTCCAAAGGGCCAAGAACACCAATCAGCAGAGGCAGGGTCTCTCCATCGCTTCTCGTTATCCACACTTTTCATAGACCTGTTTGACTGCTTCAAACCCTAAGCTCAGATCTCGTTATTAACAGAAAAACTATTTGTGAAGTAATCAAGCACAAAAGCAAACTGTTTTATAACTCAGATACCCAACTCCAAGTTTCTGATGTGGGCTTCATTCCTTCCTGTCCTACCAGATGTACACACACACAAAACCCTTACACTTTTCCCACTCTTGTAACAACCTGTACTAGTAATTAGCTAATTAAAGTCGGTGTGAGTTTTCTTTCTCAGCCCTGCTTTAGAATCCCCATAACAAGATTCCTATCACTGCATTACAGAGGTTCAACACGAGGGCACCAGATTCCTTGCAGAAGAAAAGTTAATATTAACAGACTGCACACAGTAGTAAAAGCGTGCAATATCTGAAGAATTAAGTCCAAATAAAACCAGCGTGCCCATGGCAGTTTAGCTCAAACAGAAGATATCAGCTCAGAGATACCGATCCTCCCTGCCTCCAATCCACAGAAATGCCTGTAAGAAAATTCTACGTCACTACATAACCAAAGATCCAACTCTTTGCCTTATCTAGTTCGGTAATTCTGCACTTTCTGATGGTTTATTAATGGATAGGAGACCAGACTGATAAACATTAATCACCAGCAACAACAACTGTTTCCAGATATGCCAAGAAAACGCTACCAAAAAGAAAGAAAATGACCAGAACTACTGTCTGGACAAGGCTATGGTTAAATTCATCTAATATACCTACACTCACTACTTCAAAGTCCTCTGTGAAGTTCTATTGATACTAAGAAATAAACTTGGGGAGAATTAATTTAATCCCATTCCCAATGCTAGATAAGCTGCTCTAAAACATAAATGGGCCCACAAAGCAGGTTACTGAGCACCTTTATGACCAGTTTTTGGGCCACGGGTTTTTCAATTCTTCCCAATGCAAACAGCTGCGTACAGGCAGAAACAGACTGGGGACGTTCTGCCTTAACACCGCTCATTGCTTCCTGCCTGCCTCATAAGCGGGAACCACGGCTGCGATGGGAGAAGAACCCTTCGGGAACCAGAAGCACAAAGCTTAATGGGATTGACTGGTGGTAATAAAAAATAAAAGCGTTAATTATTCCACCACCAAATCGCCAGCAGATCCCTGCATCTTCAGGCAGCCACCCGACAGAGCCAGCACCAGCTCTGCTCCAGCAAAGCAGACACACCTGACCCCTCACACAGGCGACAAACAACCAACAGCACACAACCTCCCCCCGTCTGAAGAAGTTCTGCTGGGTGCGGGCCCAGGCGGGGCCCCTTCTGTCCGTGAGACGGCCACGACGACGCACATCAGTACGACCCTGCCCCACGATCGGCTCCAGGCCCCACGTTACACACTCGGCCCGTTCGGGATTCCCGGCCCCACCGCCGCCCCGCCGCCTCCCTGCGAGGCACGGAGCGCTCCCGGGCCCGGTGCCGGCACTTCGAGCCCAGCGCTCGCCGCTCAGCCCTCCCTCCCCGCGCCGCCCTTGTCACAGCCCATTCCCGCCGTACCTGGCGGCCGCCGCTGGCCGATCCCCTCAGCGCCGAGCGCCGCCCCCCCTCGCGGTCGCAGCTCCGTGCCCCCCCGCCGCCGCCATCTTGGCACATCCGGCCTCAGTTCCGCCGCCGACCGCCGACGTGTCACGGCGCGCGCGCGATGACGTCACGGCGCGTGAAGGGCCGGCGCCGCGCGCTTGGCCGAGTTCTGTTTTCTCTGCCTTTCTTCCTTCCGCGTTCCTTTAAAGGCGAAAAGGGGGACGGCGGGACGCGGCGGGTTAAAGGCAAAAAAGATAACAGAAAAAAAATAAAAACAACCAGATGAAAGGCGGAAGCGGCTCTGACTGCGCCCGCCCCTCAATGCCGTGGCCTGGCGCAGGCGCAGTGCGGTTGCGGCCTCTGTAGGCCCTCGTTCGAGTCTCGCCATGGGACCGCCGGTTCGAATCCCGCCTCCGGTGGCTGCCGGCACGAGCGCTCGTCAGCTTTACTCCGCCTTGTTGTGCTGTCCCAGCGCCCTTCTTCACGCTGGGGTTCCCTGTAAGCGGTCCTGGTGCTTCCCGGCTTCTTGAGGAAGCCTCCCCGCGGCATTCCTGTCTTCTCCATCAGGGGGTGCAATGGCGAAGATGGCCGCCAGGGCGGGACAGAGCACCGCGCTCCTGCCTCAGCCCAGCGGGCGGGAAGCTGCTGCTCCTTCGCGTCTCCGAAGTCCCGGCCTCTCAGGGCTGGTTTGTGAGGGAGATTCATCGCGTGGTTTTCGTCACGTAGGGAGCGCAGAATTTGGCAGGTGCCGCAGCTCGGTGTGCGCACATCGATCCCTCCGCGATGTATTCAGGCGGTAGCGTAATATCAAACAGCTCTGCAGGTCTGAAGATGCCGTTCCCTCCTGCTCTGTGTTCCAGGGGCTGTCCCACGGGAACGCAGAGCTTTTAGGAAGGCTCGTTGTTCTGACGGAGAGCAGAGTCTCCCATCTGCCAGAGTTTGCACGCAGCAGCAGCGGCCACTCTGTTCAGTGCTGTCGCAGAACAACAGGAGGGGAAAACACGACTGACCTAAACAAACATCTTAATCAGGGGTCATTATCAGTGCAGGAGGTGTTCCAGCACGCCTGGTCATTAAGGCAGGGTAATATCCTCAAAGCAGCACTTTGATGCTGCTGTGGGAACCAGAGGAGCGCTGGCTGCAGTGCCTTTCATCTCCCTCTTTTGTAGGGAGTTCCATAAAGCAGCTCGTCAAACACCACTTCCCTCCATGGGCACGGAGGGCAGATAAAGCCCTGCTGTCCCCTTGATATTTTCTCCAACAGGTGTAATCTGAGGAAACGTGATTCTAATTAGTCTGATTGGCTTTTAAAACACACATATGCATGCCGTAAATAGCACCAACAGCTCATTCTGCAGCTACATATTTATATATCTAACCCTCTTAAGCTCACACATTCAGTTCAAACACCAACGATGGCATCTCACCTTTTCTTTTCTCCTGTTAATTACGTGGTTATAAAGAATTGTCACATTGAGGCGCCCAATCCCTTTGGAAGCTTTCTGATCTGCTTTACTCCGTCCATGTTAACTGATGTGTCATTCCAGAGAGGCTACACCTGTGATGAGTTTGGCTCTTTCTTGCATTCTTGAGGGGTTGATTGGAGCTGCAATTCAGCAATCAGGGCTCAAGCAGCTGTTAGCAACCTCCTGAGCAAACACCGACAGACAGCCCGGAGGTAAACACAATACAGAGTAGCGATTTCTAAATGTCTAATTGAGTAGGAATAATGAAAACAAAAGATAATTAAAAAACCCTGCCCTCCAGCACGTAAACAAATAGTTCAGATGCACCTATTCCTCAGAGCACCAACATGCATACCATCGGGACAGCTTGGAGGTGATCTTTTTCACTGAGACTTCTGAACTCTTCTATAGTGTGGAATGTGATCATAGAATCGTAGAATGGCCTGGGATGAAAAGGACTTCAAAGATCATCTCGTTTCAACTCCCCCCAGGCAGGGTCGCCAACCACCAGACCAGGCTGTGCAGAGCCACATCCAGCCTGGATCTTAGTGCTTCTCAGCCTTTTCCATCTGGAATCCTAAAGCAACTATGCCTGCCACGACCCACCCATCCCCTGGCACTTTCTGTTGGCAAAAGGGCTTGAAATTCAGCTCCCAGCATCTGTGGTGGTGAGAGGATTTGGGGCTGTGGTTGGACAACACGAGTTGGGTGGAGGGGGCTGGAGGAAGGCAAAGCCTTCTGCACAGAGTCTGTGGGAAAGTGTGGAGGGAGAGACACTTTATCTGTTGAAAGCCTTCTGTGACTTTTAATTTGTATTCATTTATGGCCAGTTTATTAGTATGTATTCACACGCCAGTTCTTTTCAGTTTTGGGGTGCTGTGGGACAAATAGCTACGTTCCAATGGGCACAGTGGTGAAGGGTTGATGGTTGGACCTGATCTTATCAGTCTTTTCCAGCCTTAATGATTCCCTGATTTTGCCCTTCCTCAGCATTCAGCCTTATTCCATGCTGTATTCCTGATGTACCCTCATGGATCTGGGTGAAATTGCAGGCTTTGTGCACCCCAGCTTCTGAACCTGAGCCACATGTTTAGTTGTCACTTACAGTGTCATGTTTTACAAATCCTCACAGCCCTTTTTGTACCTGTTCAGGCCAAATTCCTGCCTTGACCACAAGTGGACTGGAGTGTTACACGCTAGGCCAGAAAGGAGCAGGAAAAAGTCTTGCTAATGGCTCCCATTGGCACAGATGTGCTCCAGACCCTAAGGCATGCCATGCTTATGGCCACAGGCACGAGCTGTGGGGTGGGTACGTGTGGGAGAAGCCAGGAGGGATGGGCTGCATGGAAACAGGGCTGGGTGCTCCCAGACGTGATTCATGGACAGCACATGCGTAAGTCATGATGGAGGCTGACAAATTCCCTCCCTTCAATCCAAGATTGAGTGGTGCTGGATCATGTACGACGTGATGTGGGGTGTCTGAGACCAGCAAAAAAGCCAAGAGGATGGCTCACTTAAGCTTGCACTGAGCGATAAGGACGGATGCTGGCAGCACGAGCACTTGCTACAGCAGCTGTGCAGCTTCTGGAGTCTGGCAGAGTGCAAAAAGTGCATTGCTGCAGCTGCTGACCGGACGTATAGCAATGTCTGAGGGCCGGGCACCCGAGACATGCACACACATGCCAGCTCCATGCCTGAATGGAAAATAGCAGCATTCCAGGAGGTACTGAGCTTATCTACTGCAGGGAGGAGGTCCAGAGCGTGGCTATTTATATCAGCATATTTAGGAGTGCGCAGTTGCATGTCGAATACGGAGTCCCTGTGGGAAGAGAAAGAATTGAAATAAATTACCTTACAGATCCGAGTTCAGCGAATGTCACTGCATGGTGGGTGCAGGGCATGGAGCTCTGTGGACCTCGGCAGCGCCTTCAGATGCCTTTCTGTCTGTATCCTTGTAAGAGACCACATCTGAGGGCCAGAGCTGCCATTTGCTTAGCAGTGTATGAAGCAGGAAGCATTGCACATAATTCTTGTCACCACCTGTGGAGGGCTGCTTCTACAGACCCCAAATAATTAAAAGCATGCAGCTGTGCTTTACCCTTGGCTGCCTCCTCAGCCACGAGTGTTCTCCTAGAAATCTCCCGCTAGTGATAGGTTTGGAATGCACATGGCAGATTGCAAAGCACATTTTACCCCTCCTGGGTTCCATCCTGCCAGCAGAGGCAGCACGGGAGGCTGTGACACCCAGAGCACAGGAGGACAGCAGGAGGCTGAGTGCACTGCTCACACCTGGGGGTTTTGATAAGGAGAAAGCGTCACTGACCAGAGGACAGCCCTGCAGCATGGAAAGCCAAGTGGGCATCCAGCCCAGATTGCAGTCAATCCACAACAAAAGCACCAAGTTCCAGTTTTAGTAAAATCTAGATGCCCAGAAGCATCATTTATTGCAAATCAGTTAACCAAAAAAAAATACATCATTTTTGCAAACTACAACTTTGCATGTAGATAACTTTATTACAGAAGATATCTTTTCTTAAACTACACTCTAGTTTATAAAACATAGGAAGATTCAACACCACGTGATGTTTTTATCACTCATTTTAGGGATGTCACAACAACAACGGCCTGAAATGTTCACTAAGATGAGTGCTCAAAGCTCTGTGCTTTGAGAAATCCATTTTATTTGGTGTTCTAATAGAAAGGAATGAGGAAGAAGAACCTTTTTCTTAGGCTTTGTGGATTAGCTGCGCTCTATCTGCCTGTCCCATAGCTCTAGTCACAGGGCTTTGCACCCGAGCGAGTGAGATCCCAACACCTCTACAAGGTGATATATTTCTGATATATTTAAGACTTGCTCATTTAGATTTTTGAAACAAAATCCACCTTCTTTTTAAAAACAAAACAACAACAACAACAAAAATACGTATTTACAAACATTAAATCTGCCACAGGCTTATACTATATTTTACACAGGATACACAGAACGAGTGAACATCAATACAAAAAAAGATGCAGCACTCCAGACTCCCAGGAACGAAACGTCAGCGGCTCCGAGCGCAGCCAGGCTGTGCTGCCCCAGCTCAGCCCAGTGGCTGCAGGGCTTCCTCACCCCTCGGGCTGTCTGCCTTCAGACATTCCCTCTACCATAGGCAGCCATCCTTAAAATAAGGATGTGGTTTACAAGTTTACATCGGCGTTTCTTCTTTTTTTTTTTTGTTCAACAGTTACTCAAATGCAAACACACACACACACAAAAAAAAACAACCAGCAACTAAAACAAGAGGAAAGGTATTCAAAGTAAAAGTTCAGTCTCCTTTGTGTATGAGCTCCACAGCTGTGGGTTTGGTGCATACCCCTCCTTATGGGTTTGCCCTCTCAGGAAGTGTGGCAGATGCTCTTCTTGGGCTGTAGGGTGGCTGTTGGTTTGTTTTATCTCAGAACCTGTCCTTACAGGTCTATAAACGTGATTTATTTTTTTTTTTTAATCATAAAAATCATTTAAATATATATTTATATATATATAAAAACGAGAGAGAACAAAAATTCCTATTATTGAGGCAAATATACAACTCTATAATACTGAAATTTAAACAAGGACCGGTACCATAAAATGTCCTCTCAGATAGAACAGCAAAGGAAACATTTTAAAGTACATTTCAAGAACCCACCCATACTGAATTTATTTCCCTATGGAGTGGCATTTTTAGTCAATTTTTTTCTTCCTCTTTTCTTTCTCACATCTCTTTCCGAATTGAAAGAGAAAACAAAAAAAAATAAATTAATGGCATTGCAGAATCCTGAATGGTCGCTTATAGCTTTACATAAACATCTCCTCTCAAATCAGCACAACGAACCCCCGAACAAAAGAGAATGTCCCATAAAAACCTCATCTTTACGATTCCTCGAAACACAACTGGTGTCTCACATTGAGTTCTTAACAATAGAACATATAAATAAAAAAAAAGGCAGTGTTCTCGTGTAAAATAAAAAGTACATAAATAAATACTAAAAAAAAAAAAAAAAAAAGGAAATTTATTTTTTTTTTTTTTTTTTTTTTTTTTCACTTTTGTATAAAAACATATTTAAAAAAAAAAGGATCCTTTAATAAAAGCATCCAGCGTCCTGTTTAACAACAAGAGCCGTCTCTCAGGCTGCAGTCCCTGAGCCCCACTGGGTCTCACTTGAAGGCCTCGGGGATGTGTCCCATCTGCGACTGCATGCTGGTGGGGGGGCTGGAGATGCCCTCGGACCAGTCGGACACATTGGAGTGGGGCGAGGAGCTCGACCACTGGTCTGGAGACTCAGGAGAGGGAGTGAGGAAGGGGTGGTCGGGCACCTGGAGCTGGTGGCTGGGGGTGTTGTCCAACGGGGAGGAATAGCTGTGCTGGGAAGGGGGGGTCAGGAACTGCGTGGTGGTCATGGGCTGCGCGAGGGAGGACGGCAGAGAGGTGGGAAGCAGCTGCGAATCTTGGGGCAGGATGGTGTGCACTGCCATGGCGCTGCTGCTCACCGGCTGCATGTCGGGCTGGCTCAGCTCAGTACCGAGGAAATTTTGGCCCATGTGGCTGCTGGCATTGGAGCCGGGGTTGTGGTGCTGCTGCGGCTGAGGCTGCTGCTGGGGCTGCTGCTGGGGCTGCTGCATGCCGGGCTGCGGCTGCATGCTGGGCTGCTGCATGCCGGGCTGCTGCATCTGCTGCATCTGCTGGTTCTGCAGCAGGTGGGGCTGGGAGGCCAGCCGGGTGCTGGGCATGGCCTGGTAGCTCATCATCTGCGACAGGCTGGTGCTGGGCAGCCCGTTGTGCAGGGAGCTCATCATGCCGTGCTGCAGGTTCTGCGCCTGCTGGTGCGTGCCCGGCTGCATGCCGCCCCGCATGGCGCTGTACTGGTTCTGCACCATGCCGCTCTGCAGCCGGCTCAGCCAGTCGCACTGCCCGCTCAGGCCAGCGGCTCCGCCGACAGAGAAACTCATCGGGGCGTTGCTCATGGCCGTGCTGGGGCTGGAGACGGGGAGATGCGAGAGGCGCGGCGGCACCGCCTCGAAGGCCATCCTGCCAGAGCCGCCCAGGGTCATCTCCTGCTTCCCTGCCATGTTGAGGTGGTTGATGCTCATGTGGGCGTCGGGCATGCCCGGCAGGTGGTTCAGCGGCATGGAAGGGGACTGCTGGAACGGAGACGTCATCAGCGGAGGGGAGGCGACGTCGGACAGGTACCCATGGGGTGACTCCAGGGAGTCCACTGGGGACAGCACGCTGGAGTTGTCGAGCAGACAGCCTTTTCCATCTTGTGATTTTTTCCTCCGGGCTTTCAGGTCTTTGGAATCCTTGCCGTTGCAGCTCAGGCCCTTGGTGCTCGGCTTTCTGGCTTTCTTGCCCTGCACGGCCGGCTTCAGGTTGCCGATGTAACTGCTGGGGGAGCAGAGCGGGGGGGACAACGTGGGGGCCCCGAGTGGGCCGCTGTGCAGCGGAGGGCTCCGCACCAGGTTGTACTCATCCAGCAGGCGCACGATGTCGTGGTGCATGCGCTCCTGCGCGATGTCCCGCGGCAGCCGGTCCATGTGGTCCGTGATGTCGCGGTTCGCAAAGTGGTCCAACAGGACCTTGGCTGTTTCGTAGCTCCCTTCTCTGGCGGCGAGGAACAGCGGGGTCTCCTCCTAGAAACCCAGACGTGGTTAGGTCCATACTCACTCATCTTCCAGGTAACACCACACTGTACCCATTACCAAGCACTGCATACGGCGTAACCCTTAACACCAAACCCCACACCTGGAGTCACAGCAGAACAACAGTCTCAGCGCCAGGCAGTGTTGTATTACAAGCTCACACTGCCCTTTAACGTAGTGCCCAAATACTTCTTTCCCTGCCCACTGGTCAGCCCCAAAGACCCTACCTTATTGTTCTGCATATCCTTATTGGCACCGTTCTTCAAGAGGACGACTGCGGCTTCAACATTGTTCACAGCAGCTGCCCAGTGCAGTGCTGACTTGCCTACAGGAGAAGGCCAGGAAACAGCAAGAATTAGTGAGTGGGAAGGGGACTAATAAAGCAGCTCTCTTCTTCTTTAGCCTCCCACTGTACCCAGATCATCCACAGCGTTGACATCTGCATGGCAGTTGATGAGGTCCTCCAGCATCCCCTCCACAGCCAAGCGAGCAGCAAGGATCAGTGGGGTCGTCCCGTCGTGCATTCGGGCATCGAGATCAGTCGCCCTGTTCCTTATCAGGATCTGCCCCAGCCAGAGGAAGCATAAACGTTAGGTGGGACAGACCTCAGAGATGCACAGAGCTTGCAAGCCCCTCCTGGAGTGTGTCACAGAACCATAATGGTTGGGTTGGGTTGGAAGGGACATCAAAGCCCATCCAGCCCCAAGCCCTGCTGTGGGTTGGTTGCCATCCACCGGATGAAGCTGCCCAGGGTCCCATCCAACCTGCACCGCTGACCCAACACGCGGGACCAAATGCTTTCTGCAGAAAAACAGCGGTGCAAGGACCCATTACCTGGAAGACTCCTTGGGCATCGGCAGAGACGGCGGCGTGCAGAGGGGTCCTGCCCATGTTATCCTGAATATTTGCATCAGCACTGGCCTCCAGCAGGCGTTTGGCAGCGTCGGAGCGCGAGTAGCGGGCAGCCAGGTGCAGCGCGGTCTCGCCAGTGCGGTCGGTCTGGTTGTGCAAACTGGCGCCCTGGTAGATGAAATCTGAGATGACTGCAGGAGCATCGTCCTCCTCCTCGCTGTTACCAGTCTCCAGCCCTCCTCCGCTGCACGAGGCGATCATGAGGGGCGTGAAACCATCTGAAAAGCATGGGGGAAATCGGTGAGAAAAGGCTCGCTGCCTTCCTGTAACACGGCGGCTCAGCGAGATGCTCTGTCTGCAATAGATGCTTATTCCTGTGGGTGCACACAGACTGAGTTCCTGACTGCTTCTGCACATCAAACACGAATATCCTTCCTCTGATATGGATGTGAAATTCCTCTGTGGCTATCTCAGCACTCTCTGGTTTTCCTGCTGTCTCCTAGCTGGCACACTGACATGCAAGGTGTGATCAATACGGAGGGTTGCTCAGCACAGACTTCAGTGTGGTACAGCACAGCCTTAGCTATTTTCATCATTTCAGCAGATGGTTTCAGAGAGATGGGGAAGACCAAATATTTGAAACAGTTTAAGTGTCTACTAATTATTAACACAGCCAAAAGCTTGGAAAGAAGATCATGAAATGTGCATTCGGAAGTGGATGATCTCTAAGGCCCCTTCCAACCCAAGGGCAGGGGAGAAGTGGAATGACTTAATAGTTCTCCTGTATCCTCTGATTTCCCTCTCCACGATTAAATAAAGAGATCTTGCTGAAAATAGAATTTGGCAGTGTCTCATGCAGAACAGCAACTGTGCCATGCAGAGGGGTGAGCGGTAACTGCGACATGTGGCTGAGAGGGCAGGGACAGCACGTTAAAAACGGAGATGGGAGCTGTGGGACTGCCCATCTGCAGGCAGTGAGGATTTGAGAAGAGCCAAAAAGAGAAGGCAGAGAGCCTTACCTGGACCTCGCACGTTGACATCCATGCAGTCTGCATCGATCTCGCCCTGCGGTGGGGTTGGGGCCATGGAGGAGATGCGGAGGTCGGCAGCATCCAGGTGCTGCTGAGTCCACTGCCTGTGGTCTGTCTGGTCATCTGTATCAGGCAGCATCGCTTGCTCCTCGAACTGAGGGACAACAACAAATGCTCAGTGTGGGATGGGGGAGCTGAGCTGAGCTGCAAGGTGGGAAGTTCTGCAAGCTGCACAGGTGTGTTTGCATTGCAAGCAGGTTTAGAAAACGGCCTTGGGAAGTCCCAAGGGACATCTTGTGTGCTGCTTTCCATGGAGCTCTGTTCTTTCCCTGCCACAGCCCAGAGAGCAGCTGCTGCAGCGCAGAAAGGGAATCCTGCAAGCAGCTTACCCTGAACTTCTTGGTGTCCAGGGTCTCCTCGTCACCCCACTCATTTTGGTTGTCGTCCATCAGCGTGCCGTCAGAGGCATTTTTGAGGGGTCTTTGAAAATAAAACCATGCCAAGAATTAGTTCCTCTGCAGGGACAGGTCTGTGATGGGCTGTGCTTTAAACTTGCACAGAAGAACCAACGAGGCTAATTTTCAGGACATTCCCCTCAAGGTGCCTTTCATACTCTCCCAAGAGCCAACGGACCAGGAAGCATTAAAAAACCTCCTCCAAACTGAAGTGTGGTTTTCCCAACGCAGAACAATACAAAACCCCACTTTTCTCCTCCCCACCACCCCACCACAATGCCCTAGAGAACAAAACCAATGGGACGGTTCAGAAGAGCCTCCAAACAGCCCCACTCTGCTGTGCCTGGCAGATAACAAACCCGTTACTCACTTCAGTCCAACAGAATCTTCCCCAAGCGGCTCTCGGCGCTTCTTCTTGCTTGACTCTGTCACTTTGAAGCCCTCTGGGAACCAGAGCTGGCCATGCTCCCTGCGCCGCTTGCGGGACACCAGCACTCCCACTCCAATGAAAGCGAGCAAGACCAGTGCAGCCACCACCACATACATAGGATACAGCTGGGAGTTCCTCGCGGGCTCCGCCGTTTCACCTGCAAAGCAATGGGGCACAGAGAGATGCTGAGACATGAAGCTGCATAGCAAACGAGTGACAGAGTGGAAATGAAGCAAAATTAGTTAATAAAGGGACCCGAGGCTGATCTAAATCAGCCCCCTCCCAAAATAAGGTCATTTTATACGCTATTAATCAGAATTGCAAACTATCGGCAAATTCTCCGCTGCGCAAGGCAGCCTGCATCAGGAGACAGCTTTACTTTTTTCTCCTTTAAGGAAAAGGATTAGCAAACTTCAAATCACTGCGCTTGCATTGAGCTGTTAAGACAAAAGGATTTAGGGGGGATTTTCAAGATGCAAACTTCAACTCCTTGCATGTCACTGATTGATTGGAGCTGGTTGGGCTGCGTGGGCTTTTTTTTTTTTTTTTTTTTTTTTAACTTTTATAGTGATAATGATTTTGAAATAAACCTGGAATAAGCAAAAATCATAAGCATTTTTGGTGTTGTTTTTAAAAACAGACTTAAAGGAATAAAAAGATGCATTAATTATGAAAACCAGATTGCGCTCAAATGTGGCACCTGAGCCAGCAGACCGATAACTGAGCACGGATGAGGTGGGGAAGTTTCAGGCTCTCATCAGCTGCACTTACTCTTGACGGCCTCTATTTTGTAGGGAATGTTCAGGTTGCCCAGGGAGGCCAAGGCCCCCAGGAAGGCTGCCACATCAGTTGCACTCTGGAAGCACTGGGAGGACGACTGGATGCACTGCCGGTTGTCAATTTCCAAGTAGACGATGGACCTGTGAGAGAAGAGTCAATGGGAGATGAGGGGCCGCCATCAATCACCATGCAGGGCAGTGGGCAGCAGCAGCAGTGAGTCCATCTCGTCTCTTCCCCGTGGCTCGAGCCCTGGGCTCACACTGATGGTCAATTGGATCTGCCTCCACAAACACTGCAAAGCCTAACTCCTTATCTACAGGAATGCGAGGGAACCTGCTGCACCATGCTCTGAAATTACCCAGACACTACAACATCGTAAATAAGGCTGTTTGGGAGCCACAAGATCTTTCACATCAGTTTCACTGCTCAAACTCCTTTGGTTTCGTTGACTTTTGATTAAGTCCACAGAGAGGGAAGGTCAGATCTATATGTTTATACAAAAGAGCTCCAAACACAGTCTGCAGCGATTGAGTTTTACAACAAAGCATTTCCCAGGGAGAACCTGAGGCTTAGCCCAACGCCTTCCTGTGAGCAGACATCAGCTGGGCCAGCCCCTCAACCCCACAACATCCAGTGCGGGAGGCCCACAGCACCGTGCAGAGGTTCAGGTTGGGTATTAGGAAAGATTTCTTCTCCAAAAGTGCAGTAATGCATTGGCACAGCTGCCCAGGGAAGTGGGGCAGTCACCATCCCTGAAGGTGCTCCAAAACTGTGGAGATGTGGCACTGAGGGCTGTGGTCAGGGGACACGGTGGGACAGATTGGGGTTGGGGATCTGAGAGGGCTGTCCCAGTCTTAATGATTCTGTGATTCTATGTGATTCTATGCCATTATTATCAATGCACAAAACCAACCCTGCTCCGTGACAGAGGCACCCACCGGTCCCCTTACCCTCTGATGTCCATCTGATCCAGCTCTCTCTTCTGCCTCCTGCCAGCCCTCGAGTAGAAGCTGCTCTTCACTTTGTTGATGACAGCACTGGACATATCTGCCCAGTCCTCCGTTGACCTCTTGATGTAGTGCTTTTTCAGCTCCTCCTCGTTGCCGTAGTAAGGGAAGATCATGTACTCTCCCTTGGCATTCTTCTTGAAGACCACATTGGTGTGCAGCACGCGGCTCAGCTCCCTCAGGAAGTTGAAGGAATTGTTCTTCAGGTTCTCGGGGGTGATGAGCACCACCACCACCAGCGTGCCGTCCGCCAGCTTCTCAGGCATGTTGTTTGCACAGTCCAGCCCGTCCCACTCACACTCAAAGTTATTGCAGCCCTGGTCACAGTGACCATCTGAGAAGTGGTCCTTACAGTACTGGTCGTACAGGGGGCTGGGCAGAAGGGAAGAAAGACAAAGGAATGAATTAGAGCAGGCACTGTGTGTGCTACGGGTCAACGGTTGGACTAGATGATCTTAGAAGTCAAGCTTTAATGATTTTATGATTCTATGGTGATTGCTAAGGAAATAGTTTGCGCTTCCCAATGAGCTCTCTTTTGTGTAAATATTATGTATCTTAATGGATATGGGACCAGTTGACATGGAAGGCAATTGTGCCATGCAGCACTGCAAGTGCTCATCTGAGGGGTGAAAGATAGCAGCTGTTGTGTCATAAGACACAGTCTAGATGACAGAGAACAGGGAAAAGTGCTGTGGGCTACAAGTCACATATCAGATGCAATGGACAAATTGCTGAGACTCAGACAAGACACGAGGACACAACATAGTTACTCAGATTAGAATTTGTCCAGGAATCTGGGAGCAAGTCCCTGCTGTTGTCAAAGACAATGCTTGCCATGTGCCTGGATGCTCACATCATCACGCTTCCTGCTTGGTCTTCCCTACACTGAACCTCACTGTGCCACTCCTGCTGGTTGCAAAATTCACATTCGTGGCACGATGAGGTCAGGGCAGCAAAGCCAAACTGAGAGCTACCAAGTGTGCACAGAACTCTGTAGGACCAGGGGGAGCTATGGGGACTTGAGATGCAGCCCTACGTGCAGGAGAGGAATATGAAGGCACAGCCAGAAGACCGCAGCGCTCACGGCTTCAAAGCAAGAGGACCAACAAGCCACTTACTTGCACTGCCCCTCGTACTTCTGGCAGTCAAACCCATCATACAGGCAGCCCGCGTTGTTGCACTGCGAGTCACACTTGCCATCGTTGAAGTACTTCCAGCACTGCAGCGACTGCGAGCAGTTCTTCCAGGGGTCATTGAAATTGAGCGAGCAGTCACCGCCATCCCAGCCGCAGGCATGGTTGTTGCACTTCCCATCGCAGATCTTATTGCCGGCATAGCTCGCGCAAACGGCGATCTCACACTTCTCCTCAATTTTGGGTGGGATGATGTCCTGCCCGAAGCCGCCTGGGAAATCGAAGTCGAGGATGTGGCAGTTGAGGCCGTTGAAGTTGGCGGGGCAGTTGCAGTGGTAGTAAGGGGAGGCATCGCTGAGGAACTCGCAGGTGCCCCCGTTGTAGCAGGGGTTGGAGATGCAGGGGCTGCTGGCCGGGTATTGGCACTCCGGGCCCGTGAAGGCTGCTGCACACACGCACTTGGAGCTCTTGTGCATGGAGATGCAGGTGCCACCATTCAGGCAGTGCAGGGTCCCGCAGGTGTGGGAGTCGTTCTCGCAGGTGGCACCCACAAAACCCTGGGGAGGGGACAGCAAGGAGAGGTCAGTCACTAAGACCCATGTCCTGATGCACAGTGTGTGCTGGGAAACTCAGCCCAAATGTGGCGAACCAGATCTAAGGGCACGGCTGTGGTGCCACCTCTAAAACTAGTGATGGGCAAAATCACCTACGGCACAAACCCCATTAGAGCATCCCCCTGAAAACAAAGGGAACTCTTCACCATCTCTGCCTGTCCCACCTTTACATGGCACAAACCTTCATCCACCAGGCAGAAAGGAGCCTGCCCCACAGAGCCAGGTGTCACACCGGCAGCGCTGCTCCTCCCTGCCTCAGCAGGTGAGGAAAGCTTGGACGCATGGATTCTCCTCCCAACAGAAGGGGCTGATTTCCCCACGTTCAAAGCAGGAGCACGGTGGGAACTTACCGGAGGGCACTTGCAGATGAAGCCACGGCCGGTGTTGCTGGCCACAGCGCACGTTCCCCCATTCCTGCAAGGTTTGCCCTTGCAGCCATCCACCACAGTGTCACAGCGGCGCCCTGCAGAGGGACAGGAAGGTGTGAGGAGCGAAGCAGGGCACACGAGGTGCTCGGGGTGCTCTGCAGGCAGCGGTGCTCACCTGCGTAGCCGGGCCGACACTCGCATTTGTAGTCATTGACCCGCTGCACGCAGTTCTGGGTGCCGCGCGCGTCGCAGGGGTTGGAGAGGCACTCGTTGACGTCTCCCTCGCAGCGCTCCCCTACAAAGCCAGGGGGGCAGATGCAGCTGTAGCCACCTACCCGATCCGTGCACTTGCCATTGTTAAAGCACTTGGGCCCCAAGGTGACAGGATCAAAGAAAGGGCTGCAGTCATCCACATTGATCTCACAGTGCACCCCTAGAGAAATGGGGGAACAACCCACACAGCTCATCAAACAGTATCTTGGGGCTTAGAGGTCCCTCGTGCGAACCTTCCCTGCGAAGGGGCTGAGCCTGACCAACTCAATGGCAGTCTGAGCCACCGCTCAGCGGGAAGCACGCAGCCCATGCAGCTCGTGCCCAAGGCCGCGTGGCCTTGATGGCTGAGCCCGCCAGCAACGCAATCCTCTATTGCTGCATTTGCTTCTGCAAGCCCGAGCAGCTAATGAGCAGATACCAAGGATATCTGCATTCCACCCACTAATGCCCCAGCCTGGGGAATTAATTTACCTTGAGTTCCTCTGGGGCAGGAGCATTTGTAGGTATTGATGAGATCGATACAGGTTCCTCCATTCTGGCATGGGTGGGACAAGCACTCATTGATCTCCTCCGAGCAGTTAACTCCATGATAACCAGCCACGCACTGTGAGGAGAGGAGAGCTGTCAGAGACCTTCACCCAGTTGCTGCAGAGCGCACAGGACACACAAACACCTGATCTACTCCCGATCCACCCGAGTTACCGCAACTCCCAGGAAGAGCCCAACACAAGAGAGCAGCTCCCACCTCACAGGAATAGCCCCCCAGGTAGTCCGTGCAGGTGGCTCCGTTCTGGCAGGGGTTTGGGGAGCACTCGTCCACTTGCTCCTCGCAGTAGCTGCCCGTGTAGCCGGCCTGGCAGCGGCAGAAGTGAGTGTTGCCACTGTCCACACAGAGCCCTGAGTTCCTGCAGAGATGAGCGACGTCGATACCTGCCAGGGAGAGCAGTGAGATGTGGGGACATCAGGGACACCCAGGGAAACGGCGCATCCCAAAATGGTGACAGCAATCCTTGGGAAATCTGGGGAAGCCCAGGCCGTGCGCAGGGTATACGATGGCAGGGATGTACCTTGCTGCTTTGCAGCCACCTCGCAGGAGACGCTGGGGACATCACAGTAGAGCCCCGTCCAGCCGCTGTTGCACTCACAGCGGTACAGGTTGTTGGTCTGCCAGCACTTGCCCCCATTTTTGCAGGGTGAGGAGTCACACCAGCGCACCAAGTTCTGTGCAGGGAAAGCAAGGGAGGAGGTCAGGCCCAGAGAAGCTTCTGTAGGATGAAGCCCCATCCCTGCATACAGGGACCCCTGGAATCTTCTCACTACCTGGCAGTTGAGCCCAGTGTATCCCTGAGGACAGGTGCACTTGTACGTCCCGTAGCTGTCCTGACACGTGCCACCATTCAGGCAGGGCTTGGAATCACACTCGTTGATGTTGTGCTCACAGTAGCTGCCCGTGAAGCCGGATGGACAGAGACAGGTGAAGGTGTTGATGCCATCCACGCAGGTCCCCCCATTGAAGCAGGAGCTGGGAGCACAAACACCACATCCTCATGAGTCACCCCCATGGCTGACACTCTCGGTACTGGACGCCAGTCCCGAAACCCCTCTAAACCCACCCAGGGACCCCAGCCCCACGCTGGCAGTACCTCTCAGTGCAGTCGGGCGTGTTGTTCTCGCAGTGGATGCCGCTGAAGCCGGAGGGGCAGGTGCAGGTGTAGCTGTTGACACAGTCGGTGCAGTTGGCCCCGTTCTTGCAGGGGTTGCTGGCACACTCATTGATGTCCTCCTCACACTTGAGCCCGCGGAAGCCGGCCAGGCACTCGCAGAAGAATGTCCCGACGCCATCCGAGCAGGAGCCACCATTGTGGCACGGATCTGGACATGGGGCATGCGTGCATTAGGTGCAACGTGTCCAATCCCGGTGTTATCCCCACACACAGAGGGATGGGACAGAGGCCAGCCCAGCCCCAGCTGGGAAAGCATGAGGCACACGGGACACACTTGCTCATTGCCTGCACGTCACCGTCCCCCCCCAGCCTCCTTCCTGCCAGCCACCACCTGGCCTAGATTGACGCAGCCTCGCGGGGATGGGGCCGAGACATTCCCAAAGCCCAATACAAGCCTGGACCCACACACAGACACAGCTTTCTGAGCACGGGGAGGCTGGTCCAGCCCCGGGGACCTGGGGAACACACACAGCCCTGGGTGTCCCTGGCTCTTACTGGGCTGGCAGTCATCGATGTCGGTGTCACAGTTGCGGCCTGCGAAGCCCAGCCGGCACAGGCAGCGGTAGCTCCCGTTGGTGTTCTGGCACGTGGCCCCATTGCGGCAGGGGCTCTTCACACACTCATTGATGTCAATCTCGCACGTCTGGCCTACGGGACAGCAGGATGGGGACCGTGTGAGCTGGGGGGCACCGGCAGAAGCACCAGGGCTAGTTGCTGTGCCCTGGGCCTGCCTGGCAGAGCAGGCTCACCTTGCCAGCCGGGTGGGCAGCTGCACGAGAACCTCTTGTAGTCCTCCGACTCCCGGCACTCGCCGCCGTTCTTGCAGGGGCCGCCGGCGCAGGGGGCCAGCACGTCCTCACAGGTGGCTCCTGCACAGGGACAGGTGCCCACTGACCACCTCTCAAGGGAAAATGGTGACCACGCAGCCTCCACCTGCCCCTCAGCCTGCTTCCTCTGCAGGGCCTGGGCCGTCCACCCAGAGCCCTTTCCTCCATCTCTATGACCCCTGGCCCCCACAGATCTTTAAACGCCTGCAATCTGGGCCTCGTTAAAGGGCTGCACATTTCCTCTGGAAGGGAAGTGCTGCTCAGGGTGTCTTCCCTTCCAACCCCCCCCCCCCCCCCCACTCCATTGCTCTTCCTGTTTACATCCAGCCAAGGGGCACGTTCCCTCCGAACCCTTATCTTCCCTGTCAGCCAGTATCTCCCAAACTGCCCTTTGCTATTTTCCAGAGCCTTCCCCTCCGCTCCTGCCCTATCCCCATCCCTTCCCCCCAGGGGTTTCTATGACCACTGCCGAAGGCAGGAAACAGCTCATGGCTTCCTGCTATTGTGCTCTGGCTGCTGCTCTGTGCGAGCGGAAGCGAGAGGACGGCAAACAGGAATTAGCTCAGCAGAATCACCAGGCCCTGAGGCCTCAGACTGCTTTTTCCAGCCTTGGGCACCACAGTGGGAGAACCAACAAGGTCCCCATCGTGGTGGGGTGGGTTCCCAGTGCCTCTGCCCACTCCAGTGGAGGAAGACGAGGAAGCTCTGACCAGCTGGTCTTCAGTGCTCCTCTCAGTTTCCTCCAGCTGTGCTGCAACATAGGGGAAGCGTAGGGGAAGACCAGGAGCAGAGGGACCTGTTTGCAGCCTTATAGGAGGGCTGAGGGGCTCCTGCCCCCTCACCTGTGTAGGGCAGGAGGCAGTTGCAGGTGTAGCCAGCCACATCGTCAATGCACGTGCCTTGGTTCAGGCACGGGTTGGAAGCACATTCATTGATATTGGTCTGGCAGTTGGGTCCTGGGTTAGAAAAAAGGAAATAGAGCTTTAAAAACAAAGTGGGATGGAGTCAGGGGCATGGAGAACCTCCTGCTGTCAGCTCAAGCCATGGGACCCCAGGCTGCCAAAGGTCCTCAATTCCCTTCTGGCATAGGAACCTCCACTGTGCCTCTAGTGACACCTCTGGTCAGTGGGGACATCCTCCTGGAGCTCCCACCCAGCCCCTAGCACAGGGCAGCGTCCTCAGCCACATCCTTACCGCTGAACCCTTCCCTGCAGGTGCAGATGTAACCGCTGGTCATGTCCTTGCAGGTGCCACCATTCATGCAGGGATTGGATTCACACTCATTATTGTTGATATCACAATTTGTGCCGCTCCAGCCCGGGTCGCAATCACAGCGGTAACTTCGGGGAAAAACAAGAGCATAAAGCAGAGGTTTTGGTGCCACCTGACCGTGCTCTGGTGTGAGCAGTGCTGTGCCCCAGCCTACCCGTTCAGCCCATCGTGGCACCTCCCGTGGATGCAGGGGTTGCTGTTGCACTCATTCACTTCGGACAGGCACTTGGGGTCATGGAAGCCCTCGGGGCAGAGGCAGGTGAAGCCATTGATGCCATCCTTGCATGTGCCCCCATTGTGGCACGGATTGCTGGCACATTCATCGATGTTGATGTTGCACATGCGCCCTGGGAAAGAGGTGAGCAGCAAAGTGTCAGTTCTAGCAGGGACACGGCACTGAGGGTGCACGGCCTCCTGGGGACACGCAGACTCCTTCAGATACTGGAGGCTCAGGTCTCTGGGCACACACGTGTGCCAGGCCGCCTCTGGGGTAAGGGGAGTTCACACTGCTGCCTTGCACTCCTGGCTAAATTCAGTGCAATCAGGAGGGGAAATCACTGCAGTCAGAAGGGGGCCACGCTGTGGGCTCCTGTGGTTCAGGAGGGACACTATCGAAGGGAGCCAATTTCAGCCTGTAACCCTACCTGCTGAGGCTGACAAAGGACGGCTTTATGGAAGGCTCCTGGCAAGCAGGAGCACAAAGAGCCGCGTGGCCCCGCAGCCCTCGCTGCCGCGAGCGGGGAGCCGGCGGGGTCTGCTGCTATCAAAGCTCTTTGCTTTTTGCAGCAGTTGATCAAACAAACCAGTTAGACAAGGCAGCAACCCGATACCCATGGGAGTGGATGCAATGGGAGTCAGATTCCCGGCACTGGAACGCCTTTGATTTTGACTCCAGCTGGAATCGCCCGCTCAGACAAGTGGGAGGTGTTGGGATGGGGTGGCAGCGCTGCCGGGTGCCCAGGCAGGGGCAGAGCCTCCCCAAGACCTCAGCCCCCTGGCCCCTCACAGTGCCCCAATCCTCACCTCGCCATGCCCCACTCTCACCTGTGTACCCCGGCTCACAGGTGCACTCGTAGCCGTTGATCTTGTCGATGCACTTGCCATAGTCACAGGGGTTGCTGGCGCAGTCATCCAGGTTGATCTCACAGTTGGGCCCTTGAGGAGGAAAGCGGGGGTGTTTGCAGGGTGCCCCCGGCCCTGCTGATGATGCACAACAAACCCCACGGGCGCTGCTCCTGCACCACAACAAAGCCTCCCCCACAGACAGCTTCCAGCTGGGGTGCGGGTGCTAAACTGGGAAAACTCGCCCTGGCCGAGGACACCCCTGCCCCAGGCTATCCCCAAAACCAGGGCGGCTGCTGGCAGTGCCCTCCCAGCGCATCAAACCATCCCAGGAAGGCTGGGTGCCTCGCTGGCACCGCCGCCCCAAGTGCTCCCCTTGCTTACCCGTGGTCCCCTTGAGGCACAGGCAATTGTAGGCGTTGTCCCTGTCCTGGCAGGTCCCCCCGTTTCTGCAGGGTTGGCTCTGGCACTCATTGATGTTGATGTCGCAGCGGTGGCCCGTGTAGCCGGGCTGGCAGAGGCAGGTGAAGGCGGCAATGCTGTCCTTGCAGGTCCCATAGTGGCACGGGTCAGGGTTGCACTCATCAATGTCGATCTCACAGTGTACACCCGAGAAACCTGGAGCCATTGGAGACACACGGTGAGGATGGAGCACGTTGGGGGGCAGATGGACAGTGCTGACGTGAGGATGGAGGACACTGGGGTGATGATAAGGGACGCAGGGTCATGACATGAGATGTTCCTCCCCATATGGCAGCATCCATCCTCTCCAGCAGTCACACCAATGCAGCAGGATGCCCCACAAGTGCAGGGCACAGGGCAATGGAGGCCCCCAGGCCACGGGGCCTTTCAGTGCCCAGCTTGCAAGCTTTGTCCCGGGGTGCACAATGATCTGCATTAAGCTGCCTCAGCTCAGGAGTGGGGCCCCATGCTCACCCGTGTCTCATCCCAGAGCGTGCAGGGGGGGCGGCCGCATGCACCCCCGAATAATCACCCCCCAGCAGATCCTATTCTCCTGGCCAGCTCCCTCCCCAATGGGCTGGGGGTGGAGAGCTGAAGACAAAGTATAGCTTTGACTAGACCCCGCCAAGCCCACATAGCAGCTTTTCATCGGGGCTTGGCATTAGCAAGACACTAATTAGAGGCCATTCAGCTGGAAGATTTCTGGCGGGAGCTGCTCCACAAAAGAGCCACTGTTTGCCACCAGGGCTCAAGTCATCATTCTGTGCAATCGCTCCTTGGGTTTCGGTGCGTCGAGCCCCCGCAGCCCTGCACCTTGCATCCCCATAGAGGCAGCTTTATTCCTTCCTTCCTTCCTTCCCCATCGCTGCCGGGGCCACACCTCGTTAGCACCGGGTTCATTACAGGACTGGCTGGAAGCGGGTATCTGGGGTGAGTTTTGGGAAGAATGGCACATCCCTTGCTAATAACTCATTGATGTGGTTTTATGGCACTTCACGTGGCAGAAGGTGACTCAATTCTGCTCAGATGTGCCCAAGCCCCCTCAAGGACACGGGGGCCTCACCTTCGGAGCACTCGCAGCTGTAGGTGTTGGGGCCATCCACGCACTTGGCCCCATTCTTGCAGGGGGTGCTGGCGCACTCATCGATGTCGAACTGGCACAGGTGCCCATTGAACCCTGAAACAAGCAGACGTTGCATCCCCGCCAATGGCTGCAGCACCCCCTCCCCACAGCCCACAGGTCCCGCCAGGCCCCCCACATCCCAGCCGGGGCGCCGGGTTTCCATGGGGACGGCAGCGCGGGGCCCTGAATGCGGGGCTGCGACCCGCCATTGAGAGCATCTTATTTACATCTCTAGAGGAGCAAAGTCTCTGAACTTCAAAACCTCCTTTCACAGATTAACCGTCTCCCCATTCTCCGCTCCACCCCGTGACTTTGACACAGCATTCAAAGTGGCTGGCGAGGCCCCCCGGCCCTGGCCCTCCTTCCCAAAGAGGGGCCTTTTCAAGTGCAAAGCCGAGAGTTTTAATCCACCTTCCCCTCTCCCATGGACTGGTGCAGCAATGGGGCTCAACCCATCACTGGAATGGCAAAAAAATCCCCAACCTGCTCCGCGCCCAACCTGCTGCACATATGGGGATGCCACCCAAGGCACAGTTTTGCTGTGAGCACCCCACACTGCTGCAGGGCTGAAGCTCTGCAACGGATAGAGCCAACTTTTGGGGCTCTGCACTGCCTGGGTAGGTACCCAGCACCAGGGATGCCGTAAGGGATGCAGAGAAGGGACCCACGTACCGGTGGGACACTCGCAGTGGAACTCGTTGATCTTATCCAGGCAGTTGCCATTGTGAAGGCAGGGGCTGCTGGCACACTCATCTGTGTTGATTTCACAGTAGACGCCCTCGTATCCTGCAGACAGACCCAGCACCCTGTCAGCTCGGTACCATGGGACCAACGTGCAACATGGCAGGATGGGCAGGTGGCACCAGGGAGGTGTTTGGCCTTTATGAGGACAGCCCAATAGCCACACTCCAGCTGATGGGACCTTATGCACAAGCTCCTGTGTGACCATCCACCATGGATTTCACATCCCAAGCCAGTAAGAGGAAGAGTGCGGAGGGTTGGTGGTGCCCAGGTCCCTACTGCCAGACCCATCACCACACAGGTTTTTGGTGCTAGCCTCAGGCACAGCAGCCTCTCATAGCCACCAGCCCACATCCATGCTCATGAGCACATTTAGCCTTCCCTGCCTGCACCCAAGATCACGGCAGGTGTGCCCACACACCAGGCATGCAGATGCACTGGAACTCCCCAATCTGGTCCAGGCAGGTGGCATCGTTCTGGCAGGGGTTGGAGAGACACTCATTGACATCGATCTCACAGCGGGGGCCTGAGTAGCCCTGCAGACACTGGCACTGGAAGGACCCCTGGGTGTTGATGCATTTCCCTGCGTGCTCACAGGGGTTGGCTCCTGCAAGACATAAATGCTGCTTATAGGACGCTTCTCCCTTCTGTGCAGAACAAACTGCTTGGTGCCAGGACACAACACTTACCCAGTGAACACTCATCCACATCCTGGTTGCATGCCGGCCCCATGTACCCCGAAGGACACGTGCAGATGGCTTTGCCATTGACAGGGTTAGTATCACAGTTGGAGCCCTCGTTGCAGGGGTTGCTGATGCAAGCATCATCCAGGTGGCACAGCAAACCTGTGGGGAACAGCACGATGCTGGGCACGCAGCTCACCATGCATGAAAACCTCGGGGGAAGGAGGGGGACACCTGAAGAGCTGCAACCAGCACGAGGTGGTGCAGGAATGGGGCCTCACCTGTGCGCCCATGGGGACACTCGCAGTAGAAGGAGGCCACCCGGTCGTGGCAGGTGGCCCCCTGGAAGCAGGCGGCCATGGCGCAGTCATCGATGTTCTCACTGCAGTCCTCGCCCGTCCAGCCATTGACACAGACGCAGTTGTAGCCACCATGGTTGTTGTGACAGGTGCCCCCGTTCTGGCAGGCATTGGGCATCAGCTGGCACTCATCCACATCCTCGGTGCAGTACTGACCTGCGAGGGAATGGGGCACCATCAATTCCTTGGGCCCAGATGGGCGTCTCCATGCTCTCCCCACCCAGCTACGCATCCTCTGGGCAAGACGTGTCCCCCAGCATGTCCTCCCGCTGTCCCCCAGCACTACCTGTCCACTCGGGCGGGCACTGGCAGTTATAGGTGTTGACGCCATCCACGCAGGTGCCTCCATTTCTGCAGTTGTTCCCTGGACAGTCGTCGATGTTCTCCTCGCAGTTCTGCCCGGCGAACCCTGCACGGAACAGCCACTGCATCACCTCCCTGTGACCATGTCCCCACCCAGTGCCACCGTCCCCACAGCCCCGCAGGGCTCCCAGCACCGGGGGGGTGCCTTCCTTCCGCCATCCCCGCAGCTGGGTGCTGTTAGCAGGCAGACAGCCCGCCGGCGCTCCCCGCCCCGCTCCTTTGAAGCTAGCGCCTGGTTTCATCCCCAGCCGATTCCTGACATGCACATTACCCCAGGAGGGAGCAATCTCCCAAGCCTGGCAAGCAGCCCCGTCCTCTGCACAGGGTGCCAATGCCCCCGGCCCCGCCACGCTCACCCTGAGCAGTGGAGGCTGTGATGGAGATGGGACGAACCGGGGCTGCTGCCACCGCCGCTCACGGCACCCGGCGCTGAATCACCCCGCTTTAATTTCACGTTTAAAGAGCCTCATTGCCAGTGCTTCCCCCACAGGGGAATTCTTTGTTTCCAAGCCTCTCGCAGCGTGAATCATAGCACGGTGTAAATCTCAGCTCTCCTCTCAGCGCAGCCCGGCTGCTCGAGTTCATGTTATCACCTCCATCTGATAGCATGGCGCACATGGAAACCGCGCGGCACCTGACCTCACCCCACAGCATGTGCAGCAGAAATGAAACAGCTCTGACTGGGATATCTGCCATCTCAACCCCCGATACGGCCACTGGTCCTTGCTCCGGGCTTGGCACCAACACAGGGATGCTGCTCCGTGGTGGGGATGGGCAAGATGTGCTCCTGTGAGCACTGCCACATGGGGACCATGCGGGGAAGGACACACACCAACCCCAGCACCAGTCCAAAGCAGATGAGCAGGTAATTCTGTGCCTCATTTATAAGCAGTTGGGCTGAGACTGAGCAGCAATAACCAGCAATGTCCTGCCTACTAGCACTAACACTCTGAATGAGTAATTTTGAACCCTCCGAATGAGTAATTAGTACTGCAATTACTTTAAACTCAGGGTTACACTCTGCAGCGATGGCATGATAAAGCAGACAAGTTTAGTTTAACTTTCAGAAACCCGCTGCAGTCAGGAAACAACAGGGGACTTTGTTTTTGCTGCATACCAGCGTATCAACCCCTCTTATCATCAGCACCGGCCCCGGTTCCTGTGCCTCTGCCAGAAGCCAATGCAGCCCTCGCACAAGCCGTGCCCTACAGCACAGCTGCCAAAGAACCCCAGTGACCCCCTCAAGGACCAACCCTGCCTTCCTGTAGGGCTGTGCCACCCATGGGAGGCGAACCGGCCAGCACAGCATGCAAATTCCCTGGCAGCAGCCGCCAGCCGCAGTGGGGTATGAGCGCCGATCCCCCACGGCAGCAATGCTCCCCAGGGCGATCCCTCACCCCGCTGTGCCCGACGCCAGGAGAAGTGCAGTGTCAGCAGTGCAGCAGGCAGGCCAGCACTGCTCCTTGCCACCCTCAGCTTGCCCGACCCTGCGGCAGTGCTGCTCCTGCTGAGCAGTGCCTGTGGGAGCTGCTGGCTCTGTAGGGCCAGGCTGCCTTCCCTGTATCAGCCCCAGTGCTGCTGGTAGCGTAAGAGCTCTGCTCCAGCCTGGGTGAGCAGGTGCAGAGAGGAAACTGGAATTCCTACAGGGCCATGGTGACCACGATGTGGGTACCTGGATGTGGGCACATCGTTTTGGGTCCCAAGATATGGACACCTGGATTTGGGTCCCAAGATATGGAAGCCTGGATCCGGGCACCTGGACGTGCAAGCAGCTAGATAAGGGTACTAGGATGTGGGCACCTGGACATGGGTACCAGGATGCAGACGTATCTCTGCCAGCTGGGACAGCCCATCCCCATCTCAGAGGGATGGCAGCACAGGGATGTTCCATATAGGTGGGGCAGGAGGGAGAATGGGTTCCCATGGCAATGCTGAGCTCCCGCAGGAACCCTTCATTTTTGAGGCTGCCCTTCATTTCTCTGCCCTGCAAGGCAGGCTCCTCCCACACTCACCAGAGGGAGCAGCAGTGAGCACGGGCAGGGTCTCCCTGCCCCAAGCCCATCTGCACTCGGAAACTTTCTAAAATAGCTATTCCTGGACAATAATTCCAGTCTGGAAGTGGATTAAGCTGAAGCGGAAAAAGGCACTCTTATTCTGGAATATGAGCATCCGCACAGGGGCCTCTGCTGAAACAGTTGTTTTGGAAGAGCTATTTTGGTGAATCACCACATATGAAAAGCCCCCAGCTGACCTCCCTGTTGAAAGCACAGCTGCCCAACATCTTCCCAGAGCCATCCAACACAGCGTGCTGCAACGCCTGGCTTTGTCACTCTCCAGGAGGTGATATGCGTGAAGCACTGTGGGCTCAGGGAGGGGAAAGCGAAGGAGAAAAGAGCAGCAAATCGACCCCAACACCTCCCCTACCTGGCAGACAGGTGCAGTCGTAGGTGGTGTCCCCAGTCTGACGGCACGTGCCCCCATTCTGGCAGGGTGAGGGGTTGCAGGGCACATAGAGATGCTCGCAGTTCTGCCCGGTGTAGGCTGGCTTGCAGGAGCACTGGTAGGTGCCCACCTCGTTGGTGCAGCTGCCACCGTTCTTGCAGACAGGTGGTGAGATGTTGCATTCGTTCACGTCCTGCTTGCAGTTGGCCCCGTGGAAGCCAGCCGTGCAGCTGCAGATGTAGTGGACTTCAAAGGGGACGCACTGACCCCCGTTGGCACAGGGGTTGGAGGCGCAGGGATCGGCCTGCTGGCAGGTTTTACCTGGGGAAGGAGGGAAGAGGAGGATGCAAAGAGCAGCTCTTAGTGCTGGGGCACAGGGCCACCTCAAGAGCTGTGTTTGCAGGGGGGTGCCAATAACTCCCCCCAGCTGAGCATCGCCCAGGCTCAGCTATACCAACCCTCACCATTTGTTTTCAGTGCTGACAGAGAAAAGCTCAGCGCCCTTCTCCAGCAGTGGGGTGTTCAAGGAGCAGCCCTCAGTAAAGGCTGCTCATCTCATCCAACCACAGAGTCATTCAGCACGGAAAAGCCCTCTCAGATCCCCAAGCCCAACCCATCCCACCATGCCCACTAACCATGTTTCCCAGCGCCGCATCTCTCCTATTCTACAACACTTCCAGGGACACTGAATCCACCTTGAACCTCTCCAGGCACAACTCTTGTCCCACTCCATCCCGTCCCACTGCCACTCATCCCTACCCCTCACCTGACCAGCCCGGCGGGCAGCGGCACTTGTACTCGCTGAGTGTCACCAGGTCGCAGGTGCCCCCGTTGCGGCAGGGGTTGTTGAGACAGGCGTTGTCCAGAGGTGTCAGGCAGAGCTCGTCGGTGAAGCCCAGGCGGCAGACGCAGCTGTAGTCGGCGGTGCTGCCACGCACCAGGGGGATGCAGGTGCCGGCGTTCTTGCAGGGGGAGCTGAGGCAGGGGTTGGGCAGCTGGCATCGCTCGCCCACGTGGGCACTGCTGCACCTGGGGGTGAGAAATGCCATCAGTGTGACCCATTGTAGGGATCGGGGTGCCTGCTCAGGTACCGGCACCACGTGCACACCCGGCCCTGCTGTGTTGGCAGTGGCTCTGGGCTGAGCTGCACCTTGAGAGGAGAGGAAGATGAAAGAGGCGCCTGCAACAAAGGCTTCCCCCATCAAGGAGCCTGCACAGACTTGCAAAACCACAGTCTCCAAGCCCGGTATCCTGCTTTTCATTCCAAAGCACTTCTTGCACTCCCCTTGCACTGAAGAGGAAACCCAGGCCTGGGGGGGGGGGACACGCGTGGCTCACCCCACAGAACTGGGAGCACCGGCCCCACACACCCCCAGATCTGGTACAGAGAGCCCTGCAGCAACCCTGGGCTGAGCCCCTGCTGTCTGCCCACAGCCCTGCTCTTCACCCTTTGTATCAACAGACCTCAGCCACACGGGAAGAAATACAGGCCCAGTGTTGGCTGCTAACAGGTGGGGCACAGCTCAGAGCAGCTGAGGTCCTCCTCCACGATAAACCCTCACCAAGCCTGGTATCTCTGCATGGGGGCCCTGAGAAAAGTCCCCACACGATGGCCATGGGCTCAGCCATCTGCCACCCACAGCCACAGGGATGGGGATGTGCTGCAAGGGGGCAAATGGCGTGGACATCCTGCTCTGCACTGGCCATGCTGCCATGGGCACTGTGGTAGAGAAGACACAGGAGGAGCAAGGCAATGCTGCAGCCCTGTCCTGCAGTGCCAGCGTGCTATGCCCTGAGTAGGATGCATGGAGAAAGCCACAGCCTGGAAAGAATGCTTGTCTGCAAACTACAGCCCAAGCACCTCAAAGGCAGGACACGAAGCTCCCATTGGCAGCACAACCCCAAAGCTGGGACACGGGGCTCCCACAGCCACCACAACCCCAAAGCTTGAACACAGAGCTCCTATGGGCACCACAACCCCAAAACTGGGACACGGGGCTCCCATGGCCACCACAACCCCAGCTGCAGGACATGGTGCCCCCACACTCACAACCCCAAATCCTGGATATGGGGCTCCCATGGCCATAACCACTGCGCTGTTGCAGGAGCACATCCCTGCCCTGCTCCCCCTACTTTTCTCCTTCTTTTTTTTTTTTTGGTTTTTTTTTTTTTTTTTTTTTTCTTTTAACCCAATTCTGATTTCATTGTCGGGGATTGTGTGAGAATTTGTCAGGATTCTGAGACATTTTGAGTTAATGAGACGGCATTATCCAGGCCAAATGAAAAAGAAAATGTGTATAATAATAAATCAGGGCATCTGCTCAGCACACAAAGGGCGGCGGGGAGCAGGTGTGCATCCTAATGAGGCAGAGCAGCTGCCTGTACCCGATGCCCGGCTCTGAGCACGGGGCGCCGGCGCTTCTGGGTGGCTGCATGGGGACAGCGAGGATCGGGGCCGCGGCTGCCTGAGAGGAACCATTGTGCGGGGCTGGGCGAAGGCACGCCGCTGGCGGAGCGCTGAGTGTGTGCAGTCATCTGTTAAGCCCCCGCCTCTCCACACCACACACGCTTTTTTTCTTAAAACAATCCTCAGGGCTCCGCTGGCGGCGGATGGGGCGGCGTCACGGGGTCCTGAGATGGGAGAAAAGGGGAGGAAGGGGGGGGGGGGGGGAACAAAACAAGGGGGGAAAAATGGTGTTGGACAAAGAGCTGCGGGGACAGCGCGGGAATCGGTGATGCGGTGCCGCCGTGCCTCCACCAAGATGGGGCACAGGGAGAGCCCTCCCTCCCAATTAGCGCTCGGATCGTTTCCAATTTTGGTGTTTGGAGCTCACGGCCAAGAGCAGGGCACGTCCATCCCCCCCCCCCCCGAGCTGGGCATGGTGATGAGCGGGGAGGTTCGTTAGCAGGTTTAGGAACACGGTCAGTGCGCATTTGGTGGGGGGACTTGGTGATCTTAGTATCTTTTCTAACCTCAGTGGTTCCGTGATTCAATTGGAGGAGCTCACCTGGGACGGCAGGGGAACCAAAGGGTGCTGCGGGGCTTTCTGCAGAGCCAGGGCTTGGGGCTGCATCAGCGACCAGCACAGCTCCCACCACACCAAATGCACCAGAATGGCCCCCAGGGCCCCACCAGCACACCCAGCTGCTGCCAGGAACCTCTGAAGTCACAGAACAGCTGGGTTGGAAGGGACCTCAAAGATCACAGCCCTGTTTTTTTTTATGGCTTTCTGCCTGTTTATAAGCTGAGTTACAGCACAATTGGGACAAGGTGCTGGGGAGAGTGCAAAGGGGCAGAGAGGGCTGGGCACAGGGCTGCCTTGTGCACTGGGTCTGGGCTGGCTGATGATGGGCATGAGCACGAGCACTGCATGGTGCTTGCCTGTTGGATTTCTCCTCCATTGCCAGCCGCTGGAAGCGCTGGTTGAGCAGCAATTCAGAAATAAGCAATACAGTGCAAGCACCATTCAAACCAGCACTGCCCTTGCTGTGCCCAACAGAGGGTCTGCACAGCACCAAGGGATGCAAGCAGCCCAGGGAATGTCACCCTGTGGATTTTCCTTTAGCGATTCCCAAGCAATAACTGCCCAGACTGAACCCAACCTGCCTCTGGGCATTAGCATAAGAGACATTAAAGCTACGCTTTAATTACAGACATGAGTGCCAGCAAAGGACAGGGCGGGTGCTTCAGCATCAAAACACCTCCGAAGGGCCACTAGAAAGTGGCTTCAAAGTGCCCAGGCTACAAATACCAGCGCCTCTCCGCCCCGAGCAGCAGCTGAGAAACACTTCTCCCCTTCAGCTGTTGCAAAAAGGAACACCCCACACCCCCCAGCTCTGAGCTGCTGCACCATCCCTGAGCTCACTGCTGTATCCCGGCACAACAACAGCACTGCACAGACCCAGATGTCCCTGGTGTGCAATTTGCAAGCAAAAAACGATGCAGAAAGACCCAGCCGAGGTCAGACAGCAGCTCCCAGGGGACAGCCTGGGAATGGGAACGGCGGCTCCAAATTCCCAAACTCCCAGCACCGAGCTTGGGCCAAACACAGCTCTGCTGGGCGCGGGCACGTGCCTTTGTTGTGTCTGCTGCACATCCTCAGCATGTCCCCAACAGCAGCACCATGCTGCAGCGGGGCTCTGAGAAAGCCCTGCAGAGCACCTAACTAAAAGCATGAACGAGAGGTGGGAACAGGGGTGAGCTGGGTGGGCTTCACATCCCAGCACCCCACGAGCAGAGCTGCAGGGCAGCACTCAGCCCCATCACCCCTCTGCTCATCCACCAGTGTGGATTTCTTCAGCGTGTCAGCAACAGGTTGTGTCCCTGCACAGCAATGCAGGCACTGAAAGCATCCCATCCCGAGGCAGATGTTCCTGTGACCTTTCACCCCTGCTCGATTCAGGAGCTTTGCTGCTTTCCTATCGGCGCTAAGCTGCCATCTGCCACCAGCAGCACAGCTGACAGCCAGGCAGCCCGGCAGGGCTCACGCACTGCTTTGTTCTGATCTGGGACACGACAGCCCTGCAGGAACCCACCCCCATGGGACTGGGGGGTGTTTAAAGGTGCTGGACTCACGGGGACTGTCCCCATCCCTGTCCCCAGCACCACACGATGGGAGGGGACAGGAGCCCAAGCTGCTCCTGCATAACCCCTTCCTCATCTGCTGGGAGCACAAGTGGCCAGCTTGTTTCCCCTAAGGCAACAGCACCATGGGAAAGCCGAGCAGGGAAGGCTCAGGCCTTTACTTCAGGCCCATCTTGGGGTGATTGAGTTAACGGGGCCGGGCAATTCCCTGCTAGGGCTGAGCATCCGCCACCAGGATGGGAACACCTCCAGTTCCCACCTGTTCACACCACCAGTTCACACCTCTGCAGCAAGCAGAGATGGCCCTGTGTCACAAAGCACAGCCACTGCCTGCACGGCGCGCTGGTGCCTAAGGAGGGTCCCACTTTTGGCACATCTGAGCGACGCCTTCACCATCCAGACAGCAAGCAATGAACCAAGTGGCCAACGGGACAAACAGATCTCAAGCATTTGCAAAGCGCCAGCCAAGGGAAGGAGAAACAACCAGCAGGAGTCACTTTTCCAGTTGTGTCAGTGGCTTCTCTTGGCACAGCCTGCGAGCAACACCGCAGCTCCCAGAGTCACACCCCGCTCCTATGGCACTCTCATTGCCCACACTGGGAACCCCATGCCTCAGCAATGAGGGATTTGGTCCCTGCATGGTGCTGGCCCTAGGCAGTGCCCACCCGAGCCCTGCATTCCCCCTGCATCACGCAGCACGGTTCCTGGCACCCAGCAGGACTGCATTGCTCTGCTGCGTTCCCAGCCCTGCCTGCTCCTCCTCACCACCCCAAACCAGCGCCGGGTGGAACCGGTGGTTTCTGTGCAAAGTCCCATCCTGGCCTCACGTTATTAAGCACGCCGGGACACCGGCCTGGGAAAAAAAACAGTTTCACATAGGGAGGGTGGTTGGCAAAGCAACAGGTTACTTCGAGTGACATCAGGTTAATAAAGTGAGAGCAGATCTACCGTCTCGTTTAATTAAAAAAAAAAAAGCATGCTGCAATCCCAACGCTTTGATGTGTTTCTTTGGTTCAATTTCGGTTTTGACCTAGCCCAAGTCATCTAATCGAGATTTTAAGACCCAGACTTTCATCTGCAGAGAAACACACGGAATTCCCAAAGCTGGACGTGCTGACGGACTGAGTGGTGCTGCAGCCATCGGTCCTCTGACCAACGCCGAACAGAGAGCAAAAACATGGCTCTGCTCCTTCAGCAGACATCAGTTAGGACAGTTAGGGAATGGAAGTTCCCATTGTAATGAAAAACAATATAATCCCATTAGGAAGCAGAGGGGCTGGGCTTTTCACCACGGTGGTAAGCTGCTACCTGGGAAGGAGCTGCTTTTCTATGGAGCTTCATTCACAATGAACATGAAAGATGGCTAAGGAAGAGACCAAGACAGAACTCACTCCATTCCCACCCTCAACAATGGGCGCTCGAGTTTTTTTTTCCTCCCAGATGATGCTTTTTATATCCTCTGCTGGTGTAAATCCACACAGCCCCATTGTTTGTGGGGCTGGGCTGCCCTAGCAAGGCTCTGCTCTGCTCATCACGGTCACTCTTGGTGGACACATCCAGCTCCTCCTCAGCAAGGAGCTCAGTTATCACACATCCACTAAGGCTGGAAGAGCCCTCTCAGATCCCCAAGCTCACCCCACCGTGCCCAGTGCCACATCCCTCTGTCGCCCCCAGGGATGGTGACCCCACCACCCCCTGTGCCGCTGTGCCAGTGCTGCCCACTCTTGGAGCAATGACGAACGAACTCTGACTTTTTTTTTCCACCCCAAACCACGTTTTGGTTAAACACTGCGCTCCCTGATCCCCATATATGGAGAACTCCCCCAGGAACACACGCGGCCCTTCTATCTCGCTCTCCTAATCCTGAAAATAAAACCTGAGATTAGGATCTGAGCGGCTACCAAGAGTTTAAACAACCTATATTTAGCTCTGGTGTTTATAAATAGGAGGAGAGGGGCGTTTCGTGGAGCCCCTACAGCACAAAATCCACCGAAAGCCAAAGCCATTGCGCTGCAGCAGACAGACTGCAGGCGAGGAGGGGGATGGACAGACAGCCACAGATCCAACCCCCTCACTAAAGCAAAGCGGAGCTCTGTAAATCAGTCACCAGCGACAAACCCCCTTGGAAGCGATGCCTAAAGCATCCCAAGCAGGATGACAAGGCCCCAGGACCAGCACTGCTGCTCAGCTCAGCCAGGGAGGCCGGGACGGTGCTGCCCCGACACCTTGCCCAGCAGAAATCCCTGTGTCAACACGCAGCCCCACGGAGCAGCGCAGACAATGGGGCCGCCGCTGCCCTCCGCCCGGCGCCCGCATTCCTGCCCCGCGTCCCATAGAAACCCCTTTTCAAGGGGAGCAGCAGGCCCTGTGAAAGGGCCGTCTGCCGCCCTGCCTTTTGACTCCCGGGCCTGTGTCTAACATTTTAATAGGGGCCGGGGGCTGGGGAAGGACCCCCCCACACCGGGTCATTCTCCCAGCTGCCCTGCAGCCGGCACGCGGGGCTCTGCCGACCGATGGGCGCGAGCCGGAGCTGCATTCCTCCACCCACCCGAGGGCAGCGACCCGGTTGCTCCAGCTGCTACCAAAACCTTTGGAAGAGTCTTTTTTTTCCCTCGCTCCTTCTGTGCAAGGATGCACAGCACGGTGGTGAGCGCTGAAGCGGTGAGAATTCACACACATGTGGGTAATTGCCACCTTAAAATAAATCACCGCACCTTCAGAAAGACGCAGCCCCTGAGCAGAGATACCATAGGGGGTCCCCACTGGGACAACTCATCGGCAAAGGGACACGGGACAGAGCAGCTGGAAGAGCTGCAGTGCAAAACCCTTCCATTGCTCCTTTGGGAATGGCTGCAGGTGGGCACGGAGCACCCCAGGGCACATGGAGCACCCCAGAATGTGCAAAGCCAAGGAGGAAAAGCAAGGCTCAGCCCTGCAGCCCCAGCCTGACTCTGGTGGCCCACACGTGGCCTGGTGGCCCCGCTGGCTCTACCAAACCCAAGGCAGGGGCTGCCCCACGCAGCACACCAGCCCACCATCACCTGGCTGCTCACCTGCAGCCTGTCCCATCCATGCAAGAAAGGTGACGTTACGGCATCATTACTACTTAATAAATCCATTTCCCATATAAATACCATTAATTTCAGATCTCGGGGAAGGGAATTAGGGTGAAAACTTGTTAAGAGAAAATGACTTGCGCGCAAATTTTTGCAACTTGACCGAGCGTGAAAGTTTCCCATTAAAATGCAACTCTGCTCCCTTTGCTGGAAACGTGCGAGGGCCCAATAACCACAGCCTAAACTTTAACTGGCTTTTCCAATATTAACTCCAGTCTGCTGTGGGGGAAGGGGAAGAGGTGATGGGTGAAAGCCTGGAGCAGATGTCACCAGGTGCCACGGCTCACTGTCCTGGGCCTTGAGCGGCAGGTGGGAGCTGCCACAATCTGGGTTGCTGCAAAGACTTCCCACCATCACACACCATCAGACCCACACAGTGTCTGCTCCTAGAAGCCTCGATGCAACACAGCATTCCTGCTGCTCAGCCCACATGCTGCTCAGCAGTGCCTCTGGCCAATACAAAGTGCAGCAGATTTGCCTCAGACCAAAGCACGAGTCCAGCCCTGGTCTGGTGAAGACCCAACAAGTACCCATGGCTCAGGGCATTCGTGCTGGGGGTGGCACAGACCTGCTGCTGCCAGCACCCATGGAGGCCAACCCCAAGGAGCATCCCAAGGAGCTGACATACAAGCTCGCACCTTTGTGGTTGTGTAGCCTGGCTGGAGGATGGGAATTCAAGGAAAGGATGGTAAAATGGCAGCCAGCCCTCTGTGGGCACAGACACACGGATGGGGTCACCCCAAACCCAGTGAGGTGCCACGACTCAAGCAAAAGCCCTCTGCATGGACTTCCAAGGCACATCCCATCCTCTTCCAGTCCAATACACAGTATGAAACCTCAATGTCTGAAGTTACACTAGCCACAGAGAACTCTCCATCCAGCATTTACCAGCTCGTGGTAACTGCACCCCGAGGCTACTCCCTTGTTAAATACACTGATGCTCTATAAATTTCACATTCCACTCATGTACAGCACTCAGGACACCTACAAACACGAGCAGAACGAGGGTCACCACACCTCCAGGCCTGGAAAGAGCGAGTTGATTTCCAAACAATGTTATTTTAAACTTCGCTAACTGCCCTTAATTGGGGAACAGCTTGGCTGTGCGGTCATAGATACGTGTCAGCTACATGCTGCATACAATAAACCATCACCACCCCGGAGGTGGGAGCTGGGCTGGAACTAATGGGTCCTGCAGGGAACAGCCGTACTGAACGCAGGGGATTGCAGCCAGCATGGAGACCCCATCACATATATCCAAACAGAAATCAGCAATCTACCCAGAACACAAAGTGAGTTATGGGGTCGGCGACACGTCCTGAGTCAGTGATAACCACAGAGACGCGGGACGCAGGCAGATCCTTCTAGAAAAGAGCCAAAACACCGCCGTCCTGGTGACCCCAGCAGCGAGTTCCTCAGTTAGAAGTGCAGCAGGTGGTGCTCTGTGCCCCCATCTCCCCTCTCACCCATTCCCACTTTGCTCTTTCCCAGAATGAGCTCAGGCTGCAGCCGCCATGGAGAGCTCTCCCTGTGGCTGAATCACTGCTCCTCCACCGCTCTCAGGGCTTCCTCTGCCCGATTGTTCAGCACTCCACCCTCTTCCTCTCCAGCACGGAGACGGTGGTTTTTTCTTTGTTATTATTTCATGGAAATAACGTTGAGTTAAAGCACATGAGAGACAGAAAAAAAAAAAAAAACAAAACCAACAAAAAACCAAAGCAGAAGGAAACTTCCGCCCTTTGCAGTGAGATAACAATGACTGAGCAGTCAGTGACTCGGAGGGCACAGCGTGCTGTGGGGCTCACATCACTCCTCAAGCCTTCCTGCGTGGCTGCAGAGAAGGTTCTGAGCTGAACAAGCCACCTCTTGCTGCTGCGGTCCTCTCTGAGTGCTCCTCTCACTGCACCCAGCCCAGCGTGCTCACCACACTCCCTGGCAGCAGAGGAAGCACTCTGGCAAACCCATTTTTCTCCTTTTTCAGTGCAAGCACAGAGATTAATTTCATTGCTCTTTTCCTCTGCAGTTTTGCTCCTTTGGGCAGCAGTGCTGACCCAGACCCTCTACTGACTTGAACGGGGCAATGCCGAGTGGAAAAGGATCCAGAGAGATGCTGCTGGGGCAGGGCTAGAAACGTAGCCCCCTCTCATGCCATCTGCTTCTACCTGCTGCAGCAAGGGAGGCCCTGGGAATGAGAGTCACGTGGCACAGCAGCCTAAAATCAGCCCCATTCATTGTGGGGATGCCAGGCAGAGACAGTGATCCAGCAGTGTAATTAGCAGCCACCGCTATGACGATCGGATGATTTCGTTTTGGAAACCTTCTCATTTGGTCTGGGAAGACGTCTCAGTCAGAGCAGAGTGCCACTGTGCCAAGCAGTACCACGAAACCACGCTAGGAGCACCACAGCTGCCAGGCCCATCCCCAGGGCCAGACCTCTGGGGGCTGTGGGTCTGCGCCAATGCTACGTGTGGGGTGAAGCATCCCAATCCGCACCGCTGCTCCCACCAAGGGGGGGCAGGCAGCTCTTAGGGGCTCAGACAGAGCCCCTCCAATGCTGAGTTCAGTGGGAGCCCCAAACCCTGGCCGGGACAAGCAAGATAAGGCCCTGAGAGCTGCACACCCCAAACCACTGGGAAATAATAAAGGCTTAGAGTGCTCCTCACTGCACACTGGTGGTTTCCTTTCCCTAACAGGGCTGATAATGGGGCGTGCAGTTATCAGAGCCGGCTCTGCCCCGCGCGGCCACTCGAGCAGCGTCCCCTCGGACACGATTCATTTCACTCTGCTTTCTAATTGGATTTGTGGGGACGGCACAATGGGGCTTTATGGCCGGAGTCAGTGAAGTGCCAGGCCAAGCAGAGAGGTGGCCAGCAGCCAGCACACGGCATTGCACGCCGGCGCCAGGGGCAGTGCCAGCCTTCCTGCAGCGCTATCTGCGCCGCTGGCTTTGCTTTGTTTGAGGAGCTTGGAAATGGAGCTCCTGGTGAAGAGATACTCAAACCAGTGAAAAAGAGCACTTTGCAGGCTGCTGTCGGGCACCTGGGAAAGCTGCACCTTGCCCAGGCTGCCAGCGTCCCTAATATCGTCCCATCCAACCCCACAGCTTACTGCAAAATGAGCTCACACGGACCTGCAGAGCTGCCCTGGTGCCTGCAGCCAGGCTGTTCACAGCTCCCAGTGATACAATTCCCCAAAGTTAACTTTATCTCCTGAAAGCCCAGCAACCCGAGCTACTCTGGAGGCTTCTCCCCCAAACGGAGCTCGCACGCATCAGACCTAATTAGATTCCATCACCATCTGCACATGAAATGTAAATCAGGAGTCGCAGAGACTTAAGGGAAAAAAAGGAAAGAATGACCACAAGGAAAAGGAGGGGTGTAAGGTTGGGGAGGGGGCGGAGGGTTGGGCATTCTGGGAAGCCATACATGATTAGTCACACAGCATTAATCTGCCTCCCTTAACAATAGCTGCCGAATTTCGACCGAATCCCAGCTGTCGCTCTTTGAATGAAAGAAAACAAGATTTAGAGCGTCAAGCGTTGGTAAGGGCTTCTGTGCAAAAAAAAAGTGGCGTGCATTCATTAGTGGCTCACAAAGGGACCCAGCCTTTGTCCATTAAATTGCTCATGTGCCTGATTGATTTGCTGATTTATTTTCAACCAAAGGCTTTGGGGGGCTCCGCTTGGAGGAGGGGTGGGGGCTGCCTGGGCGCTGCGGGCAGAGTAACGGCACCCAGAGCTGCAGAAAAGCAGCAGGCATTGTCAAGGAGAAGTGCCATTCAACAGGTCGGGGTTGGAAATGCCTTCAGGTTCCTTCGCCGAGAACTTCCTATTGGGAAACTTGGGGTGGGTGGGAACGTCTCCCGGCCCGCTCTCAGCTCAGCCCATGTTTAACAGGCAGAAGGGAAATCTGGCCGGAAAGCAGAGCCTTGCCCATTCAGATTTCTTTTATGGAATAGTTTTAAAAAGGGAACTGCACTCTTATTCATTTCTCTGGGTTATTGTTCCCTGGGAGCCCGGACTGAATCGGCCATCGCTGCGGTGGGTCGGGTGGTCCTTCAAAGGGACCCAAGGCTTTACACATCCGCTTCCCCACCATCAGCCCTGAGAACACCCCGTGCCAGTAGCGGGCACGGCTGGCAGCGTGGCACTGCAGGCACTGCCCCATGGATGGACACCCACACGACACAACCATCCTTGGATACTTATTGGAGATGCCTTGGAAACCAGCTGCCAGGGACTTGAGGGCAATGCTATGGGGCCAGAAAAGGGGGGGGGCGGGGGGCCTGGAAGACAGACAGACAGACAGCCCTCCCACCCCCCCGTCGTCCATCCCTCCCGCTCCATCAGCAGGGCACTCTGATGGGTTAACACCAGCCAAACATGGCCCTTTGCCCATGTTTTTCCACCCAGCCAGGAACAAAGCCCAATCCTGCCAAACCCGCAGCGACTCCTACACGAGCAGGTTATTCTTGCCACTCCAGGAATGAAAACGCATTTCGCCCTATTAAATCCAGAGCCTTCAAAGCAAAGTCAACAGGCACGTCAGCTGAGGGAGATGGAAATCCTCCTGCCCCTCCATACTTACTGGCACACTTCTGTCCCATTGAGGAATGTTTCACACTTGCCCCCGTTGAGGCAGGATTCGGCCAGCTGCGTGCACCGCACACCTGTGAACAGAAGGAGAGCATCAGGCACAGCTCAGAGCCCGGGGGTCTGCACCCCATTGCGGGGATGGGCTCATAGGGACCATGGGAATGGGCAGGACTACAGTGCCCCAGTGAGGAAAGGGGAGACCTAAAGATAACCTGGGGTGGTCCTTGGGGAGGGCTGTGCCTTCCAAAGCAGGAGGGCGGATGGGGAGCAGCACCGGGTAGGACATCTGAGTGACAAACACCATTTGGGAAAAACCATCTGCCTGCTGGCCCGTGGGCTGCCACGAGCTCAGTCCCGGAATGAGTGGCTCGGCACAACTTGCTATGAGTAAAGGTTTCATTGTCTGGCCCTCGGAGCCGGATTCTGCTCAGTTACCACAGCAACTCGCTGAAAAGTACCAGATTCACTTCCGATTTCCACCCCGGCTCACTCTTCCCCTTCTTCTGCCGCTCTCGGTGCAGCCAAAGCAGTTTCACATTGAGCGAACGCAGAGCCGCAGCCCGAACCGAACCTCCCCCCGACGGCAGCGGAGCGGCCCCGTCAGCGCCGGTGGATGGAGCAGGGAGCGGGCCTCGCTCTGCCCCTACAAACAGCGCCCCGAGAGGCTCCAGCTCTGCCCGGCCCGTCGGGGCGGCCCCACTGCCCACCCCTCCCCCCCCCACCCCTTCGGCCCTCGACGGCAGCTCTGCACTTTGCGGCTCTGCGCACGGATCCGCCCCGGGGCCGATGTCGGGGAGGCGGAAAGGGGGGGGGGGGGGGGGGTGTTCAGGAGGGGGGCCGAGGGGCACCCGGCTGACTTTCAAGAAACAGGAAACCGAGAGAAATTTGCAAAACGGTCAAAAACTCTCGCGGAACAACAGCACGAGCGCGCCCGCTGTGCGCACCTCCGTGCAGCCGAGCCCCGTGCCGAGCTCCGGGATCCACACAGCCCCCAGTGCCGAGCACGCAGGGGACCCCCGCAGTCCTCAGTACGGAGCTCCGAGACCCCTCACAATCCTCAGAACCGGGCACCGCGACCCCCACGGCCCTCAGTACCGAGCACAGGGGACCCCCGACGGCTCCGCGCCCCGCTATCGCGACCCCGAGCTCCGCCTGCCCGCAGCGCCTCGCTCCGCTCCCCGACGGCTCGGCTCCCCGCGGTCGGTCCCGGATCACCGACCCCGCTCCCCCTCCGCTCGGTTCCCCGCACGCGAACTCCGCGCTACCGAACTCCAAAGTTCCGTCCCCGTTTTTCAGCCCGCTCCCCCCGCGGCACTCCGAGTTCCGGACCCTCCCGGCGGCCCCGCGCTCCGCTTCCCGCGGATCCCCCGCCGCCTCCGAGCGCAGCGGAGCACCGCACCGCACAGCCTCGCCTCGCCTACACCGCGCCGCGCCGCCGGCAAACTTCCTGCCGGAGCCGGGCCGGGCCCTCACCTCGCGTCGGGGCGGGCAGCAGGGCCAGCAGGAGCCCCGTGGCCAAGAGCCGTTTCATCCCTTTCTGCTCCCGCCGCTCACAGCCGCATAGATCCGGAGGTCGCCGGCCGAGCCGGCTCGAACCGAGCGGAACCGAGCGGAACCGGAGCCGTGCGGCGCGCGCCGGGAGCCCCGAACACACCGCGCCCCAACGCCGAGCGCAGCGACTCCGAGCGCCGGCGCCTCCCGCGGCCGCTCAGCCCCCGCGGGCCGGGCCGGGCCGGGCGGAGGGCGGAGGGGGGGCGGGACGGCGCGGGGCGGGACGGCGCGGAGCGGCGCGGGATGGGACGGAGCGGGACGCCCCTCCCTGCACGGCGCGGGGGGCAGCGCTGGGATCCCACCCCCCCTCCCCACCACGGCCACAAAGCGGCTCCGGACGCTCCGGTGCGGTCGTAGCTACGGCTCCAGTGCGGTTCTGGATCGCTCTGCGCAGACCTCCGTAGCTCGTTGCGGCTCCGAGCACCGCTTTGCGGTCCCTGGGTAGACCCGGGGCAGCTCCTGACACCCTTAGGGAGCCCCTCCGTGAACCTTCCCAGACTGCCCTGGGCCCCCTATGCAGGGGGGGGGGGGGAGGTCTGGCATAGCCCCCAAACAGCTTCGGACTCTCCAAGCAGCCCCAGACACCCCTGTGCAGCCCCCCCGTTTAACTCCCCCCATGCAGTCCCTACATTCCCCCAGTGCAACCCCTCGCCCCCATTCCCGTAGAGCCCCCAGCCTCTGTGCAGCCCCATCCCAGGGCCTTACACAACCTCCTGCAGCTCCTGTGCAGCCCCCCCCCCAGCCCCACGGGTCGCAGCAGCTGCTCAGCACCCCAACAGGGGTGAGATTCCCCCCACCACAGTGCAGTGCACCTCTGACCCACTGCAGATGTGTACGGGGCTGCTGAGACGTTTCCCACCTGTAGGCCAGGCAGGGTGCTGCTGTGTTGTGCTGTGGGCTCCTAAACTCGGGGCAGAGCCCAGCCCATGTGCTGCAGCAACAACCAAACAAACAAATGCATGAGGGGAGACGAGCAGCCAACCCTGCCATGCAGCCCCACGAGCTGCAGGCGTGTGCAGCTCCTGCATGTGGTGCAGGTCCCAGCGCCTCCACCTCCAGCCATCAGCACTGCCCTGGATCCTGTAGGATGGGAGCATGGGCATGTCCCACCCAAAATCCAGCTGTGTCCTGGGCCTGAGGGCAGCCCCCTGTGCTGCCAGCACGGCTCCCCCCATGAGGTCACCCCATGCAGTGTGCACAGTTCCCATCGCATCTCAGCAGTGGCAGCAAATTGGAACCAGGTTGTGACTTCAGCAACCAAAACCGAGGCTTGAAACTCCTATATGTGCGTGGGGATGCGTGGGACTCCAAGCATTGGAAGAGGAAGAGGCAGTGGGGTCAGTGCTGGGCTGATGGAGAGGGGCTGCCCCACCTGTGCCCCCCATCGCAGGGCATCCCCGCACCAGCACTGCGTTCATCCCAGCCCATGCCATGGTGCTATCCCACTGCTTCCTGCTGTAAATTATTTCCAGAGCAAGTGTGAAACGATTAAACAAACCGAAGGGCAGAGTCTGCTCATTAGATCAAAGCTGCGAGCCCTGAAGCACTCCCTCATTCTGCTCCTTCCCCTTCTTCCCACAAGGGAACAGGCCAGGCTCTGGGGTGCTCACTGGGGGCTGGGGGACGTGGGGCCATGGGGGCTGGGTGATGCCAAGAGCTGTGCAGGACTTCAGAGCATCCCAGAACCACGCGCTTTGCTTTGCTGCATTGCTGCAGGACAGGGGCAGGGTAAGCAGATGCAAAACAGTGCAGGAATTTGATGTAATGCCCACCTGCACGGACTTTTTGCACCTTTTGGGAAGTGGGTACCCCCGTCCCACCCCCTGCAGTGGCTGTGCAGTGGGATGCAGCCCTTACCCCTGCCCTGGCTGAGCGATATCTCTGTGCCACCAGGTTGTGTCACCTCCACTGGAGACGTGCAGTGGCCCCTGGAAGTTCCACCACCCTCTGGCTATGGGGATCTGTGCTCTGCTCCCCCCATCTTTCTCCCCTTTCTCCCTCCTGCTGCAGCAACCTCGCTTTGCCCGGACATGTTCTCTGCGTGCAGAACCTCTCACCGTGCTGCGTTTCCTTCCCCACATCTACAGAAATGCCCTCAGACAGGTGGCCACCGGGGTCCCCAGTGTGCCCTGTGCCAAAGTGGGGACCAGTGGGGAGGTGGCATTGGCCGCTGTGCATGGATGCAGTGGCAGCACCGTGTGCCTCGGGGTGATGGCACAGGGCAGGACCCAACCTGGACACACGCAGTTTTGTGGCCCCGGTGCCCTCTGTGCCAGCCCCAGCTGCACCCTGAGCCACCTCTGTGCTGTCCCATTGCCCACCCATTGCTCCTGCAGGGATTCCTGCAGCAGAAGGGGAGGAAGGAAGGAGGCAGAACCCCACGCACGGCGCACATCTTTTTGCAATACGAGGTGGATGTGACATCAACCCAAAAGCGAGTTTCTCAGTTGGAGCGGTTTCAGGGGTTAAATGCAATGGGGGTTTCAGAGCCTTTTAAAAACACTGTTCATAAAAGGCTTTAATAGAAACCTTGGCGCACGTCCATGTGATTAGTGATGTAAAAACCCGAAACCTCCGCACATGCTTAAAAGTTTTAATAAGTCCAAATTAAACGAGTGAAACTCTGGGAATATTTTTTTTTGTTACTGCGAGCTAAGAAAATTACGTCCACGGAGCAAAACTTCGTACAAACACAAACAGGTAACGCACATCTGTAAATTATTTTCATGTCTCCAGGGGCTGGAAAAAAAAAAACCCGAGCGAGAGCAGCGTTCTTATATATATTTTGCCTTGACAGCTCAGGGAAAAAAAATTGCCAAAAAGCAGAGTTAGAGAGCTGGGCTGGCGTGGGAAAGTTGGTTTAGCGAGAAATGTGCCCGGGGCTATTTAAATAAAAACAGGCGTTTTTAATGGCAAATGCCTGTTAAACACAACCAACGCGCTGCCGACCGCCCCGGTAAGCGGTGCGAGAGCTCCTCTGTCACACTTGCATCTCTTCATCACCACCGTGGATGTTTTTGCTTCTGCGCTCGGTGCAGTGGATGCAGAGGGTGGCAGAAGGGGCCCTGCACCGTGTGGGGGTTGGGGTGGTGGCGGTCCGTGCAGTGCTGCTGTCCTCGGGGAGAAGAGAGCAGCGTTACGAATGAGGTGCGAATGGAAGCGGGTGCATCATCCTGCGGTGCTGGCAGAGAAAGATGCTGCCGGTTGTAGGGATGGCGATGTAAAACCCAAACTGCCTCATAATGGGATTATGCTGCAGTTCCTGGGGGATCTGGAGAAAGGAAGGTTTGCAAGAATGGGATAAAGCCTGATTTGGTTGTTTGCGTGGTTTTTTTTCCCCTCAAAGAGCTGAGTGAAGGAATTGGAATGGGCAGTGCTGCAGCTGCACCAGCACAGCGCTCTTCAGGGGCCCAGTGGTGGCACGTGGCACAGGGGGACAGGGGGACGGTCCAGCTGAGTGCTGGCAGCAACTTCTTCTCAGAAGCAGTGGTGCACTGGCACAGGGTGAGCAGGGAGCGGGGCACTGGGGGTGTTCCAGAACCACGGAGAAGTGGCACAGAGGGCTGTGGTCGCTGGGCAAGGTGGGGGTTTGGGCTTGGGGATCTGAGAAGGCTTTTCCAGCCTTCATGGCTCTGTGACTGCATGACACCACCTTCCCCAGCCTGCAGGCCTTTGTACTTGTGGCCACTGGGAACCGCTGCCATTGCAGTGCTGCTCCTGGGCACTGTTTCTCTGCGTGCAACGTGGGCGCAGGAACAGTCCGTGTGGGATCAGGAGTTGTTCCAGGGCAGCAGACCTCCCCGCACTGAGTGTACCCTGGTAAAAGGCGCTGCCAAGCTATATTGCGTTGTAAAATCTGTGCCGTGTTTGGAATGAAATGCCTTTATGGGCCGGGAGGGAGAGCAGGTGTTGTGCACGAGCCTCAGCCCAGCCCTGGCCTCCTGTCCCCGGCGCTGCTCTTATCCGCCTCCATAAAACAACTGAAACATTCTCTGTTGTGTAAACAGAGGCAGACTGGGAGAGGGTTTGTGGAGCTGCCGTGACGGAGTGTGTCTGGCACCCGGCTCCACAGTGCCACCTCCGAAACACTCCTGCATCCCTCCCTCGTGCCTCTGACCCTTCTGCTAAAGCGAACTGTGCCGTACATCTTAGCCGAGAAAGTGCTCACCTGCAAGAAGGAGCCAGGATTGGGCCTCCCGTCATATTTGCCTTTAATAATTGAAAAGCATTCCTTGCAGCAGCGAAAGCCTGAGTGCAGCTCTGTGCACACACGCTCAGGCATGAGCCCAGTGCGGTGCTCCCGGACCACCACGTGATGCTGGCATCACCCCGATAGCTCCCAACACCCCTTCTGTCCTTCCGGGTGGAAACTGGAAGATATCAAGGTTTCATTTTGCAGAGTGGCTGCAAAGCAGCTCCTTTCCCTCTAAAACACGGATGGAAACGACCAACCACACATCCCCTGTGCTGCCGCAGCGCCAGGCACGAGGCACTGCTGCATGCAGCACAGCCACACGTGTGCTGGGCCACCAGCGGGGAACGCTTCCCACCCAGCTCTGACCTTGAGCACAGACACCTCCTGGATCGGGGCCAAGCACAATAGCCGGTTCCTTCTACTCCCTTCCTTCCCAGGCTGCCATACTATCACAGGGCTCTGCCGCCCACCAAAGCCCTGCGCACAGGGATGGGTGCCATGAGGACACAGCCCCGTGATGCTGCTTCCACCCACCTCCGTGCTCATCTGCTGGTGCCACAGAGCATCACGGTGCTGCAGCCGGAGCTGAAGGGTTTGGAGAGGCCCCAGGGCCCTCTGCCACCGTATGGGCAACCATAGATGAGTGATTTATATCCTGGGAAATAGCTGTGGATTTACTAGAGGATTAGGCTGAAAAATAAAGAAACCAAGAAAAACCAAAACCCCTTTGCTCACTCAGCAGCCATGGGGCAGGATAGAGTCATCACAGAGGAAAGCACACAGACACCACTGAGGGCACTCTGTGCTGTCCCCTTCTACCCCCCCCCACCAGCTGCCCTTTGCCGCTGCCCCGTTCTCTCCCGGTTGAACTCCCTGTTCCACTCATGGGGCTTCTCCCCATCCCCACACCCAGGACGATCCCCATGCCCTGAGGCAGTGGCACAGACCCCACGGTGTGCTGCACCCCCCAGCACAGGCTGGGCAGGCAGCGGCTGGGAACGGCCAGCACAGAGGTGTGAAACCTCCCCAGCGCCAGCAAGCTGTGGATCAAAGCCGTTCCCATGCAGCGGCTCTTCTCAGAGCAGTGACTCACAGCCTGGAGGAAACGCCTGTCCTGCAGGGCTGAAACGTGGGGACTTTAAGAGGGGGACACTGCTGGCACCCCGCTGCCCCTCCAGCACAGCATCCACTCCATGCACGGCTGAGCTGTGCTCCGAGATGCACGTGGACTTCGAAGCGTGCCAGCCGTGCCCATGCACCATGCAGGGCCGCTGGGTGTTGTGTGCTTGTGCACACATCTGGCTGCGGTGCAGTGCAAGCTGGGTGAGCAGCACAATGTCACCCCCTTTTGCTCCCCAGCATGTCGTGAGTGCACAGGGGAAAGTGTCTTTGCCTTCCCGCTGGGAGAGAATGCCTCCTCTCCCATGGATGTCCAGCAGCAAATACACATCAAAGCCCGTCTGATGGCAGCGAGTAAACAGGAAGGGAGAGAAAGACAAACAGGGCTACTTGCAGCCAGCGGGGAGAAAAACAACTCACTTTCCAGGCTGCAACCCTGGGGAGAAATGAAACAAATGAGCCCAATGAGCCATATGAGCCATATGAGCCAAATGAGCCAAATGAGCCAAAAGGGCTTGGGAACGCCTTGCCAAATTCTGCTGAGGCTGTTGTGGTCAGGGCTCCTGGGGTGGCTCGCACTGCCTGGGTGTTTTGGTGCATTACCCCGACACCTTGCAAGCACCGATGGAGAAGGATGGAGGCACTGCGTGGTTTTGCTGCAGAGCACAGCCCAGTCCTCGCCCAGTGCCGCCTCAGCACCCCACAGGAGGTTGGTTCCCAGGGCAGGGGTGCGCCAGGGTCTGGTTAATAGGATTAGGGGCTCCTCACCCGGTCATCCCATCCTAATCCCACTGGGAGGGGAAAAGTCAGCCTGGGACAAAAGGCAGCAGCCGCCCGCGTCAGGCTGTGCCCGCTGACCCCTGTGCAGGCGGCGGGGATGGGGCAGCAGTTGCAGAGCGTGCGGGTGGTCAGAGCCAGCACTGAGCTCCTTGTGTGCACTGCAGCTCTGCTTCCATGTGCCTGCAGGATGCTGGGCACGGAGCACGGAGCTGGCACTGCTGTGCTCGGTGTCAGCAGGATGAGGCGATTCCCCGCCTCGCAGCAGCTGCTGTCCTGCAAAGTTCCTGTTTTGCAGTGAAATCTCCAGCTCCATGCGTGGAAAAAACAAGTGAGAGTGGAGCAGGTGCCTGGCCCGGGTGCTGCTGCAAACAAAGTGCAGAGAGGAGCTGGTTTGTGTTCACCAAATGGTGAAAGTGAGCATAAAACGACACGAAATGAAACAAACCCTGAAATGAAGGGGTTGGGAGGGAGTCAAAACTTCTGCCTTGGAACAAGAGCCAAGCACAAGAGCTGGGAAAATGAAAAGGCAGCCTTTTCTGGGCAGGGATGACCCCATGTGCCCCCCAGCCGCAGGGCATCGCTGCCGCCCGTTGCACCGGAGCGCATTGGAGTGACGGAGTGATGGGACCGCAGTGTCACCAAGGACATCCCAACCAGCACAGCTTGGCTCGAGCTCACATAGCTTCACTTTGCTGAGAGGGATGTTTTCAAACCTGCACTGGAGGGAGGAGGTTTTGCCAACGGAAATATGCAACTGACTGTAAATAATGGTTTTTATCTTCAGAAGTACCGTGAAGCGTGCAGGAGGCGGACGGGGCAGGTGATGCAGAGGGGTTGGGTTATGGCTCCTGTCCCCACCGCCTGAGATGGGTTCATTGCACTGAGCACTGCAGAGCTGTGAGAGGTTCGGTGTACAGGAGTGCTCCTCCCTTGTCCCGGTGCAGGTTCCACTGCTGGGATCATGCATGAGAGCACAAGTTCAAACAACAGCAACAACAACCAAAAACAAGAAACAAACAGCTGGGAAAAGGAGACCTGTTAAATAGAACCCGTTAATAACGAAATAATTGTTCCTCTGCATGTGATTCAGACAGCTGCCTAATTGTTAATTACCCCAATCCGAGAACAACAGGTAATGTGCAGAGCTGGCTCTCTCTGCCCACTGCTTGCTGCTGGTGGTGCCGGAGCTGCAGCGTGTCCCAGCAGGTTGGGATGGAGCGGGGCAGGGGAGCTCATGGCTCTGCAAAGGAGAGCTGTGCCATTGGAATCCCAGCACCACGTTCTTCAGGAGACACTCTCAGTCCATTCGATCGCTGTTTGCCTGTTTGCTCTTTGTCTACAAGCTCATGCACACCTGCGTGCAGCTGCCAACCAGGCACCCCCCAGCACACCCTTATGTTTTCGGGGCCAGGAAATGCTGCTGGGTTCCTTTCTCTTGCAGCAATCTGGCGCCAGTGCAGCTGATGCTGTTCCCCACGTGCGCAGGCCAGCAGCCAGTGGAGCTCTGTGCAGGATGCAGAGCTGACAGCAGCCCTGGGGAAGGTGGCACTTTCTGTCCTTTAGCAGCCAGAGAGGTGCGGGGACTCAGGGTCTGTCCCTGGTTTTGCTATATCCTCCAAGAACAGACAGGGATACATCGTTCTGGGGGAGAGCTGCACATCTCCATGCTTGCTTTATGGAAGGTCCCATGCCCAAGGCCCATCCCCTCCACTCCTGTCCCTGTCCTTTCTCATCCCAGCGTGGTGCAGGGACCATGGCTGCTGCTCCTTGCAGCCCTGGCCGTGGGCACGTCCCACTGCCAGCAACGTGCTGGGGAGCGAGGGATGCTCTGCTCGTCCCTGGCTTCCTGCAGGCAAAAATAGCAGCATAGGAAGCCCTGTGCTGCAGCCCTGCGTTGTTGTAGATCGAGTGTATTTATAGAGTGAATGGCCCCACAGCACTCTGCCCTTCTGGCTCTCACCTGTGCTCTGGGGAGGAAATATTTTCCCCCTCTCAGTTCACAGCTTTCCCACCGGAGAAGCCTCGCGATTCCCACCAGCACCAAGTCACTGTGGGCCCAGTGATGGGAGCTGTGTGCTTGCACCCTGCCATAGGGCGTGGGGACAGCCTGAGCCCCTTCCTGTGCCATCCCAGGGCTGCAGTGCCCATCCCTGCGGCTGCACAATGGGCAGTGCTGGCACAAACCACCTCCCACCGTGCTGACAGCAGTTTATTTTACTAAGCAAATCACCAAAGAGGTTAAATAGACATTTTCCATTCAGGTCCCCAAAGCAGCAATAGTCCAGAGCCTAAAAATAAATCCCTTTCAATTGTGCCCGGTCCTGAATTAGATTGCCTTTGGACCAAGGCCTCGTTCCGCCCCATCCCACGCTCAGATCTTTCTCTGCGCTCCACGCATGGGACGGGCTGTTCCCGTGTCCCCCACGCTGCCCCCAACCTCACATCACTGTGTGCCAGGGGACCCTGCATGTCCTCCCCTCTGCTGCTGGAGCTGTAACCCCTGTTACGTCACAGTGAAATAACTCACTCGAAAGAAAGGGGGGGAAAAAAATCCGCCCCAGACCCCGTAAAACTGAAATTGTAGTTCTCCGGGGATGCAACGTCTGAAATATTCCCACAACCTTTGCATAATGCATTGCTCATGTCAGACCTCGGGAGACAGGACTTAATGGCTAACAGCACCAGGCATGGCACACACGTGGGGGCTGAGAGCCGGGGATCCTTTTCCTTTCCGCTCGGCTCCAACCATTCCCTTTTAAAAACACACACGGAGAAAAGGAGCGCGGAGAAGTGAAGGAGCGTTGGTGCCAAACAGGAAACATTCAATAAATGTTTATCCCTCAGCACAGTGGTGGGTTTTGAGCGCTTTCTATGGACGTGCTTTCAGGTATAAGGCACCCAGGTGACTCTCTTGGTGCTGGGCTCAGGCTCTGCCCACGGCTCTGGGGATGGATCCTCCCTCACTGCCACGGGCACCCGCCGCCCCTCACCCCATGCCTGGTTTCCCCAGCAGTGCTGGGAGCATCCCACAGAAGCACAATGCTGCTGAGCCCCCATTCCTGACTCGCTCTTTCCCAACGCTTTCCCGATCCCATCGGCTTTTTCCAAACCTTCCTTCCCCTCCCCCAAGAAAATGTGAAAAAATAGCTCCATCTGGATGCTGTTTCCACCCAGGCGCAGGCCCCGGGGCCGGGAGCCAAGAGCGCGGCAGCGCCTGTGAACAGCCGACGTGGGAGCGGGGAGGATGTGATGGGGAAGTGTGAGAACAGCCCGGGGTCTGCAAACCTTCGGCCTCACCATGGGACCCGCTCTGCCTTGTGGGATGGGGCGATGCGCACCCCTGGTGTTCGGGGATGGGTGGATGGAGGGGGACGTGGGGATGCTCTGTGCTGGGGGGCCCCGTTTTCCCCTCCTGCAGAGCATCTTGGGGACACTGTGCTGCTCCTTCAGCGGGAGGGGATGGGCTGGCTTCCTGCTTCCCAGCCTTCCCATGCCAGCACGTGTTATTTATGACCCTCAGGTTTTCCAATGAAACAGAAATGATGGGAGGTCGGGGGCGAGCCGGGTCCCGAGTGAGCGAGCCCGGCGTGGGAGGGGTTAACTCAACCCGGCGTGGGGAAGCCACCTCCATCCTCCAAAATACAATCAACCAGGAAATAAACAGGAGCTCGTGTTTGTTTCAGTTCACAAGTGAAAAATAAAAGGATTTCCTCCGAGCCGCAGCGCCCCGGGTCCCGCAGCCCGGCCGGGAGCTGCCTGCCGCCCCGCGCCCATTGTTTGCCCCTCCAAATGGGACATTGTTCCCTACAATGGGAGCTGGAAGTGCTCCCCGGGCTGTGTGAGCAAAGCAAGGCTGTCCATGGGGTTCACCCATAGACCCACAGGCACCCGACGTGCCGTCCCCCAGGACTGGGATGGCAGAGGCACCCCGGTGTGTCTGTGGTGACACCCAGCCCTGGTGGGGACGTGGGGGACAGGGTGGGGCTCTGAGCCCTCTCCCAGGCGGGTTGCTTTCGTCCCCTCCTTATCAACTGCATCTCCTTGCAACAGCAAAACCTCACGTTTCCTGCTGTTGGGTGATATTTGATGACTGCGGTGTCACAACAATGGTGCTGGATGAGTGGAAAGGAAAGAAAGGCTCAAAAAGGAGCTCTGCGTGGGGGCATGCTGTGATCCTGAGCCCCAGCGGTGAGGGGCTGCTCGAAAGCTTCGGGCCCAAAGGGCAGCGTGCAGCAATGGGGCCCCGCTGGGCTCTGCGCAGTGCTGGCATGGGCTGCACACCTTGGTGTGAAGTGCTCCGGGGCTGCAGCACGCTTTCACTGCCTGATGGATGTGTTAAGGCAGTCTGAAAACAAGGGGAGTTTGCATTTCAAGCCTTTCCCCACCTGCGGGGTCAGAGCACGGGCAGGGAGTGGCCTGAGGCTGCTTAGGAAAACCTGAGCCCAGGTAGGAGGTTTTGCAGCTGAAAGCCAAACCTGCTCCTTTCTGCTCTTGGGAGCACAGTGGCTGCATTGCTTCAGCCCAGGGAGCACAGATGGGACACGCAGGAGTTGCATGCAGAGCAGCCCCATGCGCAACAGAGCACTGCAGTGCCTCCTGTAAATACAGTTTGTCACTTTTTTCTTCGTGTTCTTCTCTCTTGGTCCCAGCCTGCTTGCCCTCCCTCCTTTGTTTTGCCTTTTGGCCGTGCTTTTGTAACCAGCGCTGGGTGGCAACGTCCCAGCGCCACACTCGGGCTGCTGGAAGCTTCATTGATGGCTCAGATCACTGGGCAGCCTCTGGGTTGGGAAAAGGCAACAACACAATGACACTCGGAGCAAAACTTGCCAAAATGGGGATGAAAAAAAAATATATAGTTTTTTTTTCTTTTTTTTCTTTTGGTCTTTGACAACTGTAACCAAAACCCCTCAGGCTCAGCTCAGCATCTCGGCTGCTGGGAGCTCTGCTGGGATGGCTCCATGGCTTCCAGCTCCATGAATTCAGAGGCAAAACTTGGGACAGTTACGCAGAGCTCAGCTGGAAGTTTCAGAGGGGTTTTGCTTCACACCAAACTGTCACATTGGAGGTGATAGTGCAGTGACACCTTGGTCCTAATGGCATGGCAGGATGCAGGCAGCTGACCCTGCCTGGGGCTCTCCCCTCCCCGATGCACCATCGGTGTCCCCATGGTGGGACACGAAAGGCACTGCTGTCCCTGCAGCTCCTCGCAGGCAGGTGGGACATCTCACAGCTACCGACAAAGTGGGAGTGCAGCATTAAAACCCAGGGGGGTGCCTGTGGGAACGCTGCCCTGGGAGCAGCCCCTTCCCAACCCTGCCCCAGCCAAAAGGAGGGGGGAACCAAATATAGTCCCTCGGTCCCATGGGAACACGCACAGACATCGCCAGCCTGCATTTCCCTCGCCCGTCCCGCAGCTGTCTGAGTTCCTAGAAAACCACCCCCTCCAGTTCGTCCCCCAGGTTGGATTTTGCCCAGCTTTGCAGCTTTGCAAACAAATCTGGGAACGCTAACAGCGCAGCAGCCAGAGCTGCTTTGGTGTCCCTGCGGTTTATTTTTCTTGCGGCTGCAGCCGGAGGGGCTGCGTCACCCAGAGACCTCAAATCCGGGGGCAGAGAGAAGGATCCCACATCGCAGCCCCTCCTGCACCAAAGGGATGCTCAGCAGTGGGTGAAGCTCAGCTGCTCGTTCCCACCCTGCCAAGGCTGCGGCCCCAGCCAGGCGTCGAGCCGGCAGGTCCCGTCCCACCGCAGCCACGTGGCTCAAAGAGAAGCAGCGCAGCGACAGGAGGGGGAGAAGCGGCTCCGGTTGTGTCTCAGGGAAGGAAAAAAAATCTCCCAACCTTGGGGAGAGGGAGAGAGGAAGCGAGGGGGGAACCCCATGGGAAAGCACATACATGTTTGGGCAGCGAGAACAGAAGTGCTCATTGCTCATGAAAACACACAGAAGTTCTTTTCAGGCATCGGCTTCCAGCAACAAAGCCAGATTGATGGAAAAAAAAAGAAGAAAAAAAAAAGTGCTTTTATTTTTTGCGTTCGCCAATGGAGAAAGCTAAAGAAAAAAAAAGAAAGAAAGAAAGAAAGAAAGAAAAGGATGCAAAGAATAATCAGGGGAATGCAGAGAGTCAGCGGAGGGAGCGGGGTCCCAGACAATGCAGACAATGCCTCCTGCCCCCGGGGTTTTTAATTCTTGTGCTCAGGAAATCAAACAAGCGTGCTATTATTTATTCGGAGTCGGCATCGGTTTCCGCGTGTTCCGTGGGGCTGTGCCTGGGCGCCGGGCTCGGTGTGTTTGGGGCCGAGCCCGCAGCTGCCGTTGTGCACCGAGATTCGGCCCCGTTGCCCCATGGCTCACGGATCAGGTGCAGATTTTGGGGTGCCGAGGGGTGAGCAGCGCCTTTTCCCGGTGCTTTGGTTCTGCATTGGGTGCGGGCAGGAGCCGAGCGATGCTCCCTGGGCCGCTGTGCTCCCCTCGTCCCTTCCTCGCCCTCATCCCCTCCTCATCCTCACCCCTTCGTCCCGTTCCCCTCGCAGAGCCCCGAGAGGAGCCCTCGGGATGCCGCTGTGTGAGCTGCAGCTCAAGTGAGCGTTATTCAGCTCCGCTAACCTTGGCAGACAGACCCCAGGGAAAGGGACAAAAGGACAATTGTTTGCAGCAATTTTGCCCTCAATTGGTTTCCCCATCAGCTTTCAGAGCGGCGCAGCCCGCCAGTTACTGGCTGACTAACATCATTAAATTCAACTCGCGCCGCTGGGAGCGGGAGGGGAGGGGGGAGTGGAGGAAATGGAACTTTTGGGGCCCCCCGTTGCCTTTCTATGCCCCAAATCCCGAATGGCAGTGGGGAGCAGGGGGAAGCTGAACTGTATTCGTGGCCCTGTTGCAGGAGGGTGTCCGTGGGCCCGGTGCCTCCATCCCAGCCCCATCAGCTGGCTGCAGCTCAGTGCCTGGGGCACGATATCCATGCTCATAGTTGGAGCCATCCCAGTGCCCAACTGGTGCCTGTGCAGCCATCCTGGTGCTGCCATTCCTATCACTGCGCCCTGAACCAGAGACATAACAGACCCAAACCCGTGCTGGACAGCCCATCAGGACCCAACCCAAGAGGGTTCTCTGTGCTCCTACATGCAGTGCAAAGACCCCATGCATGGGTGACACCTCCCAGGACACCTCTGGGCATCCAAACTGCGTGTGAGTGAGATTTGGGTATCCGTACGGGGCCTGTGCCCAGGCACATCCCTGCAGCACAGCAGCACGTGAGCAGCTCATTCCCAGCCACTGCTCCACATGCTGCAGTGCTGCGGGGCGTGGAAGCACCCACACCTGAGATGGGTGTCTGCAAAGCTCTGGGGTGAGCAGCACAGTGAGGAGCAACAATTATTATTAATGCAGCCCTGGAGACCAAATCTCTGTGGGAGTGGGGGTAGGAGTGAGTGAGCATGGGGCAGTGCTTGCACCCCTGAATCCATCAGCAGAGGTGTGCCTGGGCTGCAAATCTGCAGGTATCCGTGTGCCCAACAGACTGAAAGCGCCCGGGAGCCTTGCCCTGTTGTTTATCTCCTGTGTAATTAAGTCATTAACAAAGCAAATGAAGTTTGGTTTCTGTCTTCAGGGCTGGATTTGGCCCTGTGTTCTCCCTGGTTTCAGGGCGCAGTGAGGAGCACAGGGTGTGCTGTCCCTCTGCCCTCTCTCTGTGCAGCCCCATGGGATGTGGGGGTGTTCAGCCCCCACCAGCAGCCATGGGTTCCTTCGTGAGCTCTGACTCCAGGACTTTGTGCCAGGACCTGAGCTCAGGATTTCCAGCATGGAGCCCCCGATCCATTTGCTCAGTGCCTTGGAGCCCAGGAGCCCTCCTGGCACTGCCACAGTCGAATCTGCAAAAAATGCGTGCCAGAAACCTTTTGCAGAGTTGGCTCTTCATTGCTACAAAGCAGAATTTTAGCTTCCTGTTCGTTCCCTGTTCCCAATCCCATGCAGACAAGGAGAGGTGGGACGTTGAGCCCTGTGCCGTCCCAAGCACTAATGGAGATTTTGGGTATTTTTCTTGCCAAGCCACTTTTCATCCACACAGATTGCTTTTTGCTGCAGGGACCTGCGAAGGGAGAGGCTGCGTAACAAAGGCAAAACTTCTCGGCACATACCGCACAAATATTTGCCATAGCAGCAGGAACAGAACAGCAAACTAACAGCCAATGAGGTGATCCTGCTCCTGCTCCAAGTCACCAGGCAGGAAAGTCCCCCTGCAACGCTGTGCTGGGCTCTGCAGGTGAAGTGCAGCCCCGCAGCACTCCAGCAGCTGCCACGAGGTCAATGTATTCCTCCCTGTCCCTTCCTTCCCAACGGCTGCCGGTCTGCAGGCACAGAGAAAGGCTGCAGGGGAGGGAGCAGCCCCAGCACGGGCACGGAGGGGTTTGCAGGGAGATGCCATGGTAACCCTGCGGCGTGATGCTGAGCGCCGCGCGTCCTGGGGCAGGGAGAAGGAGAAGGGACAATGGGGCCGTACTGCCTCCCCAAGCTGTCCTACTTTGCGTCCTGCCCCATCTGTGATGCTTCAGCACCGGCCCCATGTGAATCCCTGGCTGGCACAATGCTGTCAGGAGCCCCAACAACCCCAGCCAGGCTGCAGGGCACTCGGGGACAACGTCTTCCATAAATATTGTTGGCTCCTTGGATGCCGTAAGGGCGTGCAAACACCTTGTGTCGGCCAACACAGCTCCATGGGGCTTCTCCCACGGCCGCCCCCGTGCCTGTAGGCGCTGGGTGCTTCTGTGCAGGAGGGGAGCAAAACTTGCACGCCCCAGCAGGAGCCGTGCAGGGTGCAGGAGCACGCCTAAATCAAAGGGGAAATTTAATTAAGATTTCCGACAGAGCGAGATAGCGAAATGAGCAGAGCTGAGCCCTCACCTCCAGAGCCTACCTCTGTCTGTGCCGGCACGCCAGCCTTCATTTGCATCTTTAAGTAGAATGTTTTTAATTGATAGTGTGCCACAATAACACACAAGGAGGGAAAACCAAAGCGGCTTTTTCATGTCTGGGCCTCAGCTCTCCTGCAGAGCCCCAGATCCTGGGGAGCACAGCCGCACGCATGGGGCAGGGCATGGTGATGCTGTAGTCCCAATGGGGATAGAGTGGGGATGAAGGGGGGATGGAGTGAGATTGGAATGGAGATAGAGAGAGGATGGGGAAGGTATGAAGTGAGGATGGAGGGGGGATGGAGAGGAGATGAAACGGGGTTGGAATGAGGGTAGAGAGGGGATGGAGTGGGGATGGAAAGGAGGTGAAGAAGAGATGGAGTAGGGATGGAGAGGGGATGGAGCAGGCTCTGAGTGCTCTGATTACCCAGAACTCGTGCACGAGGAACGTCCGGGGATGTCGGTGCCGGGAGAGGGAGAGGCGGCACGGCATGTTCAGCAAAAGCAATCTGAGGAAACGGCGCCAGCTAAATCAGGCAGCTTCATTCAGCTCCGGCGGCTCTGCCCCGGAGAAAGGGCCGCCTCTGTGGGGCGGCGAGCAGCCGAGCCAGCCGCCCACCTGCCCGCAGCCCTCGCTGCAGCTCCGGCCCAGCAGGGCAGCTGTCCGTCCGTCTGCTGCTGCCAAGGGCCGCCCTGCAGCACGGACCGCTGCGCAGCGCTCCCTCTGACGCCACCGGGCACGGGCCGGGCTGGCTCGGGAGGTGTGACGGCTCCCGGTGGCGCTGGCGGTGAAAGGGAGGCTGCGATGAAGCCTTTGGATGCATTGCCCCCCCCCCGTGCCCCTCCATCCAGCAGCACAGCTCGGGGTGTTGCACCTCAGCACGGCCCTGCCGTTTGCACCACGCTCCCGGCGTTGCCTGCCCCCATCCCCACTGGGCTCTATCTTTAACCTGTGCTCCCCCCCGTACCATTTGCTCCAATTCTTGAGATGCTCTGCATGTCACAGAGCCCCGACCCCCCCGGGTATTGCCAGGGGGATGGAGAGGGGCTTTGATCCACCCCACATCTCCCCCAGTTGCTCTGCACAAGTGTGGCCGGTGAGCAGCTGGAAGAAGGGGCCGGAATGGGAGCACCCTGCCATTCCCATTTTTTTCTGTCTGGTTGGGGTCCTGGGACACATTGGGGACATGTGCTGTGCCCATGGGGACATGGAACCTTCCCCTGCACCCCGCCAGCTGTGATTGCTGCTTTGGAAGCACAGCCGCACTGGGAGCATTCGCTGTTTCCGGAGAGGAAAATGACATAATTCATACCCAGAATAATTCCCTCCTTAGAGCGAGCCCAGCCGTATCTCCTGACTGACAACGAAGCCCAAAACACCCTCATTGTTCCCTGATCTGCAGCTCAGGGTGCGCGGGGTGGAAAAGCAGAGAGGTGGTGTAAGGGAGCACAACATCAGAGCTGGCCGAGGGGGGATAACAGCCCCCAAGGACAGCAGTCCCTCATTTCGCCAGGAGGTTTGGCAACAGCTCCAGAAAGAGCTGAGGATGCCTGATTCCTGCACACCCCAAAATAACTCCGAGCAGACATGACTTAAGTGGGAAAGTGGCCCGGGGGCAGCGGCGCTGGGGGGGCACGGCTGGAGAGCCTGCAGGGTCAGCACTTGGAGGGGGCATTGCTGGGGGATGCTGTGGTGACATTGGACTTCGTGGTGACATTGCTTTGGTTCTCGTGCAGCCCCTCCCC